>NC_089837.1:444161754-444478421 GCF_035609145.1 Eleutherodactylus coqui | reverse complement strand
CCCCCCCCCCCCCCGCACCTGTATGTAGAAGGACTTTGTTATGCATACATCCCGCCCCCTCCTGGAGATAGAGGGGCTATATGTTATATATACATCCCGCCCCCCCCCCCCCCCCCCCCGTAGATAGAGGGGCTATATGTTATATATACACCCTGCACCCCTGTAGATAGAGGGGCTATATGTTATATATACATCCTGCACCCCTGTAGATAGAGGGGCTATATGTTATATATACATCCTGCACCCCTGTAGATAGAGGGGCTATATGTTATATATACATCCTGCACCCCTGTAGATAGAGGGGCCATATGTTATATATACATCCCCCCCCCCCCCCGTAGATAGAGGGGCTATATGTTATATATACATTCCCCCCCCCCCCCCCCCCCGTAGATAGAGGGGCTATATGTCATACATACATCCCCCCCCCCCCCCCCCTGTAGATAGAGGGGCTATATGTCATACGTACATTGCCTCCTTTGCTGTTTACTGTGTAGCTGTGCAGTTATACATGGATGGAGCATGCATTCCTTCACATCATATATTTGGATACCTGTAGGTGGGAGTCTATAGACACATGTAATAAGTGGTGTGTATATATGATTCCTATAGATGAGATGTACACTACATGCTACTGACATGTTTATATTGTCTCAACCTTTTGCATTAAGTTGCATATGTCGTGCTATATAGTACAGGTGCCTACATGTGACACCATATAGTACAGGTGCCTACATGTGACACCATATAGTACAGGTGCCTACATGTGACACCATATAGTACAGGGGCCTACATGTGACACCATATAGTACAGGGGCCTACATGTGACACCATATAGTACAGGGGCCTACATGTGACACCATATAGTACAGGGGCCTACATGTGACACCATATAGTACAGGGGCCTACATGTGACACCATATAGTACAGGGGCCTACATGTGACACCATATAGTACAGGGGCCTACATGTGACACCATATAGTACAGGTGCCTACATGTCACACCATATAGTACAGGTGCCTACATGTCACACCATATAGTACAGGTGCCTACATGTCACACCATATAGTACAGGTGCCTACATGTCACACGATATAGTACAGGTGCCTACATGTCACACCATATAGTACAGGTGCCTACATGTCACACCATATAGTACAGGTGCCTACATGTCACACCATATAGTACAGGTGCCTACATGTCACACCATATAGTACAGGTGCCTACATGTCACACCATATAGTACAGGTGCCTACATGTGACACCATATAGTACAGGTGCCTACATGTGACACCATATAGTACAGGTGCCTACATGTGACACCATATAGTACAGGTGCCTACATGTGACACCATATAGTACAGGTGCCTACATGTGACACCATATAGTACAGGTGCCTACATGTGACACCATATAGTACAGGTGCCTACATGTCATCCTGTCAGATCTCCAGCTACCCTCATTGTATATGTATGGAAGAAGTTGTTTTGCCGCCAACCTCGGCATGCAGTTACATCTCGGGCAGATATACAAATGATGAGTTGTGGTGTAACTAGATGAACAGTCTTACCACTTAGGCCCTATAAGTGTCCCCCCTTCCTTTCCCTGGCCTCTTCCTTTGCTTGTGTAGACCTTGTTGACCCCCAGACATGTCTCTGATGCAGCTGGAGGGTTACACCCAGTCAGACCACTATCGCACATGTACAAGACGCCGTGGTAAAAAGTGCATGTGTGAGAGGGGCCTGAAGCTGCTTTTACACCTGCGTTGGGGTCAGGCAAGGTTTCTGTCTGATCTGTGTTTGGAGGAGAGAAGCTGAAGTCAAAATAAAAACCATGAACCCCCATTCCTTTGAATAGGTTGATACACCTGACCAATGTTTTCCCACATTGCAACGTTATGCGAGAAACAAATCGCAGCGTGTTTTATCTTCCTGCGATATCGCCTGTTGTCTTCAATGGGGCTGGCGGCAGCAATGCCAACCCCATTGAGAGTAATGGGAGATCTCTGCAGCACTCTGACAGCAGCGGCAGGGGATTCCTTCATCCCTGCGGGGAATCCCTTCAGATATGGCAGTAAAATCCCTTGCCGCTGCTATTACAGAGGATCATGGAGTTCTCCCGTTGCTTCCAATGTGGCTGGTGCTTCTGGTTATATACATGAATTGCTAGCCACTTGGGCCGTTCTGAAGTCAAAGGATATCGCATATGACTGTCGGTCACCCCTAGTAGTGCTACGTGGGACAATGACAGCTCAGGGATATGTTCAGGACATCCTGCAGCCACATGGGTTCCTCTCATGGCGGCTTCCAAGAGGCAGCAGGATAATGCTCGGCTGCACACACAAGGGGGTCACAAGAATGTCCCCACAACATTGTCACGCTACCTGCCCGCTCGGTCACCAGATGTATCGCCAATAGAACATGTATGGGACCATCTGGGACACCAACTTTGACGGCCTACGAGTTTGTACAATCTAGAGGCTCAGTTACAGGAAATGTGGAGCTATATGCAAGGAAACGTCAGAATGTGACGTCACCCTAGGAATCGATGGGTATTATTGTACTTTGACTCCACCGAAAGCTAGGGGTTTGACAGGAGGAATGCCTCTCTCACACCCCCAGCTCTCGATAGGGTGAAGGCACAAAGGTCCTAGCTGCACATTGATTAATGGTTGCCCTGCAGCCCTAGGCTGATGGTTAGTTCGGTTCTTTGGCTTACGTTATGAGGTGTCAGTGGTGGCATGTTACTGCTGTTAGATGGCAGCATTCACATGTTATATTGTAAGGCTAAGAAGCAAACTAACCGTGAGGCTAAGTCTGCTGGGCAGCCATTAATCAATGTGCAGCCTGCAGCAATCACTGTAAGCAAACCGCCCATTCCCGACTCCCGTCCGTCGCCTCACTGCTGCGTCCCGCCAGTTCTTACATCCTCTGTGCTGGCTGACGGTCGCTCAGCCCGTTGCAATGGAAAGTATGCACTGTGTTCCCTGCGGCTGGATTATCGCCGTGGGGAACGCAATTCAAAAACGTCTGTGGACAGGCAGCCTTGGTGTCTTCCAGGACCTACATGATCAGCACATGTCCAGCCAATCACATTCAGGGGGCGTAACCCCCCTGTCAATCTTGACTTCCTGCTGACGTTAAGATACAATAATACTAAGTCAGTTATGACTTGGCGCTTGCAATGGGGAAGGCAATGGCAAACCACCCCGCAAAAACAGTCTACCAAGAAACGTCACGATGTGTCGTCACCCTAGGAGTTGGTCACGACTCGGTGCTTGCATCAAGGGACTTTACCTTTAACCTTTACTGTATGGTACCAGTATGCCTCAATAATCGCTTACTTATATCAACGTTACAATCACACACAAAGTTGCATTAGATTCTGACAACTCCTTTTTGGTGGTTGATTTATATTTTTTCCACAATGAGTGTAAATTTTCACCTAGGATGCTAATATCTGGACGTGGGTGTTTTGATTTGTCTGATGACCCATAAGAGCAATCGCTATGGGAGTTAGTTATGTATGTCTGATAAGAGATCCGTATGATCATCTGTGGATCTATGGACACATTACAGGAAATCTCCATCGATGGGTTGCCCATAGCAACAAATAAGCTTACTTTCATTTGTTGGAATCCAGTTACTATGGGCAACTGCCTCGCTTTCTTCTCTCCATTCACAGCAATGCATACATATACACAGACCTTTATATATATATATATATATATATATATATATATATATATATATATTAGTGTGGCCCAAAATCATATACACGCTTCAATGTGAAAAATATCTGCATAAATGTTTTATCTGCAACAAACGGTGCCGATCTTGACGCTGTTTTTGCTGCCGGTCTGCACCAAAGTCTACTGTGTGAACGTAGCCCAAGTCATGCTCGCCTTCTGTTGTGACGCTAGGCACTCGGTCATCGTTAACAACCAGACACTTCCGATGTGGGTGAGCTGCTGCAGGAACAGCCTCACTGAGGCTGGGGTCACACAGGGCAGATTTGCTGCGGTTTTGCCGCGGATTGCCGTTGCATATTCGCACTGCGGAAAAACCGCTGCGTTTGCAGTGCAATGCAGCACAAATGAGATTTGCCAAAAAGCTGTTCTCACAGGACGGATTTTTTTCCGCACAGCCGCATTGCGGAAATGCAACTGCGTCGCGGTTTTGAAAGATGCAGCATATTCATTCTTTGGTCGTTTCCGCAGCGCTTTTTTGTCCATAGACCTCTATGGACGCAGCCAAAACCGCACCAAATGCGCGACAAAAGTAAAAAAGCGCTGTGGAAAAAACCGCTTGTGGATTTTTCCGCACGAAAATCCGCATGCCCAAATTAACCTTTGAAGCGCTTTTGCCGCAGAAGCAGTTCTTCTGCGTCAAAACCGCAACGGAAAAACCGCAACAAATCCGCCCTGTGTGACCCTAGCCTTAGTCTGCAGGGGACTGTGCTACATGACATTAGACTCCAATGGCAACATGGTGTGCAGCTACTGGTATCTTTAGAAACAACATAGTACTACATATTGCCATAATTCAATTTGGATTTTATGAGTGGGTATAGCCAGCCACTACTGTAGTGAGGGTACAGTTTTTGGGCCTCTCTGTATATACATCTCTTTCCTGGGGCATTTTGCTGTTAAGTGCATGGGGCAGAAGGACAGATGATGTGATGTCGGGGCTGCTTTTGAATAGCATGTATCTACTACTGTCTCCTCCACAGGAGCATGGAGGACTGCTGGGTATTATTGTACCTTGACGCTACTGGAAATGGTGGGTGTGGTCAAGGGTAAGGCTCTTTGACAGCCAGGTGATGCCCTCTTTGTGATTGGCTGGATTCCGCGCTCCCCGTCCTGGGGCTCTCAGGTCCTGCCAGTAAGTAATGACTACGGTCAGGGTTGGTTATTGGTTGGCTCCTTAGCCTCTGCTTCTTTAAGCCTGCGGTCTTTGGCCTCTCAGCTGCGCCGCTGACAGGCTGCAGTCTGCTCCGTTGTGCCTGCCGTCCTGGGACTCTGATGTGCCCCTCAGCACTCCGCTCCATTAAGCCTGCAGCCCTTAGCCTCTTGGCTACGCCGCTAAAAAGCTTCAGTTGGCTCCGTTCTGCCTGGCATGCTGGGACTGTCTGCCGTGCCCCCTCAGCACTCGGGTCACCGATGACAGGCTGCGTACGAGGTTCGTCGGCCACAGGGACAGTGGCCCTGGTAGGGCATATTCCGTGCACTGTGACAATGCCTCCAGCCACTGTGACACCGGGGAGGGTAAGGGCACATAGTACGGGGAGATGGGAGTCCGCTGTTGAGCACAGTGACAGCGCAGCTCCCACAGCGGCAGCGGCTACTGTCAGATGCACGATGTAGCTGGGACAATCACAGAGGCCGCAGGAGGGGAGATGGCTGCAGGACACTCAGTTCTGCGGGCTATGCAAGGCAGATGTCTGCAGCACCCTCTCCTGAGGAAAGCCGAGTGCTCACTGCCACCAGTGGGGATTGTCAGGACCTGTGAGTACAAGACAGTGAAGTCAGCCCTGCAGCCAATCAGAAATAGGGGCTGTCACCTGGCTGTCAAACAGCCTTACCCTTGACCACACCCACCAATTCCGGTGGCGTCAAGGTACAATAATACTGGACTGCTGTAGTCACTTGCTGCGGCTTGCTACCATCCAACCTACCTTGTGTGCTGCTTGGGGCTCTCGCGTGAGCCTTTTCACTGTACTGCTGCGTGCCGACAAATCCCTGTGCGCTATCTTGACTTGTAGGAGTGCATAATACACGCCAAGGTAGTGCATGTCACATTCTGATTTAATTGTCTATCTGTATAATTCAGTTATTTTTCCCGCATATTTTGCCCGCTGTATGTGAGGCACAGTTGAAAGTGATAAGCTAGTTACCACGTAAAACGCACACAAAAACCGCACGCTCGTGATGCGCTGTAAAAACTGCTGGGGAGAGACCCTCCAGCTGAGGTGGCGCCTGTATTGGGGCTTTTGCCCCAGAGTTCATTTCTCTGTTCCGTTTTTCAGAGCAGGAAAAAGAAACTAACTCTTCATTAAAACAAACTTTTATCCAACTTTTGGATGAAAATGTCAAGCGCAGCCGATATTTTTCCAGAAAGTTTGTCATCGGTTGACTAAAACTATCTTTTCAATTTCACCCGACGAACAACCGTTTTAGTTGAAACTGTGCATTTCCATTGTCTTCAATGTGTGTGGTCACCTTATTAGATGTGCGCGGCCTCTGATAGCTCAGAGTAGCATGCAGGTTTGTGGAGGCTTGGCACATTACTTGGCATCCGTCTAGGCGCAGTGGGGGCTCCATTTGTACAGTTAGCTTCTTCCTAGGAGCCAAAGATTTGTAAGTGCTGGCTCCAGCCCATGTCAGGCCTGATTCGCTACAGACAGGCCCCATTCAGTATAATGGGGGCCGTCCCGCTAAGTGGTATTTTACTGGAGAAAATAGTGCAGCATGCTGCTGTTTGTTTCTGGTGTTTTGTGCTAGTGCAGTTGTAAGCATAGCCTAGAAGTGACCATCCTGACATGTGATAACACCTTCTTACTAGATGTGGCTGTATGGAGGGTGTTGCAGATATGTTTAGTGTCCTGTCTTATCTGTGAAGCAGTTGTTTGGGGATAGGAGCCCATGGGAGTCCTTTCATTAGTAATGTCTAGTCCCTCAGTAGTTCACTCATGGCTTGAATAGGGGAAGGAAATGCAATACTTTGTGACTGTCTCCTCAGGACCCGGCACTACTGATCTCTGGCTTTTACTGTTCATTCATTGCAACACTTGGATGGTATAGAGTGCTACTTGTGTTGTCCTTCAGTAAAGGGGACCAATATAACTCATTATTGGGACCTAAGATATGGGCGAGTCTTGACCCTCCAGACCACAGTGTGTAATAGGCACGTGATACCCTCCCCCTTGTTTCCTGTGTAGCCGAGGTCCCCCAAATCAGTGATTCTTGCGAATAGCAAGTCCCGGGAGGCAAAAGGTAAGTGTACCTGGGAATTTGCCTCCTCAGCTTTTATCTATGTGTTTTTGGTTGCTTTTCTATGATGTGTATGAAAGTTCTTATAGCTGTCGCACTTCAATAAAAAATAAACTTGATCTTCTCCTGGTACTGGTAGAATGTTGGTGTAATCCTTGCAATATATTAAGTAGTATATGGCAATTCAAAGGTTTTTCTCAGGGTGACAAATTCTGTAAGGGAGCTACAGCAGCACTCAGCAGCCACAGATCCAGTTTCCAAAAACCTCCCTCCTTCCCAAATAGCTGCTTTTACAGAAGGAAACCATGGCCAGCCAGACATTTTATACAATATATGGTTGGCTCTGGAGGAGCTGCTGTGGTATTTTTTTTTTTTTTGGTATATATTCTTTATGTATTCATTTAAAGTATGGAGAGGGGATGCAAAAGAAAAATGGGATCATGGTAGGGAGATAATCACAAAATGGTTCAATTAAACAACGAACATTGACAGCTCTATTAAGATATACAATTAAATCAGTATCAGGAGAGATTACAAAGATTAAAATATTGGTAGGATCAGGTAAAATGGTGAGCTGAAAATAATCCAGTGGCCCTGGGGTGGTATTAACCCTTGGTGATGAACCTTGATTTCTATAGGAGCTGCTGTTTTATTTATTCTAACCGTTAGAAGTAGATCCTAAGCAGCGCCTCTCTCCTTAACCCCTTCAGTGGCACGTCTGGGACGAGCTCCACCGCCCATAGTGATATAGCCCGGAAGATTTCCAGGCTGTGTTTCACTATGCGACCTACAGAGCACAATGCCATAAGCTGTGGCATTGTGCTCTGCTGGGCAGACCCACAGGGAACAGTGCAGGACTTTTAAAAAAAGCAGGAAGATCTTACTGATCTGCCCGCAACTTCCTGCTTCTTTTTAAAAACTCCTGCACTGGTTTGTTAACAGGTTGCCACAGAGACAGTCAGCTTGTCAGAAGCCGGCGATGGTCCCTGTGGCAGGGAGAGCTGGTGCTCGACTGTCGGATGATGGCTTGGCACCAGCTCCTACAGCAGAGATCGAAGAAAACCTCCGATCTCTGCTGTTTTAACCCTTTACATACGTGGTCTATGCAACCGCAGCATGTAAAGGACTGACAGAAGTAGGTGGCTCCCTCTGTCAGAGGATAGCCGGGCACCAGCTCTTACAGCAGAGTTCAGAGAAAACGTCCGATCTCTGCTGTTTAACTCTTTACATGCCGCGGTCTATGCGACCGCAGCATGTAAAGGGCTGTCACCATCGGACCCCCGCAATGTGATCAGGGGGCCCTGATGGGTCTATGTGAAAGTCCCCTAAAGGGACAAAAATTTTCAAGGTAAACAAAAAAAAATAGTAAAAAAAATAAAACCACTAAAACACCACCTTCCTCCGTTTTAGGCCTAATGCACACGGCTGGATTTCCGTTGCGTTTCACTGCAGCTATTAGGTTCTATTGAACATAATAGCTCAATGTACATACTGAGGAATTCCACCGTGAAATTCCGCAGCACGAAATTAGCTGCAGCATGTCCTATTTGTTGCAGGTATACGTGCGGACGGCTTCCATTGTAGTCAATGGAAGCCGCCTGTCACGCTATACTTCCGCTGTAGCACAGCAAAAATATAGCGTGAAGCCGCGCCATATGACGCTGCCGGCGGGTCACGTGACACTACCGGCGTGTCATGCGGGACTTCGGGCAGCGTATCCAGAGGAAAGTATCGGGTCTTTGGGGGGGCACCGTGACTGACTCGCTGCGGTATTCCGCTTGCAGAGCCTGTCACTGCAGTGTGCATAAGGCTTTACTTTGTAAAAATATTAAAAACAAAATTACACATGTGGTATCCTTGCATTCGTAATGACCCAGAGGAAGAAGTTAGTACATAATTTAACACCTTAATGATACCCCCCCCCCTTTTTCCTCCTGCCTTTTGAAAAATCATTACTCCTTTCTTTATTCAGCGACGTCGCTGCATGCGGGCTTGTTTTTTGTGGAATGAGTTGTATTTTTTAATGGTGCTATTTAAAGTACCATAGAATTGTGTAGAAGTTATTCAGTACATTATAAGTGAAGTAAAATGAAGAAAAAAACCCTCGACATTCCACCATCTTTCAGTGCGTTTTGTTTCTACGGCACACAAACTGCAACAAAAATGACATGATGACTTTACTCTATGGGTCAGTACGATTACTACGATACAAAACTTATGTAGTGTTTTTTTTTTTTCTGTAGTACTTGTATTTTTTCTTTTCAAAGACATTTTAATTTTTTAAAATTATTTTTTGCTGCACCTTCTGAGCCCAATAACTTTTTTACTTTTCCGTTGATGTGGTTGTGCGAGGGCTCATTTTGTTGCGAGATGTCCTGTAGTTTACGATAGTACCATTCTGGAATACATACGAATTTTTGTTTGCTTTTTATTGCATTTTTTCTGGGAGAAAGGGTGACAAAGTGCATTTCTGGCGTTCTTTATTTTTTTTTTTCGGACTACGTTCACCTTGTGGGGTAAATAATTCGCTACTTTGCTAGATCAGACTTTTACAGATGCGGCGATACCAAATATGTGTGTTTATTTTATGATTTAGATTTTTTTATTATAGATATGGCAAAAGGAGGGTGAGTTTTAAACTTATTATATTTTTTTTACAATTAATAAAACTTTGATCTTATTTTTACTTTTTTACCTGGGGGACCACAACCAGGGATGTTTTGATCGCTCCTGCAGTATGACCTAATGGTGTACGATTGCAGTTATTGCCCGCGGGTGTCAGCTGTAATAAACGGCTGATGCCCACGCTGTGTGAAGAAAGGCTGCGCCGCAATCTCTTCCTACGTACCCCGACACTGCAGGACGTAAATATATGTCCTGGAGCAGGAAGAGGTTAATCTGCAGGGTGCACAGCATGGAAGAAAAAAAAAAATTAAAAGTGGCAAAAAATAGCTAATTTAACCATACAAAAAACGGAATAGAAAGTGATTAAAATTCTGCACAGATCAATAAATGGTACTAATCAAAAGTACAACTCATCCCGCAAAATAAAAACCCTTACACAGCTCCGTTGATGAAAAAAATTAAATGCTAAGGGTCTTTGAATGCAGCGATAAAAATATTCTTTATTTTTAAACTGTGATAAAGTAGCAAAAAAGAAAACCACTATTACAATTTGATATTGACATAATCATACTGGCCTGTAGAATGACTTTAATATATTATTTATACTGCTCAGAGAATGCAGTGAAAAATACAAAACCTGCCAGAATTACAGATTTTGTTAATTTGCCACTAGAAAAAAATGGAATAAAAAGTGATCAAAATTTTACATATTCCTAAAAATTAGATAAATGAAGACTAGAGTTCATCCCGCAAAAAACAAGGCCTCCTAGAGCTCTGGCAATGGGAAAATAAAATTAATACGGCTCTTGGAATGTGGCGACACAAAAACAAATCTTTAAGAAAAAAAAGTTTTAAATGTACAAATATAGCAAAACATAAAAAAACTGTATAAACTAGGCATCGCCGGAATCGTGTTGACTCAGAATAATGATATCACATTATTCTGAATGCCGTAAAAATGAAATCCAGAAAACAAGTGGCAGAATTTCTCCCCCCCCCCCCCCCCAATCTCCCTACAATTTTTTTTTATTTTTATTTTTTACAAAAGTGTTACAATTAGAGATGAGCGAACGTGTTCGGCTCCGCCCCTTTTCGCCCGAGCACCGAACTTTGCGAGCAATTCCGTGCTCGGGCGAAAAAAGTTCGGGGGTCGCCGTGGCAGCGCGGGGGGGTGCGGCGGGGAGTGGGGGGGAGAGGGAGAGAGAGAGGGCTCCCCCCTGTTCCCCGCTGCTGCCGCCCGCGCCGCCGCGCCTCTTCCCGCCCCCCGGCGCCGGCCGAATCTTTACGCGCGAACACTGAAGTCCTCGCTAAAGCCGGTGTCTGGGTGCGTAAGTGTTCGTTAAGAACACGTTCGCTCATCTCTAGTTACAATTAGAGATGAGTGAGCGTACTCGGCCACGCCCCTTTTTCGCCCGAGTACCGCGATTTTCGAGTACTTCCGTACTCGGGCGAAAAGATTTGGGGGGCGCTGTGGGTGAGTGGGGGGTTGCAGCGGGGAGAGGGGGAGAGAGAGGGGGCTCCCCCCTGTTCCCCGCTGCTACCCGCCACGCTGCCCCTCGGCGCCCCCCAAATCTTTTCACCCGAGAACTGAAGTACTCGAAAATCGTGGTGCTCGATCGAGTAATTACTCGAAACGAGTACGTTCGCTCATCTCTAGTTACAATACATTATATATACCCAAAAATGATGCCATCTGCAAAAAACAAGCCTTCGTATGGTCGTGTCAATGACAAAATGAAAAGTTATGGCTCTTGGAACGCGACTGGAAAATTAGTTGAAATAAAAAAAAAAAAAAAAACCTGCTCTGGTGGGTACGACAGAGTGGTAAGAAACCTGCCACTGAAGGGGTTAAAGAGGTTGTCCACTAATGGGACAACATTCACCTTATACCTTGGACTTAGTAAATAACAAAAGGACCAGCAGTTGCCTCTCCCCTGTGCTGGGGTCTAGCACTGCCACCCCATGCTGGGATCCTAGTGTTTGCTGCGGCAGATGACGTTATTGGAAGTCACCTTTCAGAACTTTAGGCATCAGGCACCCAGGAGGTGAGCGCTGATGCCAGGAAAACTGGCAGTGACTCTGCAGCTAACGTCATCTAGGCTCTGTATGGTATCCTGCTGCATATCTGTCCACACTTTCTGTAAGTGAGCCTCGTGCAAACTGGTAGGCTGTCAATATTGGTGTCCCAGATGGTCCCAAATATGTTCTATTGGTGATTTTTAAATCTGTTGAGCGGGCAGGCCATGGAAGTGTGGCAGTGTTGTGATGACATACCTGTGGCACCCTCTCTACTGGTGGTCTGTCAAGGGCCTCTTAAGCCCGGTCACCTTGTGTGCATGCCCTCACATAGCCCTGGTTTCAACAGTCTGGTCAGAACTACCCAGGTGGCGGGCAAATCATTGATATGACCATCCAGATTTTCACGTTTTTCAAATGCACTTAAGGCTACCTGCACACGAACGGATTTGCATTGTGGAATTCGTGGTCGGCGTCCGCATTGCGGTTCCGCAGCAAATGCTGTTCATAGCATGCTATGGAAAATCGCTTCTTCCTGCACACTCGCTGAAAGTAACTGCGATTTCCGCAAGCGGAGGAAAAATTGCTGCATGCTCTATTTTCGTGCGGTGTTCGCACAGACAACTTTCATTGAGGTCAACGGAAGCCGTCAGACCCACGGCCCGTCTGCAATTAACATTGCGGACAAGCCACGGATTCCGCGTCTTCGCCTAGTGACGGCACGGGAAGAAAAAACAAAAGGATAAAGAAAGCAGTGCAGTCGCTGGCTGGGCACAGGGCCGCATTCTGTTGCGGGCTCCTGCATGCAAAATCAGACTTGGTCGTGTGCAGGCGGCCTAAAGGGAACCTGTCAGCGGTTCTGAACAGGTAAATCAGCTAGAGCTGCAGAGCAAATAGTAGAGATCTTTACAAAGCACACCTGGAAAAACATACTCTTAAAATCCCCCACGCTGCATGTAAATGGGGTTCAAGCAGCCCTGTAAGCCGGCCCAGATTTCTGCTGCACGTCTTGCAGAATATGTATAATGTCTCCTACACTACGTCATCGGGACAAACCAAAGCACTCGCATGTACTACACAACTGCAGACTTGTGAATGCGCAGGTTTTTGGCCCTGTTCTGGGCTCATTCCATGTGCACGCAATTAAGATTGTCCCTTTGGTAACATGGAAGACGTCATCTATGTTACCCAGGCAGAAGGGGCTAGGTTGTCTAGTAGGCTGCAGAGATGGTGTAAGCCTGCCCACTCAGACCTTATTTACATGCAGGATGGGAAACTTTAAAAGGTATACTTCTCCAGGAGTGCTGGCCACAGTCAACACTACAGGATAGAATTTGTTAATGCCTCCATTGCTTTGCAGCTCTATGTGGTTTAATTTCATTAGAATGGCTGACGGGTTCCCTTTAGGCCGCCTGTACACCAGCGAGTTTGAATTGCGGAATCTGCAATAGTCTCCCGCGCGGGCGATACAGGGCATTCCGTGCGAGTTCAAACCAATAGAGCATCTGCATGTCCGCACAGCCACTGTCCCCCCCCCCCCCCCCCCCTTTGTATAGGGAAAATTGCAGCATGCTCTATCTTTACTGCATAAAGGTCTTCGTTTGGCGATGACGCGGGAAAAGCAGGAGCTTAAAAAAACTGTACTACGCATGTCCAACGGCGAGCAGTGCGTACCATCCGCAGAATAGATTCTAAAGAAAGAAGACTGGTACCCAGGGTCAGAGCCAGATTCCACTGCAGGCTCCGGCATAGTAATCCGGCTCTGCCATGTGCAGGCGACCTTAATGAGAAAGGAAAACAGTAAATTGTGATGGGTGATTATATTATATCGTGACTGTTGGTTTACCTTATCTGGTGAAGACTATTTTATGGTGCGAACCATGACTGCTACATCTTATAGTGATTGCTTTCTTGTTGTAGTATTCTTATGGCCCTTTTCCATAAACCGAGAATCTGTTTGCCCGATGGAACGAGCTGTGATATACTGAACGACCAGCGTGTTAAATGCCAGAGCCGGCGCTGATTTTTATGCTGAGAACCTCATCATTTGTGCTCGTTTGCCCGCATTTAAATGGAACGATTACCGTTCAGTTTCATTAGTTTAAATGATTTTCCGAACAATAATTGTTCCGTCTAAAGGGGTGCTCTAACAATCATAAGAAGGGAAATACCTAACATTGATCAGTGTATAACATTTACATGATACAGCTGAGGTTGCAGCTTGCGAGCCACCGATATGAATTGTGCAGATTGTTGAGGCCAGAAGCCAGAACTGCTTTTTTTTGTTTAACCACCAAAAAGGAAAATGACAATCAAAAAGTCACGTGTATTGAAAAAGGTATCAATGAAAGCTAATAATCTTTATATAGCGCCAACATATTCCGCAGCGCTTATATAGACAGGTGGAATACAGAAAGTAGAAATATTGCAGACCCACGGTTACATAGGAATCAATTGATGGAGACAGTAGGGGTGCGGGTCCTGCTCCAACGAGCTTACATACTACAAGTAATGGGGTGATACAGAAGGTAAAGAGCTGGAGATGTGCACTGTATGGCGAGGTGAAGAGTAAGGCCTCATGTCCACGGGCAAATTAAGAATTAAAATCCGTAGCGTTTTTCCCGCACGTGGATCCGCGCCCCATAGGAATGCATTGACCACCCGTGGGTAGATAAATACCCGCGGATGGTCAATAAAAGGGAATTAAAAAATTTCTGGAGCATGAAAAAAAATGGACATGCTCCATTTAGGTGCGGATCACGCGTGTGGGAGCTCAGAGAGCACATAGCTCAATTGATCTCCCGCATGAAAAATAAAAGACAATTACAGTGCATCCGCAGCCCAAATCCGCGTTACAAATCTGCAGCGGATCTGATTTTCCCCGTGGACATGAGGCCTAAGGGATCCTATACACATAGACAATGGTCAGACATTTAGCTGTATGATGTGCTACAACTTTTCCCAAAAAACGCAACCATCACAGCTCTGTTGATAGTAATATCAACATATTATTGGTCTTGTAATGTGGAGTGAAAAACATTTGGGCCTTTTTTTTTTTTTTTTTAATGTTTAGCATATGAATGTATAACGAAGCATTTTACCACACTGTGAGCAGACAGGGAGGAGGCTATCGCAGTTCAGGGCAGTGGTTTTTTTTTCATTTTTTTTTTTTTAAAGGTTTTTCTTTTTTTGTACTACGCATAACAGCATCTCATGCATGCTGCCGTGAACAGTGTGACTTGGCTCTTTTTTTTTTTTTCATTTCACACTCTGTCACTTAGTGACGTTGCACTAAGTGCAATAAATGCTACACATACGCAAGGTAATTGCATAAGTACAGCATTTATTATGCGCCCATAGAGAACAATTGAGTGTCGCATAATATGCACTATAATAGAACATTAGTGCATTCTTTTTTACGCACTTATCAAACGCTAAAGAAGAAAAATGGTATTGAGTGGGTCAGTGTAAATCAATATACTTTCGCAGACACGTAATACGTGATTAAATTGCACTCCTGTGAGCCTGCCCCTAAAGCTATGTTCACACGAGTGTTTTTTTGATCCAGTTTTGCTAGAAATGTAAATCAGAAAACTTAAGTGAAATGGAAAGCATTTGTAAGCGTTCAACAGGGGCTCTTCAGTGAATGTGGCTCAGTAGTTAGCACTGTTGCCTTGCAATGCTAGGGTCGTATGTTCAAATCTCATCAACTTTGAAGAACTTTATACTATAAGATTTTAACCCACAACTTCAGTACTGCAAGGCAGCAGTGCTAATGACTGAGCCACCACACTGACAAGCAAGAAGAATAAAAATAAAACAGAACATAAGCCAATACAGACATCACTCTTGGTCCGATTTGAACCTACAACTTCAGCATTGCTGAAAGTAAGTGCTAAAGACAGGGCCAGCATGCTTGTTCTTCCTACTTTCTTTTTTTAAAATAATTAAAACTTTATTTTTACACTTTTAGTCCCCCTAGGGGACCACAACCAGCAATGCTTTGATGGCTCCTGCAGTATGATGTAATGCCATAGCTTTACATACTGCAAACTGACAGGAAGCCTACCAAGCTGCCCCATGGAGACTGCTTGATGGACAGTCTGCCAAGACAGCCATGGAGCCTTTCAGAAGGCCTCTGGCTACCATGACACCTGCACGGCTTCCCCAATCTCACCACGGAGGTGGGGTGGGGGAGGAATGTACAGGACCCTTGAACATCGGTCAGGGGATTTAAATGCTGCTGTCAGAATTGACAGAGGCATTTAAAAGGTTAATAGCCACGATCTGCCGCACGGCTGATTTGCAGTTATTGCCAGCGGGTGTTGGCTGTAATAAACAGCTGACTCCCATGGTATATGGTCCTGCAATGTCAGGACGTAAAAACACTATTGGGGCGTCGCTAAAGGATTAAAGCTGACTGAAGGTGATTGCTGTATGGAATGAGGTTTGAACCTTAGGATCCCAGCATTACAAGGCAACAGTGCTAACCACTGAGCCACCTTCGTTCAACCAGGTAGACCGAGCTCACACGAGCATGTGGTAAAACTGTGTGTATAATGCAGCGTTTTACCGTGGAGTGAGCTGGGGTATCGCAATGTATGGCAGCTTTTAGGTGTGTTTTTTATTTATTTTTTGTTTAGTGCACATGACATATCTCCCGCACGCTGTCATACAGTCTTCCTGGTTTCATTTATTTTTATTTTTTTAATTACCCGCTCTGTCGCTTAGCGATGTTGCGTATAAACGCTGTACATACACAATGTAGCTGTGTTCGTACAGCGTTTAATATGCACGCCCTAGAAAACAATAGGGCTCTATCAGCATGATACGTGGTAAAATGGAACGTGCTGCGTCGTGGTGTTTTTTTTTAGTAGCATTTTTATATTCCGTATAATATGGGAGTGAATGGGACAGTGAAAATCAATGTACTTGAATTGCTGTGATGTACTGATGTTCACCGTGCGGAGTGAATATTATGTTACTTTGATAGATCAGACTTTTACGGACGCAGCAATACCAAATATGTTTTATAATTTAGATTTTTATTGTAAATATGGCAAAAGGGGTGTTCTTGGAACTGTGTTTTTTCCCTCCGACATCATGACAGCATACACCTGGAGGTTGCACACCTGCTGACCTGATCGGACAGGAAGAGGCAGAACATAAAAGACACCTCCCCTCCACCAAACACCAGTGCTTTTCCTGTCCCTCCAGGACAGCAGCGGCAGAGCTCCAGCGATGCTGTCCCATGCCGGAGGTTCCAGGACTTACCGGTGAGCGGCGGCATCTCTTCTGGCAGCCCTGGTTGCCCCAGTGGGAAGTACCTCATCTGGGAGCTAACCAGGGACTGCGTGGGCTGGGTCCAAGGACGGGCTTTCCGGCACCACCGCGGCCGTCAACCAGGCGGCGGCCGCCATCTCTGGGTCCCGGCTGTAGTGGGACGCCAGACGCTCCGCAAGAGGGCGTGGCCTCGACGGAGCACACAAAGGGGGCGTGGCCTGGCGCGGCTTGGTGCCAGATTGAAAATTTAAAGCCCTGGCACAAGGAGAAGTCGGCTGGTGTTTTTTCTTTTCATGCTGGGAATCAATTCTAAGGACAGGAATGGATACCACAAGCGCAGGATGTCTGCCAAAAGAGGACCCAGAGAATCTCCAAACTGTAAGTGGTCCTGTGGGCCAACCTACAGACACCTGCACTACACTTCCCTTACTAACAGAGCTCTCCCTTGTCATGTACGACAGGGATACTCAAAAACCTAGGGAGGCTATGAGGAGGAGTAAAAAGCGTCCAGTATGCTTAGCAAAACTTCATGACTCCTATTCTAAAACATTATGCGCTTCCTGCTCAGCGAAAATTCTGCAGGAAGAAAAATCTTCCCCCATTCCGAAATCCAGTCGGTTGTCCGTGAAGAAACAGTCCTACCTCTCGGACCTCCAACCAGGACCCTTAGGGGCCACAAGAAGGTCTGCTCCGGCAGTGTTAGAGTCCGACTCTGACATGGCGGAAGAATTCGATCTTGAAGATCTCGGGGAAGTGTCGCAGGGGGAGCAAAAATCTCGTTTTTGAAAAAACACCAACAGAGAAACCTTGCACTGTGCAGGACGTCATGTTGCGAGTCTGCTTCCACAACGTAAATCTACATTCCCTGTAAACTCCACACTTAAACAATTAATCCTTAATGATTGGAATTGTGTGGATCAAGCTCCGTTAATTTCTAAAGAATTTTCGGAGCGTCCTTTATTTGCAGACAATGAAGTGGCTATCTTTGAGGAGACGCCAAATGTTGACACAGCTATCTCTATGGTGTCTGAAAGAACTGGGTACCATCTGAGGATACGTCCCACTTAAAGGACTCCATGGACAACAAAGTAGACATGACCATGCATAAGGCTTGGTTCATGTCCAGTCTCATTATAAAGCTAATATTGCGGCCACCTTGGTGGCTCGCTCTATGGCGGTTTGACTGGGTCAGCTTCTACGATCCGCTTCGGAGCCCGCGTTGCAGCCCTATCCAATATGGCCAGGGGTAAAGTAGTGGTCAGGAGACATGACCTCCAAAAATAGGTTGTGTACCCTACCCTTTCGGGGCGGCTAGCATCAGACTCCGCAAAAAGCGCTTTCATTCCATGTCCCTCGTCTACAACGTACGTGGGGAAAGGAAAGACCGGAGGTAGGGGTAAGGCTCTTACTGTTGTCCCTCAACCTGCATCTTCATGCCCGGTGAGCAGAAGATTAGTTCATTTGTGCACTAGTTGGAGAAACATAGCCACTGACTGTGCCTACCACACGCTGGGAAACGATTCTAAGGACAGGAATTGATCCCACAAGTGCAGGCCTGGTGGCGGAGGGGTACAAGATTTGAGCTAGAATCCCGCCCTCCAAATAGATTAATTTTAACCTCGGGGGACTGTGTGGGCCTGGGTCCAAGTACGGGCTTCTGGTTCCACCGCGGCAGTCATCCAGGCACCAACCCTAGAGCAGGCTCTACTTAAGGGTGAACAGATCATACTGGATCTTGGTGCAGTTATCCCCATCCCTAAGAGGGAATGGGGGGAAAGGGTTGAAAAGGTTTTACTCCCCTCTTTCTGGTTCCCAACCAGATGGCTCCCACCGATGGAGACTATCAGAACCCCAACCCCCCTGATTGGCAGGGATAACGTTATGGCTACGATTGACGTAAAGGATGAGTATTATCACATCCCCAATTATGTCAACTCACAAAAAGTTCCTAAATTTGCGCTGAGAATGGCGCCTTCCCTTTGGAATCTCCTCTGCTTCACAGATCTTCTCCAAAGGGGTGATTGAAATGGTAGCCTTTCTGCACAATCGCGGGATTATCATCATCCCCCATCTGAAAGGGGGCATAGCTCAGTAGATGGTTCCCTGCTGGTGGCAGATCCCCTCACTATTCTGAGGTCACACTGGGGGTCCACGCTTCAGCTATCTAAGGGTCTGAGCTGGATCACTAATGATTTGAAATCCAACATGGATCCGGACACCAGGAAAAAATTCCTGGGAGTCATTTTGGATTTTTGTCTCCAATGTCCGTCCCTTCCTCCTCTAAGGAAACAGCTCATTCTAGAGAATGTTCTGCTCTATATAAAAAATCTACAGTTTCAATAAGAGGCGATGCGGATCCTGGGGCTAATGACTTCATGCATTGGAGTGGTTCCCTGGGCCCAGTTTCACAGCTGTGATCTCCAGACACTTATCCTCCAGAATGTGGACAAGTCAGTCCTCACTTGACAGGACAATCCCTATTTCCACTAGGGCTAGATCCTCACTCCGCTGGCAGTTGTCCTCAGACAACCTTTCAATGGGGACCCCGCGATATCGGATGCCAGCGCCAGAGGGTGGGTGAGGGGTCACCTTTGAAGGTGGCCATATACAGGGTACATAGGACCCTCATGAGATCCAGGTTATCTAACGTCAGAGAACGTAATGAGGTTTGGGAAACCTGACGTAGCCTGCAAACAGTTTAGGGATGAAGCATGTGAGGATCTTCTCCGATAACATGATGGCAATGCCACTCATTCGCCACCAGGGTACCACCAGGAATCCTCTACTTCAGCATTTGGCGGGGAGGATCCTTCAATGGGCGGAACTCACAACTACGTCACTGTCGGCCTTCCATATAACAGGAGCCGCAAATTCAGTCGCGAGCTTTCTAAGCAGGAAGAAAGTGGACGCAGGAGAGTGGGGACTCCATCCTGAAGTGTTATGCCTACTCGGGACAAATAGGGGGTACCCGAAATAGTTTTTTTTGTGTGAAGCGCAAATACCAAGTGCCGTCTTCCCTTTTCCCGAAACTCGGAGAAACAAGCCTTAGGCACGGCGCCCCCTCTCACCCCTTGGGTTTGGGACTTAGCTTACGCTTTTTCCCCTTTACCCCTGATTCCGCTCCTCCTAAAAAAATTACTGCGGCCAAGGCTGTCAGTAACTTTAGTAGCGCCTTATTGGCCCAAAAGACCTTGGTTTCCTCTCCTGAGATTTGTCAGTGGGAGAGCCTCTCCATCTTCCGCCAAGACTGGACCTATTGCTGCAGGGTCCTCTCCTCTACCCGGAGGTTCACAAGTTCAGGCTTACAGCCTGGATCTTGAACGGGTAAAATTCTTAGAAAAGGGTCTATCATCTAATGGGGTTTCCACTAATTGCGAGAGCCTTATGCCCTCGACGGAAAAGCTTTATTCCAAAGTCGGGAAAAAATTCTCAGAATGGATGGGTCAGGACATCCAATCAGACATTCATAATTTTTAAATTTCGTCCAGGCAGGCCCGGATAAAGGGGTTGAGTCCCCAAACATCGTTCCGGGCATTTAAATGGTTAATGGCTCAGCGCGGCAAAGTAGAGCTGTTGCCACTGGGTGTTGGCTGTAATAAACAGCCAAAGCACCATAAGAAGGGAGGTCACCCAGTGATCTCCCTTCATACATATCCCAACCTTGCAGGAGAAAACTGTACGTCCATTAGCGGAAAGGGGTTACATGGACAAAAAAGGCCTTATGGAGTTCTGCACTAAAAATGCTACTGCTCATTGGGTGAGGTGCATCATTGTCGTCCAAAATTGTGCGTGTTTTGCAAACGTTTAAGATCCTGTACACAGCACATTTGGCACATCTTCCTGGGCATGCTAGACAGATGTTTCTTCCTTGTGCCACCTCGTGGGCAGCATTAATCAGCAGCTGCAGTGCAAATATTTAGTGCATTATACACTCCTTCAAGCCGCATCTTTTTTGTTGACAAATTTCCAAGCTTTAGGAGAGCAGTAAAAAGTGACAAGCCGTTAATCTGGCACACGGCACAAACCCTCTTCTTGGTCTCGTTTGTGATAGACTATGTATTTTGCTTAGTAAATCTCTGACAAGTGAGACAGTTTTCATTGCTTGTGAGATTTCCGAGCCCTAAGACATGTCCGCTCAAAGCTGCCTTTCAGTTTGAAAAACAAAATTACAGCTTTTGGCTGCTTTAACAGAATATTACAGCGGTTATAGAGAATATTACTAGAGACAAGTCTCCAGTAATGGATCAGGAACAATATCCATGTGCGGTGCTATTGCTAACTGCAGATTTTGATGCGAAATGCCGGCAGGATTTTAATTTCAATCGCACACCAAAATTCACACGATGGTGCGGCTTGTGGTGCTGAATATTGTGCAGGAGGACCTATTCTGCTGCAGTATTATAGACTATTTCAACCTTTTGTGAAAGGTTCCTTACCTGCCAAGTATATACTTGAGGTATAAAACTATTTCTATCTGGGGTTTTTTTTTTTTTTAAATCCAGTTTTTCCCTTTGGTGGACTGTAAATCCACGTGTAAATTTAACCCAAGCTGGTGGATAGAGATTAGCTACTTGCTGTGTCCTACGTGCCGCGTGTGGAGAGCAGTAGATTTTGCTCTATAACACATATGTCTATCTGTCATACAGCAGTACTGAGCTGTTCAGATGTAATATTTAGTAAATGTCTTTTATGCCGCATGAACGATCAGCGATGAAGCTCATCGTGCAGTTTAAACAGGAGCCGTTCAGTACTGAACGGCGGCTGTGTTATGTGACTGGAGGGGGGCAGGGGAGCAGTTATTGTATCTTGATGCCACCGGAAGCTAGGGATTTCTGTTACTACCGTAGAGATGGACTTAACTTAATGATCAGAAAATGACACTGCTCAGAAAAACTAATCATCACAGTAGAACCCCAAGTCATATATGTTGCCTAACTGTAGCGATTGATATCCCTAAAGGTTAAGCAGTTGTGAATCGGCTGCCCTAAGTTTCTTCACTGCCTCCTACAGGTTTGGCATGTATGTCGTAGGCCTTTCACACGGACCCCTAATTGCGCTACAATGCACCAGTTGCTTTCAATGGGGCCTCGCTGACCTGCACTCCAACGCGGTGTTTCTGACACCACTGTTGTCGAGCACTGTCTGTTCTTTTTCTGGATTTTCACGTTTAACGCACATCACCCATAACAATGATGGGGTGCATTTAAAAAGCGTTGTCAAACGCTCTACCATGCATTCAAAAAGTCACTCAAGGTCGCAGTAACATGCAGCGTTGATCTGAACGCACATGTGAGAGTGGCCTTGGGTTTCTCATCAAAGCTGGAAATGGAGGATTTCCACAGTTACCACAAAACTGAGGAGTCGGGCTCCTATAACTTGTGAGGGTGTCTGTGGGCTGTAGATAAGGAAGCCTATGCTACTTGTCTCAGATGCACACATCTCCGTTCATTCTAGCTTCTGAAGCGTTCATATGTTGTCAACCAGTAGTCTGTAAACAAATACAGCCGTATGCAAAGGGCATCTTTCATGTTCAGACAAACTTAATCATTTTTCTTCAAATTCCCTGATTTTCCCCAACATGGACAGATGTAACCTACAAAAGGGTCGGACTCTGAAGCTGCAATCGCGTGCTTTTGGAGATGCAGGGTCTCATAGTTGCTGTTCATCTCACGAAAAGTTCACTGCTGTATAATGAAGAGACAGGAACTCTGAGAAATGATTATAATTAAACAAGTAGATATCTATATACTGAGTGATTAAGGCCTCATGTCCACGGGATATTTAACATCTGCAGCGTTTCTCCTGCACGCGGATCCGCGCCTCATAGGGATGCATTGGACACCCGCTGGTAGTTAAATACCTGCGGATGTCATTTTTCTCTTCAGGCGCGGGTCCGCGTGCGGGGAAAAAACTGAGACATGCTCAATTTTTGTGCGGATCTCCCGTGGGGACGGCTCCTGCAGGCTTCTATTGAAGCCTATGGAAGCCGTCCGGATCCGTGGAACACCCGTACCTGAATTAAAACTTACCTGTCCGGACGCTGCGGATCTTCCCTCAGTTGCGTCCGGATCTTCTTTCTTCGGCCCGGCGCATGCTGAAGATGTTGCCAAGGAAGCTGTAAACTTTTTTCAGACTTGCTGGCATAGCAACCTGCGTTTAACGCTATAAAAACGCAGTACAAAGTTGTGCCACATTTTCAGCAGGGCTGAAAACGAGGCGCATTTATTTCAATAGGAGACACACAGCTGAAAACGGCCAAGAATAGAACATGCATCGCTGTCAAAACGTTGCGTTTTCAGCCATGTGTGAGCAGCCCCATTGATATGAATGGGAGTGTTGTACAGCGTTGAGCGCAGAGCTGAAAACCCATCGCTAAACGCTGTACAAAAACACCCTGTGTGAGGGAGGCCTAAGGATAGAGCGGTCTACTGCAAAAGTCAACTGGCAAACATCCTCTACAGGGGCTTTCAGGCAATCGACTCCTGCAATTCTACTAGTGATGACTTCTCCTAGGGATAGGCCCTCAATAGTTTTCAACTGGGCAGCCCCTTTGAGAAATTCTTATAGGGTGTCATTAACCCCTTCCCGCTGCAGGGCGTAAGTTTACGTCCTGGCAGCCTGGTACTTCCCGCAACAGGACGTAAACTTACGTCCTGGAGATAGCGCGGGATCATATGTGATCCCGCGCTATCCCGCAGTGGGAGCCGGCTGTCAGTCACAGCCAACGTCCCGCTGCAACAGCAGGGGGGCATCGGAGATGCGCCCCCCACTGTTAACCCCTTCCCTGCCGCGATCTAAGTAGATCGCGGCAGGGAAAGAGTTCACAGAGGGAGCGGACTCCCTCTGTGTCTCCGGCCGGAACTCGCAATGCATCGCGAGAGCCCGGCCTGTCACCATGGCAACAGGACGCCAGACACTGGCGTCCTGTATTGCCTATGCCTGAGATCGCTGTATGAGCGATAAGGCATGGCAGAGCAGTAGCTCTGCCATGCCTTATGACAGCGATCATCAGGGCAGTGGTCAAAGTCCCTCAGAGGGACACAAACAGTGTAAAAAAAAAGAAAGATTAAAAAAAGAGTAAAAAAACAATTTTTTAATGCTTTTTCTCAGATTAGCATAAAAAAAGGTAAAAAAAAAAATAAAACCCCACATATTTGGTATTGTCGCGTCCGTAACGACGCGTCCAATAAGTTGCACATGCTTTTGACTGTGCACAGGAAAAAACGCTAAAAAAAAACGCTAAAAAACTGAGGCAAAATGCTAATTTTTAGCATTTTGCCTCACTAAAAACGCAATAAAAGTGATCAAAAAAGCCGTATGTACCCCAAAATGGTACCAATAAAATCTACAGCTCGTCTCGCAAAAAATAAGCCCTCATAGAGCTCCGTACATCGACAAATAAAAGTTACAGGACTTTGAATGCAGCAATTTAGAATAGAAAAAAGATTTCCCAAAAAAAAGGGGTTTTATTGCAGAAAAGTGGGAAAACCTAAAAAAAATGTTAGAATTTTGGTATCGTTGTAACCGTACCGGTCTGCAGAAAAAATGGAAAGTCATTTATGCTGCATGATTAACGGTGTAAAAAAAAAAAAAAAAAAAATCTATGGCAGAATTGATGCGTTTTCTCTCTCTGCTATCATAAAAAACAAAAAAAAAGTTTTACAATATAGCCTATGTACCCAAAATTGGCATCGATAAAAACTACAGTTCGCCACACAAAAAACAAGCCCTCATACGGCTGCGTCGACGGAAAAATAAAGTTATGGCTTTTGATAAACGGAGAAGAAAATCCGCCAAAAATTGTTGCGTCCTTAAGCCCAAAATAGGCCATGTCATGAAGGGGTTAATGGAAACCCATCATATTGGAAATGTAGTTGGATCTACAGGCAGCTTCTTATAACGCTGGAGGAGGTCAGCAGATTGAATAAAATACACGTTATACAGAATATATTCTCCGAAAACCAGATCATTTTAATCTGGACTCTTTCTGAGTTTAGAGGTCCAGTGGGCGGTCGTACAAGTGAATAGCAGCTATTTCTGCATGCACAGTCATACATAGCCATCAATCGCTGATGGGATTGTCCACTGGACCTCTAAGCTTGGAAAGGAGATTTGTAAATAAACTACAAGTTATACGGCATCCTTTTTCATACAACTATATAACCATCTGCTCAGCTCCTCCTGCTCTATAGCATTCTGTCTGTATTTGGACAGCATGGTCAGGCTGTCAGGTTCCCTTTAATTTGTAGTCTGTCAGAAGGGTTTTAGTAGAGGGCTATAACTTTGGTGATCAAGGAATATCTGACACGATAGAGGATTGGAAGTGTGTGTTATTGATTTCAATGGGAAACCTTGCATGCACATTGCATGGTGTGCGAGAGCTATGCAAGGCAATAAAGGTCCCATTGAAAACAACAATGGGCAGTACGTTCCAAGGAACGCAAAACGTTAAACCATGCCACTATTTTTTTTTTTTTTCCCACACCCCACGATGCAGTGCGGGAGGACATCGCTCATGTATTTGACTCCATTCGAAATGGGGTCCATATTTGCTTGAGATTTTTTTTTCCCTCGGCCGTGTGAAACCTGTGTTATAGAATCCTCAAAGGTACCCATTTTAGATCATGCAGTTTTATTAAATCTGGAGTTTTTAAGAGTATCGCTATGGGCCTCCCTTCCTGAGATGAACTTCACCTGCTCAAGGTGAATATGATCCAAAAGGGGGTTGTAGCCTATCGGCTAGTGATTTGTCATACTATTCATGTCCACTGTTAAGGAATTGTCCTGTAGCTTAACCCCTTAATGACGCAGCCTCCCCCCCCCCCCCCCTCCATTTTCGTGACTTGACAAGTTCTTGGAAAACCTATGGAATAAAAAGTAATATACATGATTTACTTATAAGGACTCAATCATTTAAAGAGGTTCTCCATGCAAAACACTGTCTGAAGACCTATCCTCAGGCCATCGGTAGCAGATCGGCAGGGGTCCAATCGGGAAGATGATGCAGATGACTCCCATTCTGTCTGTTCAGCAGTAGTCCAGTTTGGTATTGCAGCTGTCTTCCATTCACTGCAATGGAAGAGAGCTGCAATACCAGACTGAGGCGCTGCTGAGCAGACAGTTTTGAGCATTGGGCCGCCTGCTGCACCCTCTCTTCAGCAGCTCAACTGGTCCCAAATCTGCTATTGGTAATCTATCCTGAGATTAGGGGATCAATAGTTTTCACTCTGAGAACCCCTTTTAACTAACTTGGCCCTAGTGTAGGAGTAGATTCTAGTTTTGAGGCGGTTTGTTCATCCTAGGTGCTCTACAAATAAGTGTTAGCTTTATGAGGGTTAAAAGTACTTAAATGGCATCTGCCAGGTTACAGCCTCTTTAAATAAGGACATCTTTTAGTTCTCAAATGACGGTCAGGAAAGTTGTTTTTTTTTTTTTTTCCCCTTAGGGCGAGCACCAAGTAAGGAAACTTACAAGGTCATTTTCTCGTTTGCTCCTCTGGGAAAGCTATTGCACACTGGTGAGGGGCAAATAACCCATACAGTTACTTTCGTCTATCTTTTTCCTTCTAGAGAACACTCTAGCATTGGCTTGTATTCCCAGTCGTATTTCCAGGCATTGTTTACAAGGCTTGTTAAAAAGTCTGACATTGACTTGCAGGAATGTTGCCTTCCAGTTGTTGGCGCTACATAGACATTGTTCCACTTTCCCAAATGACAATACATCGTTGACCCCTTCCCGCTCCAGGACGTACATTTACGTCCTGGAGCGTCGGGGTATGTATGCAGAGAGGTCGCTGGGCAACCTCTCTGCATACAGCACGGGCGTCAGCTGTTTACTACAGCTGACACCCGCGGGCAATTATCCTTTAAATGCTTCTGTCAATTCTGACAGCGGCATTTAAAGCCCCCGAACGCTGTTCGGGGATCCCATACGTCTCCCCGTGGTGAGATCGGGGGAGCCGTGCAAGTGTCATGGCTGCCGGGGGCCTTCTGAAAGGCACCAGGGCTGCTTTGAGAGACTGCCTATCAAGCTATTCCCGTGGGGTGGCTTGATAGGCTGCCTGTCAGAATGCAGTATGACGTAATGCTACAGCATTACGCCATACTGCAGGCACCATCAAAGCATGCATATTGTATTCCCCTAGGGGGACTTAAAAGTTAAGTTAAAAAAAAAAAAAAAAAAAAAGCAATAAAGTTTTTTTAATTGTAAAAAAAAAACAAGCATAAAAATAGTAAAAGTTTAAATCACCCCTCTTTTTGCCATATTTGTAATTAAAAAGTCTAAATACTAAAATAAAAATACATATCTGGTATCGCTGCGTCCGTAAAAGTCCGATCTATCAAAGTAGCACATTATTTACCCCGCACGGTGAACGTCGTCCGGAAAAAAAAAAAAAAGAATGCCAGAAATGCACTTTTTCAGTCACCCGGTCTCCCAGAAAAAATTGCAATAAAAAGCGATCAAAAAATCGTACGTATTCTGAATTAGTACTAACGGAAAATACAGGTCATTCCGCAAAAAATGAGCCATCGCTAAACTACGTCGACGGAAAAATAAATAGGTTATTGCGCACACAAGATGACCACAGAAAATAATTGAAAAAAATTAAATGTCTTTGAAAAAAAAGAGCAATATAGTAAAAAAAAAACAAACTATACACGTTTGGTATCGTAGTAATCGTACTGACCCATAGAATAAGGTTATCAGGTCGTTTTTGTTGCAGTTTGTGCGCCGTAGAAACAAGACGCACTGAAAGATGGCGGAATGTCGTTTTTTCCCCCCTTTTACTCCACTTAAAAGTTTTTCAGTACATTATATGGTACTTTAAATGGCACCATTGAAAAATACAACTCGTCCCGCAAAAAACAAGCCCTCATACAGCGACGTCGATGGATAAATAAAGGAGTTATTTTTTTATTATTTTTTTAAGGTGGGGGGAGGGGCCACGTCATGAAGGGTGTTAAAGGGGTTTGTCGGAATTATAAAGGCATGGCTGCTTTCTTCCAGGAACTGCAGTGGATGTGTCCACAGGTTGTGTGGGGTATTTGCTGGTCAGCCCTATTCACTTTACTGGAGCTGAGCTGCAATACTAAACACAATCCATGGACAAGTGCTGTTTCTGGAAGAAAGTAGTCATGTTTTCCAATCCTGGACAACCCCTTTGGTTAAGTAAAAAGTAAAATCTTGTTACTAATTATGAATCGCTTTTGACGAAAATCTCACAGATTGGCCCGGTGGTCCATGATCCAGCACAGGGCGAGTTGCATAGAGTGCAGATGTCTGGGTCTGCATCTAGCTTTTTATTTCGAGGGCTGTGTAACCATGAAAAATTCTCAGTACAAATTTGCTGCTGAAAAACAATGAAAAGTATATGGACCGTGAACTTGGATAGTCTGTTAAACTCTAGACAGCAAAACTAATTCAGTGCCGTGGCAACCCTCCAGGTTCCTTCTTCAGCCAATTAGGAGAGTAAGTGCCCAAGGGTGTGCTCCTTTACCATGACAATGCCTGGCCATACACTACTAGTCACCCTGTGACTCCCTTGGGAAGTTGGGCATAGCAAACTTGTTAAAGGGAGTCTTGAGACCTTATTGGCAAACAAATAGCGCTGGCTGCGGTACTTCTAGAGGCACCATCACACAGGCGTATCTGTGCTAGAGAATAGAATCCATTGATTTTAATGGGTTTGTTCAGATACAAGTATTTCCTTCTGCGCATTTCAGTTGCGCAAAAATAAAAGGCGACATTCTCTACTCTCCTGTGCATTTACGTGCCCAAAGTTCCCATAGTTAATGGGGATGTGCAAATGCTTTCAAATTACGCTAGGAGATGTGTGAAATGCTGGGTAATTGCACACAAGAACGCATCTGGAACTTATTAGACAAATTAGCCATTACAATCTGAGCATATTTTTTTGCCGCGTGCAAATGAACATGCCTTGCGGGCACAAAGTACAGTAAAATATGCCAATCCGTGCGCAAAAAAAAGCATTGATTCCGCAATTATGTTGGGCTCAGATGCACGTGAGTTTATATACGTTCATGTGAAGGAGGCCTACATGTCCTTTTACACGCAAAGATAATCTTTCAAGTGGCCAAAAGATTTAGCGATGTATTTGCGTAAAGTTATCATCTTCATTTGCATGTAAAAGCACCTCCAGAAGTTGTTTGCAGAGCCCAGCATATGATTAAACGCCCACCCAGCTGTGCAAACAGCTGCTGACACATTACATTGTTCCCCTTGCAGCTAGTGTAAACATCCCAGCAGGAGAACATCCTGCAGTCTATGGAAAGATGAGCAAAATGCCTTCAAATGTAATGTATCTGCTCAGTCTTTTAGTGGCTGAACGATGGATTTTGTGTGAAGTTAAATCCATCATTCAAATGAAAAGTGCACAATGCCCGCGTTTACAAGTAACGATTATCGCTCATTTTTAGCCATTTGGACGAATTTTAAACAATAATTTTGTGCAAAAGGGCCATAACACATTTAAACATACCTTCTGCAATTAGATGGTTAGATTAAATGAGGCTGCAAGTCCCCTTAGGCTGGTCCTGGGGCTGGGCAATTTGGCTGAAAGCTAAAACAAAAATTAAATTAGGGCATCACATCCACATAAATTCCTTAATATATGCTGATTATCAGAATTGAATGGGACAAGTCTGGTAATCGGTGCTTAACAAGGAACTGCTGTGCGTGCGATTCCCTTATGTAACATAATGGGATATGAACTTTAGTGTTATACACATGAAGGATGGGGGCTGCACACCCTGTAGACCTCCTGCAGATAGCCGGGTTGGATCCCGCTGCGAGAATTCTCACAGCGGGATCCGACCCGTGCCCCTGCGGCTCACGCGCTCCTGGCGTCTCACCTCTCTGCTATGTGCTGGGTGGAACTGTTGCGTCACTAGTGAAGTTTCTGTACAGAAATAGCACATGCCGCCATCTGTTTTCCGTGCGTATTTTCATGCGGACAAATCAAGGCTGTGTGCATAGGATTGCATTATCTAATGCAATCCTATGGCAGCGGGCACAAGCGGGAAATCCTGCCGCAGAATTTCCGCCTGTCTGCAGGAGGCCGTAGTCAACCAAATCCCCCCCCCCCCCTGCCTTACCATATTACATCCTTCATATACTGTCCTACCACCCCATCGCAACCTGTTCGGACATTAGTCCCACCCGTAGGGGAAAGGGCTAATCAATTTCACGGCTCTAGCGAAGGGGTTAGAATTTTGCTTTAGCAAAATGATAATTTAATCAAATTAATTTGATTACTTGGAGCTGGATCTAAAAAGCGCCTGTACAGGGGTACTAGAGGAAGTATACTAAATGCAAGATCTCACTGGAACCAGCAGGGCGGCAGCTGCTAAGCTATGCAGCTGGCCCCACTGACATGAGGACATAATAGGTTCTCTTTAAAGTCCACTTCCAGGTGCTGCTGTTCGTTTAGTGTCCATAAAGGGCTTGACAGTCCCTTTTAAAGCATCATGCCTACAGCTCCATTTTCCATCGCTGAACAGATGTCATTAGGCTGGAAACAAGACTTAAGACATTGTCAAAAATGTCAGAAAATGACTGTATGAGCATAGTAAATCGTCTTACAGCAAGGATGTCATTCGTTTTGTCTACCGGTTAGATATGTCTACTGACAGTTATGTTGAAACATAGGATTGATATGTAATTAAATCAATTGTGTAACTTTCTATTGAGCCTCCTCACACCACTCTGCTTACATAATACATTTGACTGCTCTTGTAGTAATATAGTTTTTGACAAGTGAGATAAAATTGTAATCCCTATGAGTTAATATATGCAATCATCTACTTAATTCTAAAAACATTTTTTTTCCTTAGAAAAGCAACACTCTGTGCCACCATGGCTCATTCGAAAACAAAGGGGAACGATGGGAAGATCACGTATCCACCGGGGGTCAAAGAGATCTCAGACAAAATTTCAAAAGAGGAAATGGTTAGACGACTCAAGGTAAGGTTCTGGGTTTTGTTTATTTATCTTTTTTCTTTGAAACATCTAGGCTTCTGTCTTGCACAAGGTCTTGTGAATATGAATGTTTCTATCTTTATGTATAAACACTGAACTGCTACTTTTATTAGAAATGCTCATCTAGTAAAGTAGTGGACCTTATTTGGCCTTCAGAGCCACAGCCATTTGTCGTGGCATAGATTCGACTAGGTGTAATCATTCTGCCGGAATATCTGGCCATGTAGATGGGAAGCTACTGACATGCTCTGAACAGCTAACAGCAAGGGGTCATTGATTCATGCTGCTTGAACCAAATTCTTACCTCCCATCGGCACGGTGCAATAGAAGTCTGGATTTATCTGAGCAGATGACGTTTTTCCACTGCTTAGTGATCCTATTTTGCCTACTGGAGGCCATGGCTTTTTATAGTTCTCTTAGATGGCTATTCAACTGGAACTGGTCATCTGCTGTTATAGCCCGTCCACAGCGTCATCAATATTTACATCTGAGCCCGAACCTGTTCGTACTCAAAAGGCTGTATTTATAGTGGCCATTATTAGTAAGACAGGCTTGTCCCATTCACTTCAAAGGGAAAAGCTCATATTCAGAATGGCTGCTATTAATATGGCGTTCGGAGTATGAACTCAGATGTAAACATTGAAAAGGCTTTGGCACTCCTACAAGTGCCACAGCCTCTTCAGGCAGGTGACTGCGGGGATCCCTAGACCCCCAGTGATCAAATATTGATGGCCTTATCCATCAGTTTTAAAAGGTTGGATAACCCCCTTAACGTCCCCAGGATCCCCTTTTACTGGATGTTTTCCTTGATGTCCATCCTCGCTATACTCTCCACACTGTTGGGCAACAAAACACAAGGTTGGCAGTAAAATACTGGCTCTTGCTAGTCCAACACTAATGACCAGGGCTTATTCCAAGTCCCTCAGATTGCCTAATTTTTTCCCATTATAATGTGGATTCTCACTGAAACTGATCTATGGAAAACTCGACTCATTTTTCTCTTTTTTTTTTTTTTTCTTTTTCTTTTCTTGCGCTACACTCTGGGGCAGGTGTCTGATTTTCATAAATGGAAGCTCCAATCGTGAAAGGCTGGGGTATCTAATAAAGTGGCCATTTGGTGTATTAATATGTAATCTTCATCTTAAAGTAGAACTTTAAAAGTTTGTCAATGCAGAAATTGACCTCACCTTTTTATTTGCTTTTTGTGTCTTTTGTACAATAGTCTTTTTTTTTTTTTTTTTTTTTTAGCTGTTTCTCCTTTGCTGTCATCTTGGCATTGGGGTGTTTTGACATATACTTAATGTGGTGTTCCCTGCAGCTTTACTATAGATTAACAATACAAACCCATGAAGGATAGGGCAAGCTGCTGTTTGAAGAAAAGGCACCAATTACACCACTGAATTGCCCATGTAGATCACTTCCTGCTGTGTTTTGTGGACAAAGTGGCCCTTTGTATAAAATTCTTAAATAATGGCTTTCTGTTTCATTCAGGTCATCTCTGCTGCCATATCTGAGGGCAGCATAAGATGGGAAGGGTCACAGCTTCATAGTCAAGGCTTTACCACCCCCCCCCCCTTCCCCTCCTCCAAAAGGGAGTTTGTCATCCGTTTTGCAGATGCAAAACTACTGACAGTGCTAGGTAAGGGCAGAGAAGAGGAGTCTAGTCATGTTTTTGTTGGTTTTATGGTAAGTAGTGATGAGTGATATATTCGCTAAGGGCAATTGCTCGAGTGTGCATTGCCCTTAATGAGTACCTGCCCGCTCGATACAAAAGGTTCGGGTGTCGGCGGCGGGCAGCGAGCTGCGGGGGAGAGTGGTGAGGAACGGAGGGGAGATCTCTCTCCCTCCCCCCCCCCCCCGCACCCCCTGCTGACTGCCGCTACTCACCGCTCCCCCGTACCGGCACCTGAACATTTTGTCTTGAGCGGGCAGGTACTCATTAAGGGCAATGCACACTCGAGCAATTGCCCTTAGCGAGTATACTCGCTCATCTCTAATGGTAAGTAGAGCTAAGAAATTGAAGTTTTAGTCACAGGTTTGCCAAACCCTCTTGCATAAATGTTGTCCTCTTTTTACATTGAGCTTCTCCACAGCTCTGGTTACTGCAGTAGCAGTATTGATGGATTGCTTACAACCTCCCGGTTGTGAAGGGTATTTGACAGCTGTGATTGGAATCCGTTCTGGTTGCTGTTAACTAGTTGGATGCTGTGGATAAAATTGACTGTACTTCTAAGCAACCAGCTGGAGGGGTGGTGTCAGGTGGGGTGCCCATGGATTAGCATGGTGACCTAAGCCTAGCGAAGACTCCCAGGGTTGCCATGCGTGTATGCATAAATGAGTCTGGCAGGGCTTAATCGGCAGCATTTGAAAAGTACTATATACTGATGTATTGTAGTATATAGGACAAATTCAAGTCCCCTATGGGAATTAAAAGTAAAGTAGAAAAAGGTTTAATAAAATCTTACAGTGGTTTCAATGATGCAGGAATAAATAGGTTCACATGCAAAGACTAAGCATTGACAAAGTTTATTTAACCCCCTTAGTGATGGAGCTTTTTTGCTTTTTCCTCTGCCCTTCTAAAAAATCATAACTCCTTTATTTATCGATCTAGCTGTATGAGGTGGTGATTTTTGTGGGACCCCCAAGCATCATTCGGAGGATTTAAATGCCGCTGTCAGAATTGACAGCGGCATTTAAAGGGTTAACAGCGTTGTGCAGCTTGTCAGGGGGCTGTTAGCAGGTGTCAGCTGTAAGAAATAGCTGACACCTACGATGTATGGAGGGACGTTGCAGCACAATGTCCCTGCATACATGTCCTGCAACAGCAGGACGTAAAAGCGCTGTGGGGCCGTCACTAAGGGGTTAAAGTGATTTAAAAAGTGTAAAAACCTAAAGATATAATTTTATTTTTTCAGTGCCAACCTATTCTGCAGCACTTTGATCTTATAAGTCTCTTGTGAAAATATCTTCCAAATACACACAGGATATACTAATAGTATGTAAACAAGATACGTGAAAGTAATGTGATAAAGAGCTTGCACAAATGTTGAAAGTTGGACGTAATCGTTTGATGGTCCGATTAGACTGTCGGTTGGTTGGATAGATATCAGAGTGGTGGTGAGTGTGTTCTGAACAGGGATGAGGCACAAGTGGTGACCACGAGAGTCTGTCCTGGGTCCTATTCTTTTTAATATGTTGGCAAGTGACCTAGGAGAAGGCTTAACGGTCAAGGTCTGTCGGCTTGCTGATGTGTGCAATATAGTGGATACTCCTGTTGAACATAGAACAATTTTGCTTTACTGGATAAATGGTCATAACAGTGGAAGCTATAGTTCAGTGTTTCCAAATGTAAAATAAAGCATTTGGGGAGAAGAAATCCTCAGACCGAGTATTATATCAGGTCTGATGTGTTCTCCAGGACTTAAGAACAGATTCTGATTAATGACCTCTTGAAAATGAGTCTACAGTGCGGTCAGGCACGGAACAAAGCAAGTAAGATGTTCAGAAGTAGAACCAGTAGAGGGAGGGAGATTGTGATCCAACTGTATAGCGCTCTGGCCAGACCACATCTAGAATACTTGTTCAATTCTGGAGACCTCGCCTACAGAAAGACATTAATAAAATGGTACGACTCCAAAGACAGACTGCAAAAATGGTTGAAGATCTCAGAAACAGAACCGAAACAGAAGGGCACAATCAAAACCTTTAATATAGGGTGAGAACTAAACGCTAGAACAAGGGGGCAAAATCTGAGGTAAGTCGGGGGAGAAGAGCAGAAGCAGTGTTAACTTTTAGTAGATGCTTGGAACAAACTTCCAGTATGTGGCTGTAAAATGAACAAAAAGTGAATTCAAGAATGTATCTTTGCACACGCATGTCTTACTGTATTTTCTTCCATGAGTGTATGCACATGCAAAAAAAACATAAGCATGCTCCCATGGGCAATTAACCCTTTGCGATCCAATTTTGGATTTAGGTTTTTCTAGGGGGCTTTTTCTTTTTGCCATTATACAATGGCACCGTCTGCTGGTTAGAGCCAGTACTGCGGTATGTGACATGCTGGAGAGGCCCCTGACAACAGAGCGGCCAGTAATATACAGTAAGAATACCCTGCCGGATGTCTTCCGACATCCGAGCTGTACAGCCTTCAATCAGAATGTCTTCAGACATCAGACAGTGGATTGGAAAGGGTTAAGTTAAATTAGTAATGTTTGTGCGCAGTACGCACGAAAATGGGACCCGGTGTTTTTTGTTGTTTTTTGGCATAGAAGAAATGTGAGTGCAAATTGCTCATGTTAAAATCAATAGGTTCTATTCACTGCATGTTGCACATGTAGTAGCTGGCAAATGCATTCCTGTGAATAAGCCCTAAATGACTGTTAAAATAAATTGACCCTTATTACACAAAATCTAAAAAAAATTAGATGTTCAACCACTGCATTTTTCCAGTAACAAAATCTATACCAACAATCACATTCAACCAGTTTCACAAGCAGATCAATCATGCACGGTACCGCTACATGCGTGCTAAACACGGATTTTATTAGCACTAAATCCCCACATACCAGTGTAGTAATAGGTTATCCCTCGAGCTGCTGCCCGGTCACAGGGTTGTGACATCTGCAGTCCTGCTGCAACTGCAAGACCTTTGATCTTTGCTATTATCTGTCCTTGTGTGTACAAATAAAGGAAAGATGAAAACGAGGACAGCACTCCAATTAGTATAGTAAAAAAACAAATCTTTTAATAGAAGGCCCTTTTACATGGCCGACCGTTGTTTAAATGACCATACAAGCGCTGGCGTCACTAAGGTCCTCGGCGCTGGGTTCTCGCTCGACGCTTCACATTCTGTCTGGAGTGCGGAGCGTTCAGAAGAAACAGAAAGAGACAAAACAAACATTATTGCTGGCTTCTCAACTATTATCGCTCAAATTTGTTGGTTTAAACGGATTTTGATCAATAATTTATCGTTGCATGTAAATGGGCCACCAAAGATGACTAACCTGGTGTAAACAGTCACTTCCCAGCAGGGACGGCTGTCACACCTATCATCCAGGTTTGCTTTAAGATAAAAATTTTCAGCTATTGCCAAAGGTCCCCCCATCCTTACTGTATGTCCACGAGGTGGAGAGCGTCTATGGAATTTCCGCCGGTGGAATAAACTTCTCACCCCTTTTCCCCAGACTAGCAAGTAGATAAGTTGATCAGAAGGTAAAAAGTTCCCGTGCTCTAGGGCTACAGTATAGAACAATCCAATTTATGTAGAAAAAGTACCAAAAGAATTGGGCTGTCCATGTTTTTTTTTTTTTTCTGGGTGGGGTTCAATCCATATACATATATTTTGGATATATGCTCGCACTAAACACTGTACAAAGCAGCTCTGCCCTAGTAAAAACGCTGTCTTTTTACCGTCCCCTTTGTGAGTGGCTTTTAAGTGTTAGTATCTGATTTTTTTTAACCCCTTAATGCCGCTGGACGTAAGGTCACGTCATGGCAGCGGGGTTCTTAACACAACATGACGTAAGCTTACGTCATGCGGATAGCGCGAGATCCGAAGAGATCCCACGCCATCCAGCATCACGAGTCGGCTGTCACTGATAGCCGGCTTCCCCCTGCAACAGCTGGGGTGCATAAGGGCAGAGCCCCCTGCTATTAACCCCTTACATGCCGCGATCTATGCACATCGGGGCATGTAAAGAGGGAGCACACTCCCTTTGTGATGTCATCGGACTTCCGCAATGTAATCGCAGAAGACGAACTGGTTGCCATGGCAACAGGACGCCAGCTACAGGTGTCCTGCTTTGCCATTGCCTACGATCGCTATAACAAGCGATAAGGCATTGCATGACAGAAGTCCTGCAATGCTTTATCATAGTGATCATAGGTGTGATTGTACAAGTCCCCCACAGGGACATAAAAAGTGTACAAAGAAATTACAAGTGATAAGGCATTTCAGTATATAAGTCCCGCAATGCCTTATCATAGCTGCTATGGTCCAGGTCCCCTTCAGGGGCATAAACCTTGTTTGAAAAAAAACAAACAAAAAAAAAACACACTAAAGCACTGGGGTGGGGTAGAAAGCTCTCTAGTTGCTGCAGCTGAGTCTCTGCTTCTTACCAGCAGCTCCCCCTCCTTTCTCCATAGACTTCTATGGACAGCAACTGTAATCTAGTCTGTGTACAGACTCCTTTATACTATTTTTAGCCATAAATTCCGAGTTTAGGATCAGTAGCGGGCGTTTTTGTCATTAAAGAGATAAAGTTTAGGTACTCATTAAATTCATAAAAAGGCAAACCTTGTAAATACTTATTTCAGGAACCCAGCCAGCATGATGGCTCCGCTTTCTTTGCCTGTACTTGCGAATCATACTGGAAAAGCTGAGAATTGGTATATAGTTAGCAAAAGGAAAATGTAGCATATATGCAACTTGTTTTACGCGTCCAAATAGAAGCGTGCATGTAAAGCAGATTGTACTACCCTGCTGTCCGAAAACCCCCATACCACAGAGCAGCTGGCATGTTGTGTTGGCTGCTGGATTGACGACTCTTCTTTTTATGCGCTGGGATATTGCTGTGAATCATAATTGACTTCAAAACGGCATTTTTAAAATCTACCTTTAAATCTATACTGATGGCTGCGAAAATGTTTTACTGTGCTGATGGTTGTGTGCATCAACAGCACGAAGATATGTGGGGAGGGGGAGATGTCTGCAGTTTGGGAGCTCTGACCATAGATATCCATCACTTGGTTACCAGACAAAAGAACATTTACCACACTCCTAAAGGAGATGTTTTAACTCCTTCCTGACCGCAAGCATTAGAAGGGAGGGGGGGGGGGGGTGAAGTACATTGTATAAGCGATCGATCACAAGTGAAGTCCCTTAGTAGGACTTAAAAATAATTCTTTAGGAAATATATATATTTTTTAAACCCTCCTTTTTTCCTTTTTTTTTTTTTCCTTCTCCCAGACAATTGTGGAAAAGCTGCAAAATTCCAGTGTTTACGGTACAAGCCATGTGGAGGGGGTTTAGATAGTTTTTTCATGTGGTGTGGATACTTCCGTGACAAATCCGCAGAGTTTTTAAATTATGCTATACGTTTTGATTACGCACCCTCTCTATGCTGCAGAATTCAACTCTTGCAGTACAAGGGTGAAATTCCACAGCTGTTCCACAAGTAAAAACATTTGAGCACCTCAAATTTCCCGTAGAATCGCTGCAGGTATTTTGTTGCAGAAGGCTGTGTAATTGATACTACCACGTTCATGAACATCTGCACGGTTTGGCTGCCTGCAGACGGCCGGGTCGGATCCCTCTGTGAGAATTCTTGCAGCGGGACCCAACCCGAGCCGCTGCAGGGACCAGCGTGGCACTCACCTGCTCCCACGGCTCCGGTTCTGAGGTGCCAGCTGCCACCCAGCCGGCGCGTGCGCAGAGCGGAGCCAGCGGCTGGGGTGTGACATTTCTGTGCGGGGCTCTGCAAGTCCCGCACAGAATTAGAGCATGCAACGATTTGTTTTCTGCGCGAGATTTCACGCAGACAAATCCCCGCCGTCTGCATAGGATTGCGTTTTCTAATGCAATCCTATGGCAGCTTCCACGGGTGGAAAGTCTGCTGGAAATCCCGCCGTGGAATTTCCGCCCGTCTGCAGGCGGCCTTTATCTCGCACTGTGAATGTCCTAAAAATGAATACCATTCCAGAATTAATAAGTAATGAGAAGGTTCTATCCCAATATTGTAACAAGGAAAACTATAGCCTGCAAATTTTTAAAAATCAAATTTTTTCAAACATTTTTTTATGCCATGTTTAAACGGGACAGGTTTTCTGTGTGGACCCTCCGTATGAAAACTCTGCAGCAGTTAGAGAAGCAGCAAAGTGAATGAGCTTTTTAAAATCTCATTCACACGTTGCAGGAAAAATCTGCTGTGGCAATGGATGTGTGGGGCAAAATTAAAAACCACAGCTTGTTGACCATAGCAGCAGATCCATCATAATGTCTCTATTGATGACGCCATTAAAAAGCTTTGGCTTTTGGAATGTGGGGATGAAAAAACTAAAATGGAAAGATGAAAAACTTTCTAGTATTTAAAGGGCTAAACTTCAGAACAGTTTTTTTTTGGTTGAACTTGGTCTGTGGCTTTGTAAATCAGATTGGTAATTTAAAGTAATGTTGGTGCGTTTCATATTTTCTTTAGATGGTTGTGAAAACTTTCATGGATATGGATCAAGACTCTGAAGAAGAGAAGGAGCGCTATCTAAACCTTGCTCTTCATCTTGCATCTGACTTCTTTTTAAAGCACCCAGATAAGGATGTTCGTTTACTTGTAGCCTGTTGCCTTGCAGATATTTTTAGGATTTATGCCCCAGAAGCTCCATACACTTCTCCAGATAAACTGAAGGTAAGTTTCTGTTTAGTCTGCATATGTAATTGTAGTCAATTTTAAGTGAGGGATAGGCATAAAGTTTTACACAATTATCACAATGATGATAATAAATTTCGCACTTGCCTTAAAGGGGGTTTTCTGAGTTATTTTTATATGGTTTTGGCCTCTTTGTGCCTTAAACTATATAAAATCAATATACTCGCCGTGGTGCCGGATCACCACTTTGGTGGTCTGATACCACAGCATCTGACTGGTGATGCCATTTGGCCAGCAGATGTAGAAGCCCCGAGGCAGGCTTACACGTTGTCACTGATGACATGCCTGTCGGCCGCCTAGTGTCTGCAGTGGGCAAGTACCACAACATGGAATGATTTGAGGATATCCTGTAGAGAGAACATCTGTGACAGTTTGAGGTGCTGACAGCTGTTGCATAACATGCGCACTAGTTAGGCAACTCTTGCACAGATCATCTTTTTTTCTGCGTTTAGCGCTGTTTTCGGTACAGCGCTAAATGCTGTGAATCAATACCATTAATTTCAATGGGGTTTCTCAGACAAGCGTTAACGCAGCGTTTTTCAAGCGCTGTCCTATTTTCACGTGTTCCTGCATCTTAACTCCTTCCCGCTCCTGGACGTACCTGGTACGTCATGGCAGCCTGGTACTTCCCGCAACATGACGTACCTGGTACGTCCTGGAGATAGCACGGGATCACATAAGATCCCGCGCTATCCCGCAGCGGGAGCCGGCTGTCAGTCACAGCCGGCGTCCCGCTCCAACAGCGGGGGGACATCGGAGATGCGCCCCCCGCTGTTAACCCCTTCCCTGCCGCGATCTAAGTAGATCGCGGCAGGGAAAGAGTTCACAGAGGGATCGCGATCCCTGTGTGTCTCCGGCCGGAACTCGCGATGTTATCGCGAGAGCCCGGCCTGTCACCATGGCAACAGGACGCCAGACACTGGCGTCCTGTATTGCCTGTGCCTATAATCGCTGTACAAGCGATAAGGCATGGCAGAGCAGTAGCTTTGCCATGCCTTATGACAGCGATCATAGGCACAGTGATGTAAGTCCCTCAGAGGGACTCAAATAGTATAAAGAAAAGAAAAGTGTAAAAAAAAAAAGAAAAATGTAAAAAAAAAAAAAAAGTAAAAAACCCCTTTTTTATGCTTTTTCTAATATTAGCATAAAAAAGGGAAAAAAAACTAAAACCCCACATATTGGATATTGACGCGTCCGTAACGACGTGTACAAAAAGTTGAACACGCTTTTTATTTTGTACGACAAAAAGCATTAAAAAAAACGCTAAAAAACAGAGGCAAAATGCTAATTTTTAGCATTTTGCCTCACAAAAAATGCAATAAAAGTGATCAAAAAAGCCGTACATTTCCCAAAATGGTACCAATAAAAACTACAGCTCGTCTCGTAAAAAATAAGCCCTTAAAGAGCTCCGTACATAGAAAAATAAAAAAGTTACAGGACTTTGAATGCAGCTATAGAGAAAAAAAAAGATTTCCAAAAAAAGGGGGTTTTATTGCAAAAAAGTGTAAAAACCTAAAAAAAATATAACAATTTTGGTATCGTTGTTACCGTACTGACCCGCAGAAAAAATTTAGTGTGTCATTTATGCTGCATGATTAACGCTGTAAAAAAAAAAAAAAATCTATGGCAGAATTGATGCGTTTTCTCTCCCTGTTATCATTAAAAAAAAAAAATTTTTACGATATTGTCTATATACCCAAAAGTGGCACCGATAAAAACTACAGATCGCCACGCAAAAAACAAGCCCTTATACGGCCGCATCGACGGAAAAATAAAAAAGTTATGGCTTTTGAAAAATGGAGATGGAAAAATACCAAAAAATCGCTTGGTCCTCAACGCCAAAATAGGCCGTGTCATTAAGGGGTTAAAACCCGATCCTTTGCCTATTGAAAAGAATGGGGTGTGTTTTCAGCACTACTGAAAATGCTGTAGAATGTGGTTACCGCAATTTTTGCCTTTTTTTTTAGTCCTGGCATTATCCGCTTGCTTGGCTGCGTTTATAACTGTGCTGAAAACGCAGTCAAACGCTGTCAAAAACACATGTCAACACAGCTGAAAATGCAGTGATTTTCAAGTGCGTTTTAGAGTTCCTAAGGCTGCATCCACACAGCAGATTTTCATGCAGACCCGTGTCACAATCAGCACACATAACAGATGGATTCTGAAAGAACTGAAATCTGTCTTTAAAATCGTCAGCATAAATTGCCATGTTGCAAATTTAAAATCTGCACTGAACGTTCGTTTACGCTGCAGTTTTTCCACGGAACGTGGAAGAAATTTCTTGATATCTCATTCACGCTGCTGGGACTGTAAAATGCTGTGAATTCTCCAGTCAATTCCACTGCTAAAAATCCACAGCATTTCCACTTCATGTGAACATAGCCTATGTGTGGAAACACATGGTGAGCTGCACACCCCTAAACCATGTCGTGTCAGTATGTAATATACGGCCGATACCATTTGTTTTTCATATTACTTATTTACGCCGCCTGTAGACGAGCTGGTCGGATCTGGCGGCGAGAATTCTCGCCGCGGGACCCGACCTGAGCGCCTGCAGAGACGAGCGCGTACTCACCTGCGCCCGGCGGCCCCGGCTCTTTCATGTGCCGGCTGCCGGGCAGCCGGCGCACGCGTAGACCGGAGTCGGCGGCCGGATGAGTGACGTTTCTGTGCGAGGCTCTGCGAGCCCCGCACAAAAATAGGACATGCCGCGGTTTGTTTGCTGCGCGGCCAAACCGCGGCCGTCTGCATAGGAGTGCGTATTGTAATACACTCCTATGCAGGCTTTGAGCGGCGGAAATCCCGCCACGTGATTTCCGCCCGTGTGCAGGCGGCCTTACCATCAAGTTGTCTTTAAAGGGGGTTTCCAGAGCAGCATGTGGGTTACAATAAGTCAACTCCACTTATGTCTATCGTTTTTACATATAACGTGACTTCTACTAACAAACAATTGGCACATAAAATTTGCCCAGAATACAGTATTTCAGTATGGGCTCTTTTTAAGATCTGTATTGAATGTTGAGATTATTTGTTCTTACAGTATTGCAACGTTTTTGTTTTTTTAAATTTCCATAGGATATATTTATGTTCATAACACGACAGCTTAAAGGTCTTGAGGATACAAAGAGTCCGCAGTTTAATAGATACTTCTATTTGCTAGAGGTAAGTATGATGGGTAGTGTACTGGTATTCATTGCCTACTTCTAAACCCCATACTTATTTTGCCATGTTTTCTTCCTATTGACAGAATATTGCATGGGTAAAATCTTACAATATATGCTTTGAATTGGAGGACAGCAATGAAATTTTCACTCAGCTGTACCGGACATTATTTTCAGTCATCAAGTAAGTGCACAAAAGTAGATATTGTACTCTTAATTTATCCCTAACAGATGTGAAATATCAGGTAAGTATCATAGCACGTTATACAATGGTTTTATGCAGTAATTACTTTTTGCAAAAAAAATAATGCACCAAGAAAGAGTTGTCAGAATCAAATGAAACCGAATATGGGAAACACTTTGGGTGTGTGTGGATGAGCATTAACCTGCTGGATGCCCTGCCATGAGAAGCAACATGTGGCCATAGGATTTCCTATACACATCACTGAGCTGTTGGTGTCCTTCGTATAACTACTAAGAGTGATCGATTGTCATATATTATGGCTCCCTGCATCATCACAACAGTATTTTGGGTAGTGTTTTTACACAGCAATAGTTGAGGCTCGTTTAGACACAATGATTATCGCTCAAAAGATGTCGCTCAAGCGACTTTTGAGCGATGATCGTTGTCATTTACAGCGCAAGATGATCGCTCAAGATGAGGTTTGATAAGGCTCATCATCGTCTTTCAGCACGCTGAAAGACAACGATGAACGACGGCATAACGAAAACTGCACGATGTCATTGCAGTTACACACAACGATTATTGCTCAAAACACGGCTTTTGAGCGCTAATCATTGTGTCTAAATGGGCCTTAAGTTTGAGACGCTCACTGCGAGGCCTCCATACTCTGGTACAACTACCAAACAGAACCTAGAATAGTCACTAAAGACAATGTAGGTCCAGTCCGTAGCAGTCCAGATTTCTTGTTCACTACACCATTGCAAATGAAGGCTATTGTGTTGGGGTATTAATGGCAGGGCACATAACAGATGCTGTGACACCAAATTTCAGTCTAGGTGCCTGAAGATTCTCCGGCAGAGACTGGGTTCTTTAATGAATGTGCCACCTGTGTCTGAATGGTGAATGCCAAAACTTATATCTGCTCAAGCTTGTCTGTGAATCAAGCAATTCTCAATTTTGGTGGATTGTCTGGGCTGTTCTTAGGGCTCATTCACACTAACGTAATTTCACAGCGTACTATGCGGTGAATGGGAAATAAAATGAAAATACATTGATATATTTTTTATTGACCCATTCATACTAGTGTTTTTTTATTGCATCTTATATGCACGTAAAAATGCAGCCTGTTCTATTTTACCTGCGTATTGTGTGCATACGGCCCTACTTTCTGTGGGTTGTGTATTAAACACTGTATATATGCAATACTTCGCGTATGTGCAGTGTTTTTTATATGCAGCGCCACTAAGGGACAGAGCGGGAGAATTTAACTAGGCGCACTGCGCATGACATTGTAGTGAGATACACTGTCCTATGCAGCAATAGCCAGCTCACACAGCGGGGAAATCCTGCATAATACATGGAGCATTTTACGCATACGGCCGTGTGAATGAGCCCTTATGGTTTTCACATCTACCTGAAACATAACTGCATGACGAGTTTTGCAGCAATCTGACATTTCTATCCGGGTGCATTGTTTTTGTTTTGTTTTTATTTAAATGAGTGTATGGTTGGTCAATCTCCACTGCTTTTAATCTTTACCTGGATTGCAATTTTTGCGTTAAACATATATACCCATGGGGTTGAAAAGTATTGTTCTTTGATGTAAACAGTTTAATCAATGTGTCCATTGATGTCTCATGAAATCATTTCAATAGGAAGTTTTCACTTTTGATCATTTCAGCAATGGCCACAATCAGAAAGTTCATATGCATATGGTGGATTTGATGAGCTCTATTATATGTGAAGGGGACACGGTCTCCCAGGAATTGTTGGACACAGTGCTGGTAAATCTGGTTCCTGCACACAAGGTAATCCTTGTTTTTTTTTTTTGTTTTTTTTTTTTCCCCTTGTTCTACTCTACTTATAAACTCTAATTTCTGGCATTTTCAATATCGCAAAGGGAATGCGACTACATTTATTTACTAATTAAAACCAGATGGGGAATAAAGGTTTATTTTTTTCTGATTGCAGATCTTTTATTTTTATATTTCTGTTGTCTGTAAACACTGACGGCGGGCATCTTGCCTGAGTTATGGTTAAAGGGGTTGTCTGAATTGTAACGACTCTGGACAACCCTTTCCCCGTGCATTAAAATAACAAGATCCTTACCTCTCTCTGTTTTCCTTTGTCCCGCAACAGCAAATGTATGGCCATGGATCCACATGCTGATTTAGCACTTTTCAATGGGCAAATCCGCATGCAGGATTTCTGAGGTAGATTACCTATGGAATCCACATCAAGAAGGGAAATATGATGACTTTTCTCACCACACAATTAAGTCTGTGTGCGGAAAAAATAGACTACAGTGTGAGGTCCTATTTAACCGTAATGGAATGCAAAATTGTCACAGATTCTGGGTAAAATCCATGGTGAAAATAAGCTGTGTGAACATAGTGGTCAGTGTGAGAACTGAAGGATTTTAGGATTCATGTAAACATAGTTTTGCGGCATTAAACAAAAAAAACGCCACGGTGATTTATAAAGCAGACTATGTTCCCTTTAAATATTTTGTTTGGTGCACAATGAATGACCTATCAGCTGACTTGTTTCTGTAGCCATCCCCATATTCCACGTCCTTCTGCATGTGGCCACCTGTCTCCTGTTCTGTGGATGATGATACCAGAAGTATCTAGTTGGCATGCCGCCTTTAAATGGTGCAGTATGAAGTTACTCTATAGCAGTGTTTCCCAACTCCGGTCCTCAGAGACCCGCAACAGGTCATGTTTTCAGGATTTCCTCAGTATTGCACAGGTGATGTAATTATTGTCAGTGCCTCAGACATTGCCACAGGTGTTCGCACTATAGGATATCCTGAAAACATGACCTGTTGGGGGTCCCCGAGGACTGGAGTTGAGAAACACTGCTCTATAGGTAAACGCTGGGAAAACTCTGAAGTTCGTAGGGGTGACCAGCTGGCTTCACTGCAGCTGTTTGTTTTATCATTTGTGGTCGAAAAGGAAGGAAATTCTTGACTATTCAACATCAGAAATGATGAGGTTTAGGCTGAGGGTGCCCATGTTCACCAGCTGTGTGAGCCACGTGTGCACCTGTGAGACTTGTCACATACATCTGGGTTTAGTTATATCCTGTTTGGCAGTCAGACTGCATTGCTGTTGGTGCAAGGGACTTGTAACTAATAGTATAGCACCGTTTTATGTGAACTCTTAACAAATCAAGTGAAATCACTTTTTCAGTGTATAGTGTCTTTAGATATAATGATTTCGGCAGAATTTCTAGACTGAAGAGACTACTGAATTTTAGTAAGGGTTCTTAAGCTGCACAGCAATCTAAAGGGATTGTATAAACTTCCCTTCAATTCACCGTACAGAAAATTTACTGTTTCATCGATTGGGGGTCCAACCATTGAGACTCCCCACCGATCATGAGAACGAGATTCCTGTAGCCATCATTCCTATACACTTGTGTGTGGCCTCTCTGCTTCTCTTTGGTAGTCACAGAGAAAACTTGAGTAGAGCAGTAGAGCCCTTAGTAGTCCTACAGAGATGACTCGAGCAGTGGTGATCATGCTCTTCCTCCACTCTTTAATACATAGGATACAAGGGCCCCATATTCTCCTGTTTAGTGGGTATCCCAATGGTCAGATGCCCAGCAATCAGACTCGTAATCCCTTATCCTGTGTAGTTAGATGTAGATATATTTAAGGCCAATTAATGGGGAAGAACTTTTTGGCCCCCTCTGGAATATATCTATCAGAAAAGGCAGTATTTTAGTAATTTTTTTCCCAGCAGGTTTACACTTGCTCTTCAAGATTTTTTTCACTAATTTGTTGTTTTTTTTCCTTTCCAGAATTTAAACAAACAAGCTTATGACCTGGCAAAAGCCCTCCTGAAGAGAACTGCCCAAGCTATAGAGCCGTACATTACTAATGTAAGATTGGTTTCATTTTATTTTTTTCTGTCTTGGTTCCCTCCTACCTTTTCACTTGTTTTGATGAATGAGAAGTGGTGATAGATTACCGGTGTGTGTGTGTGAAATGTTTTTGTTTTGTTTTTTTTGGTATGGGGAAAAAAACTTCTAATTTTCTAGCTCCTAAAATGGGAAGTAATTGTTATTATAGCGTACATATTAAATGTTTTAAAGTAATCTGGCCCCACCTATGAGCCCCATAAACTAAATGCATAGGATCTGACACACAAAGTCTGAGGATGTGAGTATTGTACTTGCCTTCTCTGCTGTTTCCTTCCAAAGCCACTCTGCATGCACCCGGCAGACTACATAGGCCTGCGCATAGAATGAAAAAACTAATCGCTAGGTGTGACTTAGTGCCTGTGGGATGCACCTAGTGGCGGTTATAACAGCGCACAATGGTGAAACGGCAGAGAAGGTAAGTAATCCTCACCATCCCACACTCAGCATGTCAGCTGCTATGCACGGTATGTTTAGTTTATGGGGCTCATGGGAGCTGATAAACCCGCTTTTAACCCCTTCAGTGGCAGTCCTGGAAATTTTCCGGAACTAGCTCCATTGCCCATAGTGATATAGCCCATAAGATTTCCGGGATATGTTTCGCTATGGAATCGTGCAGAACACTAGACAATAAGCTGTGGCATTGTGTTCTGCCTGCACAGTCCCACAGAGAACCAGTGCAGGACTTAAAAAAAAGGAAGCAGGAAGATATAACCGATCTACGGGCAACTTCCCGCTTTTTTTTTTTTATTTTAAAACTCCTGCACTGTTTACACATTGCCACGGAGGCCATCTGCTTGTCAGAAGCCGGCTGATGGTCCCTGTGGCAGGGAGAACTGGTGATCGGCTGTCAGATGATAGCCATGCACCATCTCTTGCAGCATAGAATGGAGAAAACCTCCAATCTCCGTTTAACCCTTTACATGCCACGGTCTGTGCGACCGCAGCCTGTAAAGGACTGACAGAGGGAGGGGGCTCCCTGTGTCACCATCGGACCCTGCAATGTGATCAGGGTCTGTGTCACCCGGAGGCTTGATTATAGCCTCAGAGTCTGCCAGCTAAATTAGGCTATGACGCTCAGATTCTGTTTGAGTGTCGTAGCCTGTCTAATATCCTGCTATGCCTCATCATAGCAATGTAGTAGAAGAATAAAAAAAGCATTATGCAAGTCCCCTGAAGGGACAAATTTAAAAAAAGTTTAAGTAAAAAAAATAAAAAATGCAAAACCTCACCTTTTTCTTTTTACTCTGTAAAAAATAAAATTACACATGTGGTATCCCTGCATTCGTAATGACCCACAGAAGGAAGTTACTGCATTATTTAATCGGCAGGGTGCGCGGCATGGAAAAAAATTTAAACGCGGCAAAAATAGCTAATTTAGCCTATCTCACCATACAAAAAACAGAATAGAAAGTGATCGAAATGCCCGCACGGATCAACAAATGGTACTAATAAGTGCTGCTACTCCTGCAAAATAAAAACCCTTACACAGCTCTGTTGATTAAAAAAGAAATACTAGGGGTCTTTGAATGCAGCGATAAAGTTATTCATTTTTTTTATTTTTTTTTATTTTTTAAAGTGTAAAAAAGTAGCGAAACAGAAAAAAAACGATTACAATTTAGTGTTGGCATAATCATACTGGCCTGTAGAATTACTTTAATATATTATATTGCTCAGAGAATGCAGTGAAAAATAAAAAACATACCAGAATTACAGATTTTGTTAATCTTACCACTAGAAAAAATTGAAAAAAAATTGAGAAATTTTACGTGTTCCCAAAAATTAGACAAATTAAGACTAAAGTTCATCCTGAAAAAAACCAATGCCTTCTAGAGCTCTGGCAATGGGAAAATAACATTAATACGGCTCTTGGAATGTGGCGACACAAAAGCAAACCTTTTAAGGGAAAAAAAATGTTTTAAATGTACATATAGCAAAATATAAACTGTATAAGGGCTTATTTAGACAACCGTATATCGGCTCTGTTTTCACGCCGAGCCGATATACGGTGTCCTTGTCTGCAGGGGGAGGAGGATGGAAGAGCCAGGAGCAGGAACTGAGCTCCCACCCCTTCCCCGCCCCTCGCCACTATTTTCAATGGGAGGGGAGGGGCAGAGCTAAGTGCTGGGACTTAGCTCCGCCCCTGTCTCATCCCCTTCTATTGCAAATAGTGGAGAGGGAGCAGGAGCTCAGTTCCTGCTCCTGGCTCTTCCATCCTCCTCCCCCTGCAGACAAGGACACCGTATATTGGCTCGGCGTGAAAACCAAGCTGGTATACGGTCATCTTAAATAGCCCTAAACTTGGCATCGCCGGAATCGTGTTGACTCAGAATAATGCTGTGAAAATAAAATCCAAAAAACAAATGGCAGAATTTCTTTTTTTTTTTTTCCCTCCAATCTCCCTACAATTTTTTACAAAAGTTTTGCAATACATTATATATACCCAAATTGATGCCCTTAAAAAATACAACTTGTCCCACAAAAAAACAAGCCCTCATACGGCTGTCAGTGGAAGAATGAAAAAGTTATGGTTCTTGGAACACGACTGGAAAATTAGTTGAAATTAAATGATTGGCCATTTAAAAAACCTGCCCTGGTGGGTACGACGGGGTGGTAAGAAACCCGCCACTCAAGGGGCTAAAGGGCAGCTGTGGCTGTTGTGCTTTGTATGCTAATTTCAATTTCCCCAATGATTTTACATTATTTAAAAGGGTTGTCTCACACACAAATATGTTTTTGTCTCCATATTTATTTTATGTACTACTTATGCCCACTGGTATTCTTTTGATTCCCTCTCAGAATGTTCCTCCTACTATGCAGGTAACTGCAACATGGACCCAATTCACTTTGCCACAGTTCTCTCCACCATGGTGGGTTACGTGAAGCAGGGTGCAGCACTAAACTATTTTAAACAATCAGGTTGTTAGATGGGTCAAAGTTTGTTAGGCTTCGTTTACATCTGCGTCAGAGGGTCTGTTTGGATCCCCCATCGCAGATTGCTGCTTGCAGTGCTATTTAATCAAAGAAAATACCACAGTGCATAATGACAGCTGGATGGAACACATTACAGTCCATTATGATCAGTAAAATCCAAGTCCTTCTACAGAGAACGATTTGACTATGGTATTTCAAAGGAAACTGGTTATAATACAGGCCAGGTTGTCAAGATTGATCGGTCTCTCCATATCTGTTTATAGGGAGAGACCTGTCAATCTAGCTGAGTGGTGGGTGACCCAGATGACTCTTCTTCCCCCGTTCCACGATCCCCTGTATACTATGTTTTTTTCTGAAACCTTGCAATGTTTCAGAGCTTAAACATAGCTCTCTGTAATGAGGGCACCTGTCGAGTTTCATGCCTCCTGTGGTTGAGGCAGCATGAATCTTATGACAGGTTCCCTTTTAAATTTGTAGGGCTTATAAAATGCCCTGCATCACGTTACTGTACAGCTTCTATCTGTTTCCAAGGTTTACATTACAAGATCTGTGTAGTCTGATTGCGAAGTAACCGTGAAGAGACACATGGGTCTTTAAGCCCTGAAACGCTTGGCTACTCCTAATAATGATTTTAAAATATAAAGGTCATTATTGGTTAGGGCTGTATGGCGACTTAACTTAAACGTAGGTGGTGGTGCCAAAGACTGCAGTGTAGCACTGCGACATCACAAAATAATGCAAGTCAATACAGTCACTTCGCCGCTCACAGGTTGTCAGGATCTTCTGATGGCACGAAATACAGTGCGTTTATATTTCTTATATCTGCGGGTCGTGGCAACTTGTGAGCTGCAACACTCTCCCATCGCATTACTCTTGTATTACATTGCGATGTTACAGGCCTTCAAATTAATTGATGCATTGAGACCATTTTAATTTCTTTTGTTTGCCTGTGCCTTTTATAAAAAGCAGATTCTATTAGTTTTATTTTTTTCTTATTTGTTTTGCAGTTTTTTAACCAAGTCCTTATGCTTGGTAAAACCTCCATTAGCGACTTGTCTGAACATGTGTTTGATCTGATTCTGGAGTTATATAACATCGATAGCCATTTACTGCTTTCCGTCTTACCTCAGTTGGAGTTTAAGCTTAAGGTGAGTGTCCAGCCCAGCTCATCTTGGGAGGAGCGGACCCAATTTAAGAGGTCATTCAGGATTAGAAAACCATGGCTGTTTCGCCCACCCCAAAGAAACAAACGAACCACTTTTGTCCACAGTCTGTGTGTAAAATTGCAGCTCAGCCTCATTCACTTCATTCACTTCAAGAAAACATAATTTTGTGATCCTGAATAACCCCTTTTTAAGCCTGACTTAATTTTCCTTGCATGTCTATTTTCACATTTAAATAACACATTGTAACATGAAGCATTGGCTAATGAGATCTCAGTAGAAATAGGTTCAGAGATCCAATTATAGAATAAATAAAGGTGGAAGAATTTCTACTTGTTGAAATTCTATATGTTAATTTACCAAATTTGTTTGGCACAGAGCAATGATAATGAAGAGCGCTTGCAAGTGGTGAGACTTCTTGCAAAAATGTTTGGAGCCAAGGATTCTGAATTGGCAGCTCAGAACAAACCACTTTGGCAGTGTTACCTCGGCAGGTAAGTAATTTTAAAGGTCGGTACAGTTGGCTTCATGCCCTATGTTTTTGTGCCAGTCTCTCATGCTGTATTTTGAGCCAAAGCCAGAAGTGGATACAAAATCAATGTGACATATAAAGGACTTCTAGTTCTCTTCCCTGCTGGATCCACTTCCGTCTGTGACTCAAAAATCTGCATCAAAAACGGAAGTAACTTTCTTTTAATTTCTTTTTTAATCTATACGTAAGGTTTTTGTTTTTTTCCCCCCTATTGAAAAGCCTACGGGGGGGAAAGAGCAAAAAACATCCCTTTTTTTCTGTTTTGCAAAGTAAAAACCTTTCACACTTTCACATTGGCCTTGATGCTAAAAGGTGGCCTGTAATTTAATAAAGTATCTAAGCTCACTAATCCCTTTCAATGATCCAACCTAATTTCAGAAAATTATACCATTCATTCCAAAGTTTTGAGGCAGTGTCTTTATTTTGACATTTTCTCCTGTTTTGTAGTGTAAATGTCTTTTACTAGACGAACAAACCAGTAGCTAGGGCTACATGCTTGTAGCCCTGTTACTTCACATATTTATTAAAGTCAGCAATGTCAGTGGATTATTATTTTTTTTTTGCGATCTGTTTATTGTGGTAGCTTTTGAGTCACACTGTGACCCCATTAACTTCAGTGAGAGGATGAGCTTGCAGGGCTACACAGCACACTTTGGTCACATGACCCTTATCATAGCCAATGTTCCCCTGTAACCCTTGCCTTATTCTGCATAGAAGTTGTTGATTAAGCAAGTGATTTGCTGTCTGAGTATATAAAACATTTTTTTTCAGATTTAATGATATACATGTACCTATTCGCTTGGAATGTGTGAAGTTTGCTAGCCACTGCTTAATGAACCATCCAGATTTAGCCAAGGACTTAACAGGTACTGGAATCCATTTTTGCTATTGGGGTATATACATATGCATCAGATTTGTTGCACAAGTTTCTGCGGCTGTTGATTTGAATGGGGCTTGCACACATTCATGCAGTTGCTACAGAAATAGCCCCATTCGTATGTATGGGATGGATTCTTCAGCTGCAGAAGTTTTGGAAACAAATTTGACATACAAACCTACCCTTTCTTGATACAGTGTTTATCTTAAGATACCCCTAGATATGTTGGCTTGAGAAACTTGAAAAATACAAATATATATTTTTTTCTGTTTCAGAATATCTAAAAGTAAGGTCCCATGACCCCGAGGAAGCCATTAGACATGATGTCATTGTGTCTATAGTAACTGCTGCAAAGAAGGACCTTCTTCTTGTTAATGACCATCTTCTTAATTTTGTTCGGGAAAGAACTCTAGATAAGCGGGTAAGTCTGAAACTTAAAGTGTAGAGGATTGTACAACTAAAGTCACTGATGGCCTTAATTAAGTCTAATTAGCATTCACTGTATTAGTCAAATTAAACTTTGTTGTGATAAAGAGCTTTAGTGGAGTCTGAAAGTTACTTCGTGCCCTCCTTATACTGAACGATTACCGTTCGGTTGATTGCTGGATGGAGCAAACCTGAATGATCATGCAGCGTAAATATTGCCAGTGACTGAATGAGGAAGGATAATTTGTTCGCTTATCCTTCGTTCCGTTTATGCAGGCAGTCCTACATCTGTCAATGACTGCCTGATTTCAATAAAGTTGGCCAGCTGGAAGCAATATTTGACGTGTGACTATCCCCTGAATGATTGTCACTCCTGTGTGAAAGTGCAGGAGTGATTAAATATTGGGACGACTGTCAGGTGCTTAGGTGCCTGACATTTGTCCTGTGTAAAAAAAACCATTACTGTCCTAGATTGATTGCTTTGCAGATCCTTTTTTTATTTTATTTTTTTTGCATATGCCTTTAAAGCAATGGTGTCAAAATCCTTCTCGCATCAGCATTATGGTTGCCGTGAAAAGGCCATGTGTAATTGTAAGACTGTATAAATGTTAAGTACTCCTTTAACCTGTTCCCGCTGCAGGGCGTAAGTTTACGTCCTGGCAGCCTGGTACTTCCCGCACAGGACGTAAACTTACGTCCTGGAGATGGCGCGGGATCATATGTTATCCCGCAGCTGGAGCCGTCCCGCTGCAACAGTGGGGGTGCATGGGAGATGCGCCCCCTGCTGTTAACCCCTTCCCTCCCGCGATCTAAGTAGATCATGGCAGGGAAAGAGTTCACAGAGGGAGCGGACTCCCTCTGTGTCTCCGGCCGGAACTCGCGATGTCATCGCAAGAGCCCGGCCTGTCACCATGGCAACAGGACGCCAGACACTGGCGTCCTGTATTGCCTATGCCTATGATCGCTGTATAAGCGATAAGGCATGGCAGGGCAGTAGCTCTGCCATGCCTTATGACAGCGATCATCAGGGCAGTGGTTAAAGTCCCTCAGAGGGGGACACACAGTGTAAAAAAAACAAAGATTAAAAAGATGTAAAAAGAGTAAAAAAACCTTTTTTATGCTTATTCTCAGATTAGCATAAGAAAGGTAAAAAAAAAATAAAACCCCACATATTTGGTATTGTTGCGTCCGTAACAACGCATACAATAAGTTGCACATGCTTTTGACTGAGCACGGAAAAAAACGCTAAAAAAAGCTAAAAAACTGAGGCAAAATGCTAATTTTTAGCATATTGCCTCACTAAAAATGCAATAAAAGTGATCAAAAAAGCCGTATGTACCCCAAAATGGTACCAGTAAAAACTACAGCTCGTCTCGCAAAAAATAAGCCTTCATAGAGCGCCGTACATCGAAAAATAAAAGTTACAGGACTTTGAATGCAGCGATTTAGAATAGAAAAAAGATTTCCAAAAAAAAGGGGTTTTATTGCAGAAAAGTGGGAAAACCTAAAAAAAAAAAGTAAGCATTTTGGTATCGTTGTAACCGTAGCGGTCCGCAGAAAAAATGGAATGTCATTTATGCTGCATGATTAACGCTGTAAAAAAAAAAAAAATCTATGGCAGAATTGATGCGTTTTCTCTCCCTGCTATCATAAAAAAAAAAAAGTGTTACAATATAGTCTATGTACCCAAAAGTGGCACCGATAAAAACTACAGTTCGCCATGCAAAAAACAAGCCCTCATACGGCCGCGTCGATGGAAAAATAAAAAAGTTATGACTTTTGATAAACGGAGAAGAAAATCCGCCAAAAATTGTTGCGTCATTAAGCCCAAAATAGGCCATGTCATGAAGGGGTTAAAGGGGTTTTCCAGGTACAAACTGGAAATTCAGAAAATGCTGAAATATAGGAGGTACAGCTTTTCAGTAGCAGCAACTTATACCCTTTTAATCTGCTTTCTGGGGTCCTTCATACTATGCAACTGCAGATCTGCTGTTGTGTTTACACGCATCACTTTTGCAGTAAACACAGCAACTGTTACCTACAACTTCCAGCATGCATAGAGCTTGTGTACCGGTCCTGCAACTTACTAGCACCAACCTCCCTCTCACTGAGAGTGGCAGAGAAAGCTGCTGACATAGACAGACGGGACATTCCACAACTGAGCCATACAGCTCAGTGCTTCTGCTCCTGTCCTCCCATCATGCACTGCTCATAGGATGTGGGAGGCTGCGGACAGGGAAGGAAGTACCAAATGTGGGCAATATATCAGAAGGGAAGATCTTTTTCTGTCGGACAGTCACGTGATCTAGAAAGGCTCAGTGTACTATTACAAAATGACTTATTGTGGTGATAGATTTTAAAATGTTACTGTGCCCAGAATACCCCCTTCAACATATTGTTAAATAACCTCACACACATCCTCATCCATTAATAATGCTGTGAAAATGGCACACAACCCAGAAGATGTATTCAAAAATATGGTTAACATGTAATTCAACCAGATTTCTCGGTTGAAATACTTTTTATGATATTTTTAATCCAGGTTTTTTAAAAATGCTTATCAGAGAGGTCATGATAGACCACTTGGTCAGTAAAAGGCCAAGGTGTCCTTTTAGGACCAGGTTAGATAATAGCCAGCCCCTTCCACCTCTTTAGCACCGTTCTTCCTAGCTTGGATGGTGGCTAGGGTGCCTGTGTAGGGCTGGCAAAATTATGTCACCACTTGTGAGTTGCTTAACAGAGGGATGTGGAGGTGTAAACTACAGGTTAGAATCCAAAATGGCACCCCCTCCCTGGGCTGGCGCCACCCCCTCTGCCAAGCGCTGGCTGCATTCACCAGGGAAGGTGGAGAGCCGTTCCTTCTGGGTCTGGACCTAGCTGGCCACATAAAATGATGTTGTGGGCCTTGAGTTTGACACGTGTTTTAAAGTCTATGGAAATGTTTTGTGCAGGAAAAATCAATACACACAACTTATGAAGTCCCTGCAGGAAAAAGTACTTACCTATTTTTGCTTTGAATTTTCATTTTCATGCATTTTAAAAGCCTCATGCTTGCTGTGCCCCAAGTCTTCCATTGAGATTTCTTGCTATGGGTGTTCCCAGCACTGATCAACTGGTCGCTCTTATGAACAGAACAAGCTCGGCTTTCCCTCACTTCTGTCATAGGCTGTGGAGCCATGCTCATTCAATACTATACCTATCTCTGCCTGTCTATTTCCAAGTGAAGAATGGGCTGGTGGTTGTGGAACAGATAAGCATATAGCTGATTACAAGTCAATGCGGTCTCTAGATCTTGTATATTATTGTTTATTACAGTCACTCCCAAGTTATAAGTAGTAAAAGAGAATAAAAAAAAATGTCTGGAGGGCAAAAGTAAGATCTGCAAAACCACCAAACCGATCAGTATAAGTGACAGACCACTGAAGTCAGTGTGCCTGTCGCTATATTGTGCTACCTGCAGCCTAGCAGACAGCACGCACCTGAAAGTTTGATTTGTGCGGTTTTTTTGTTGTTGTTTTTTTTACTTTTCAAACTTCGGGCTATGTAAAGGTGTGTATGCTGGTTGTTCTCCAATTTAGAACCTGCTACATAACTAAACCATTATCTCACTTGTTTTTCTTTCATTAGTGGAGAGTAAGAAAAGAAGCCATGATGGGCCTGGCTCAGATCTATAAGAAGTATGCTCTGCAGGCTGAAGCTGGGAAAGAGGCCGCAAAACAAATTGCTTGGATTAAAGATAAACTTCTTCATATTTATTATCAGAACAGCATAGATGATCGGTATTATATTCATGTTTCTTTTTTGAAATTTGAAATATTTTAACTTTTTACATTAATATTAAACTGACACTCCCGCTGGGAAAAAAAATTGTCCGGGGACCGCAAGAGTGGAATTACATGATTTGGTGGCGCTTTTTTTTTTTCCCCCCTCCCTGGCTTGGCTGAAGATCTGCTTTTTCCTGTGGCTCATCTTAATATTCCCAAGATGGAGTCGGTGATTCATATGCTCTCCATAATACATTAAGCATTGGCGTTGCATTGTGGTGAAAATTCTGTCTCTGTAATAAGGGCTTTTGCCTCCATTGTTGGGGTTGGTTCACATGATGGAATCTGACGTAAATTATACCTTGGTGGTTCCGCCTCTAAAAACCGCATCAGAAATCTGCAGCTGAGGTGTGGGTTTCTGCTATGGCTGTGCAAATGTATGTCTGGAGATCTCCATGCAGATGTAGCCTTTTAGCCCAGGGCATATCTGGGTGCAGTTTCTGCGCCAGTTATTTCTCCCAAGGAAGTGACATGTCACTCTAAAGAAGAAATTATTTTTTTTCCCCTGCACAAATATTTGAAATCTGTGTCAGAGTATGGTGTAGATTCCTATTGAAAGCAATGGGAAGCGGCCTTGACATGAAATTTGTGTGATTTCTGTAGCAGAAATATGCAGTGTACATGCGCTTACGGTGGTGAATACTTCAAAGATGATAAATCCTAGGCATCAGATTCATATTGGAGCCATATCTCTGAAAAGCTGCTCACTTCTTGGACTGTTTGAGGTGCTTTTCTGCTGCTTGTTGTCTGCATTTCATGTTTCCTTTCTAGTGCCGCATAAAAGTTGATGTAACGTGCGAACTCCAGTTTTGAGGTTCCTAAATATTGTTTGTTAAAATGTTTGTTAAAGGTGAACCATGTATTTTAGACTAAAAGTTTTTTTTCTTCTTTTTTTTAAGGTTGCTGGTTGAACGAATTTTTGCTCAGTTCATGGTTCCTCACAACTTAGAGACTACAGAAAGGATGAAGTGCTTATACTATCTGTATGCAACATTGGACCTAAATGCTGTTAAGTAGGTATCCTTGGTTCCTAGGGTACACTTTTTTTTATGCTAAAAGCTATATAAGTAACACATAGAGATTAATTGTGAAATGTGTTGCCTGTTTCTTGACCTTTTGAGAGCAATCTACTTATTGAAGCTTGTGATTTGCAGACTTAAATGCAAATTTACATTTGAGCTTTTTTTCCTCCCTCCTGTGACAGAGCATTGAATGAGATGTGGAAATGTCAAAATATGCTCAGACATCATGTAAAGGATTTGTTGGATTTGATCAAGCAGCCTAAAGTAAGTATATTTGTCTTTGTCAGGAATTCTATCTTTACTTTCTCTTTTTATTATACTTTTTCTTTAAATTTATTGACATTTATGAGTAGTGGAAATATTTTTAGTGTGAAATGGAGTACAGACGTCCTATAATTTAACCCAATTAAGGACCAGGCTGTGTTGTATCTTAACCCCTTCCTGCCACAGGACGTGAATGTACGTCCTGGCAGAGGGGTACTTAACGCAACAGGACGTACACTTGCGTCCTATGGATGGCGCGGGATCTCTCCTGATCTCGCGCTATCTGGCAGCGGGAGCAGTCTGTCACCTTCTGCAACCGTGGGTGTGCATCGGGCCAGTGACCATCCCTGTTAACGCCTTCTCTGCTGCGATCTATGCAGATCGCAGCATGTAAAGGGTTCACAGAGGGAGCGCACTCCCTCTGTGACGTCATCAGAGTTTCACGATGAAATCTCAGAGAGATGGGTGGGTTGCCGTGGCAACAAGGACGCCATATACCTGTGTCCTGTATTGCCATAGCCTATGATCGCTATAACAAGCAATCAGGCATTGTATCTGTAGCAACGCGTACAATAAATTGAACATTCTTTTTATACTGCAAGGTAAAAAGCGTAAAATAAAAACCTGAGGCAAAATGTTTTGTTTTTTTTAATATATAGTCAATGTACCCAAAAATGGCACCAATATAAACTACAGTTCGCCATGCAAAGAACAAGCCCTTATACGGTTAGGTCGACAGAAAAAATAAAGTTATCGCATTTGAAAAATGAAGATGAAAATTCAACAAAAACTTGTGCGTCCGTAAGCCCAAAATAGGCAATGTCCTTAAAGGGTTAAGGACTAGACACTTTTTAGAGATTTTACTAGATGAGCGAGCCTACTCGGTAAGGCAGTTACTTGAGCGAGCATTGCTCTTCTCAAGTAACTTCTTAGTGATCCGAGCAGGCTCGGGTGGGGGGTGAGGAGCGGAGCGGGAGGAAGAGTGAGATCTTTCTCTCTTATATATATTTTTTTGGTTTTTTTTAAAGTTTTTTTTCTTATTTTTGTAAAATTTTTACTATCCATGTCCCCCATGTCGTCCTATAGGATCTCTGGGGGTCATCCATTCATGGTTGTTTTTTTTTTTTGTTTGTTTTAATTTCTATTTGACTCTTTTCCACTGTGGCTGAAGCCCCAGTTACAAGGGAAAACAAAACCTATTTGATTTGCATCAACGAACGTTGGAAGAATAGAAAAGAGCTGGATGCTAGGGATCTTGGCATAAATTTTTACATCAGTATTCAATAGGGAAATAAAATTACCATTAACTGGGCATGTAGTTGACAATAAGGGCCTTTAACACTTCTGATTTACATGCTCTGGTTCTGAGCCACTTCGGAGCCATAAATTTAAGAATGCAGGTTTCAACCGACCATGGCTTTATGTGGTAGGTACGGTTTTCCCAGAAACAGCAGCTTAGCAAGGGAAACCGGATTTCCTGTTTTTAATAGGTATAGCAGTAAGTGTCTTAGGCTGGGCTCAGATGGCCGTAATTCGTTCCTTGATGCCCGTGACAGGGGCAAATGCAGCACACAGAGTACGCAATGACCTAGTACGTGACGATGAGCAGCAAGTACACAATCTTGGAGAATGTGTGTGTAATACGTGCCAAGATAGAACATGCTGCAAATTTGTTTATTTTAATTTTTTTTCCCCCTGCACGTGGTGTTGACGCATTTCATTTAAGCAACAACATGGCCGTCTATGGGAGACTGGTACAGTGTGTTCCGTACCCAAAACTCGCACACAGAATACACTATACCAACACGGTCATGTGACCCTCATCTTGGACAGGGCCCACATGACTGTAATTTTGCCACCTGTAAAAGACGTGTGTGGCATGCAGAAAGTATGTAATTGTGTGCTGCCAATCGCCATGCACGATCTGTGTGTGTGCGTGCGTGCGTGCGCGCGCGTAATGCATGCTAAGATAGAAGTGCATATTTTGTGCAATTCGTCTAAGCGGCAACATAGGTGCTTATGGCTGATTTGATGCATCGTATACTGTGCTCAAAAAACCCCCACTAGCAATACATTTGTATAAGAGAGTCCTCATTGTGGGGGAAAGGGAAAAAACTGTATCACACAAGCAAAATATTTAGAGAGCAGGTGATTTGCAAAGTACACCAATCAGGTGGGGGTTGTCAATCTCCGCTCTCAGACAGCAGCCAGTTCAAACCCTGTCCACTGATGATGATAAAACACAATGGGTCTGTGCTTGCCTGTTGTCAGGGCCCGGTAGCCCATCAGCAAGAGGCTCTGCTCCCCAGGAGGGGAGGCAAGAGAGTTCAGTGGATTTAACCCTACCAGTGCCACAATAATCATCCCTTTGAACTGAACTGAACTGCAGGTCCAGCGACTGTTACAGCTGTGGGAGAGAGTTACTGCGGCACTTCTTTCCCTTCAGCTCCACAACCCATCTACACTGCAGGCTTACTGCCAGGCAGGTGGAGCACACGGGTGGGCTGAAGGCAGATCACACTCTCCACAAGTCAGCAGACTGTCCCAAACTCCAGGGGGTGCTTTTTATACTTGGCTGCCTCTCCATTCCTTCACTGTCCGCCCAGGAAGCCAGCGCTTGGTCTGTGCATCGGATTTGTCTTTCTTCCATGCACACACACTGTTCTTCCTCAATGTCCTTTTTGCTGTCCTCTACAATCCTTCACACACAGTTACAGGATGTGTCCTGGGCAGCCCTACTCTGTCTAGGAGGTTGATTTTTCTCTATATTAGCTCTGACCTACTGTGAATGTGTTCATGCAGTCCCTCGAAATCCACCGTTGTTTTGTCAGTCTTCCTCCCTGTTGGCCATTCTTCCTACAAATACGCAATGTGTCATACCCTTCTACCTTTTTCGTGTAGGCTTTGTCAGCATGGACCATGGTCCTTCTCATTTCAGTGCTATTTGACAATATCTTCTGTAACCTCCATACTGACTAAACATTATTTTTATGGCATATATCCTTATTATGGAATTTCTTTACAATTTTTGTCTTTCAGTCTGAGTCTGGGAGTAAGGCAATTTTTTCCAAAGTGATGGTCATTACCCGTAAGTCCACATATGAATTTATCATTTTAACACTTTTGTTTTATTGTGGGTTCCATAGGCATATATCTTATCATGTAAGGCTGAATTAGTCATTCGGCACATCGCTGCTGCTGGAACAAATCTTTGCCCAGTTCATGGTTACTCCATTAGAAACTGCAGAAAGGAATGAAGTGCTTATATTGGGTCTACACAACATTGGACTTAAATGCTGTTAAGTAGGTATCCTTGGCTCCTAGGATGACCCTTTTTATCTATAGTAGGAAGAGCTAAATAAGGAGCAAATGGAGAAGATTGTGTTCACAAATATTACAAGGCTTGTGCAGTGCTTGAACGTTAACCCCTATCCACAAGATGGGTGTGGATCTAAGGAAGGTTGTCTTTACATGGGACAGCGGTCAGTCATGGGACAACTGTGCTAGTGATAGTCATTCAGTGAATGGAGGCAGAATGTGCTGCAGATCTGCCTCGTTAACAGGCAGCTTATTCACGGATAAACTGCCTATTTATACAGCGCAAGAAGTCACTCACTGGTCTCCATTACAGTGAAGTGAAGCAACCAGTGACTGAAATGTAATACTAAGGCCTTATGGGATTTATAGCATAGAGGAAGAGAAAGCAAAGGGAAATTTAAAGATGATGGTGTCTGATCACAAGCAGAAAGGAGGCTACACTGCAGCGATATGTTAGAGGTCTATAGTGTAGTAGACAATCAGGTGTGGGGTTCAGTGGTCTGCAAAGTTGTGTCGCTGCAATGCTGCTTTTAATTATCATTATCTGCTTGGACATATCACTTATTGAATTGTAAACCTTTTAGAGGTAACCTGTGAACAGCTATTCTCCATACAGAGTACAATAAACTAGATGCGGTTCTTTAAGCCCCCCTGCCCACGGGCGTTGCGGTATCCCGCGGCGGAGCTCCGCCGCCCGGGAGCAGGAGCCGCAGACTAATCTCTGCCTGTCAGCCTAATCTGGGCAATTCGCAGCATGCTGCGAATTGCCGTCCGTGAGCGGAGAATCACAATGATTCTCCGCTCGTGGACAGGGAGCCCGCGCTTTTCATAGCAATGCTATGGAAAGCTTCAGACGGCGTGATTGTCACTGCCGTGGACAGCAAGCCTTAGTCTTGAGAAATGGGATTTATAGTTGTAATGCAAAATATGTTGCCATGTTTTACAAACTTACTGCTATTTGCATCACGTATTTACCATGCATAAAAACAAGGGTCTTTTGTGCTATGTTTATTTTGTTTGTTTTCTATGTAGGAAACTTACCAGACCCTGGTAAAGGTCAAGACTTTTTAAAGAAATTTACACAAGTTTTAGAGGATGATGACAAGATTAGAGGCCAGCTGGAGAAGCTTGTCAGTCCAACCTGCTCATGCAAGCAGGCAGAAGTTTCTGTGGTAAGAGAACCCCTCCTTAAATCGACCGTCTGGCCTCCTCTGTAAAAAGGCTCATTTCCCTCAGTATGTGTGGCAATTAACTTTCACACTGCATAGCAATCTGTAGTTTATAATCATTCTGTCCTTGCTATAGTAGAAATCAGCTCTGTGTACAAACTACCTGCTGAGCTTGTGATACCTGTGTTCATATGTAGCAGCCAATCAGAGGAGCGAAAAGCTTTTAAGAGGAGGGGGAAGCAGCAGCCTTAGCCAGTCATCAGATATGGGGTGTATCTCAGACTACCACAGTCCCTCTATAGACAGTCTAGATGAATTCTAGTCCCAGATCACAGCTATTCCCTAATAAAGCTGTGGTGAAGGGCAGCAAAGGAGCAGGATCTGAGGAAAATAAATAGCAGATAATCTTCCCCTGTAGGTACTGACTTTTACATAGCAAATGAGCTCAAAAACAGGGGCCCTCTACTACTTGTGTGCGGCCAATGCTCCATTCCATCTCCTCCTCACTGTGGAGGGTGCAGCGAGCCTGCAGTGAGAAGACTGCGCCACAGGACCCCCATTCTCTTGATTGGTGTGGGTCTCAGCAGTGACACTGTTACTGATCAGTTTTGTAGAACTCCTGTAAAGATTCAGCATAGTTATCCTCTGGGTTTTGATCCCGGTCTCTAGTCTGCAGACTAAAAGTATTCCGATGCTATTGAACCAATTCAGTGCATTAATGCAGGTTTTTGTAGCAGTGATAACAGCAATAATTTAGATTACTGTGGAATGGGTTTCCATACCTTATTGATGGAAAGCTATTCCAACCAGAATGTAAGCAATATGTAAAATAATAAATTGAAGTTAATCCATGTCTTCTCTTCTTTCACTCCTCATGGGAAAAAAAGCGTGATATTACAAAGAAACTGGGTAATCCTAAGCAACCAACAAATCCTTTTTTGGAAATGATGAAGTTTCTACTTGAACGGATTGCACCTGTTCACATAGACACTGAGTCAATAAGGTAAGAAGCGGTATATTATGACATTGGTACTGATGACGTATGGCATTCAGCCCTAACCTACCTGCGGACATTGCAGAAAATGTCACAAAGTTGTATTGTGTATAAAAGTTTAATTTACACTACAGATATGGGTAGTATTGGTCAATAAAGTTATATGTTGGCTTTTGCCTAGTTTAAGTACAGCAATCTAAATGTTATTGCTTTCTTTTTTACATGTTTAAAGGAAACCATTTTTTCAGTCCTTTAGTACTCTGAATGTTTAAAGGGGTTTTTCATGGAAAATACTACTGATCATCAGTAGTTGATCGGCTGGGCTCCATCGCTCCAGATCCTGACTGATCAGTTGAGCGGGCACATGCTGTGAGCGCCACAAATACATAGAGGTCGAAGTTGAAGCAGCCGAAGTCTCCGCGCCAACCTCTGTGTACTGGTTGACACTTGTAACTGCAGGCACAGCTTGTGTTTATTTCAATGAGAGCCGTGCCTGCAGTTACAGGCACTGGTCACTATATAGAGTACAGCGCGGAGACTTCCGCTCCAACCTCTGACAGCATGCGCCCGCCTAGCTTATCGGTCAGGGTCCTGAGCGACGAACCCCAGCCGATCAACTATTGATGACCCCTCCTTAGTATAGGTCATCAATAGTATTTCCACAGAAAACCCCTTTAAGGCTCTGCAACATCATTCTTTATGTCCAAAACAGCAAAGCCATAGAGATCCTTCAGGATTTCTCGGTGTACTTTGCAAAGCCATGGCAGTAATGTGAAGGGGGCTTTAGTAATGATTTGCTTGAGTGAGAGTGCAGTTTTTTTTCTTTCTCCGATAGGAACTTTAAGGCTATGCTCACACTGTCGTCAGACGTTCATTAGCAGTCTTTACAGACTTGACTACATGCAGCAATATTCTTTGTCAAAATGATTTAACCTTGACTTACTATGTATTCTGTTACACTGTTGGTAATGTAAATGCAACCTTACAAAGCTAAACCATGATGCAAGTATGAACAGGGCTTTCAAATATTTAACAAAGAGGGGCTTGTCATATGCCACCAGTCCTGGCATTGTATAATAAGAATAATCCTCCTTAGAACTATCTGCTTAAAGTCCCGCAGCATTTTACACATTCGGCCGCCATGCAGTTTGCTGTCTAAGACAGTGTATGGCACTGCATGCTTACGAATCACACGCTCACTGATATGCACAGTGTATTGTGTGGTTCCCCCCCCCCCCCCCCCCCCTTTAAATTCCCCACTGTAGTACGTGATGAAAACAGTCATGGATACGAGCCCTTTAAGGCTTTAGTAGTGCGCCCTTACATATTCAGTGCCATTCATATACACAGACAGTAATGTCATATAATGGATAGTAGTAAATAAAGTTAATGGTTAAACAGCAATGCAAAAGTAAAAACACAGCAAACACATTTTTATTGAATAAAAAATATTTAACTTTAAAGAAAACCTACATAATGGGTATTCTTGCAATAAACAAATCTCTAAAATGTGTACAACCTATACCTCAAACAGCCGACTGCCATATCCATGTAAATGTAAAGGTTATGACTATCTGCAGGGTGGCAGTTAGTGTGGTTCTAAAAGGCTATGGACACCACTGACTTTTTTTTTTGTAAATTGGTGTATTTTCACATAAAAATTGTTTTAATTTGTTCCCCTCCTCATGCCTCAGCCTGCATCCAGCACAGTAATGAGTCAGCGTCGGCACTTGTAACCATAAGCAGTTAATTAGCAGCTGGCACTTTGTAGTTATGTAGAGTAGATCCTGATCAATTACCTAAATAGCATGTCATTAATCTCCTTCCTTCCCCCTGCTGTAACTAGGATTTAACAATCGCTTCCATCTCCACCTGCTAAAACTTGTTACGTTTCCATCCCCAAATGTCATCATTAGTTTGTCTTCCATCATTCTTCCTGACTGATGGATTCTGTAAAAATCTCAGTCCTACAACAGTGTGGTGTGCTGGAGCACATGGAAGCACAGAAAGTAAATGGATTAAAAAAAGTAATAAAAACAAATGGCAATAATTGTTTACGTAATAATATGATTTAACAACAAAGTCTGTGAAGATGTCCGTAGTCGTTAAGCCCCAAACTGTTTTGATACAATCCTTGGGCTGCATTCACACAGGGCGGATTTGCCGCGGTTCTGCCGCAGCAGATCCGCCCGCGGCCGCTAATCTCGGGATTAGCCAGCCATGTGGACGAGGTTTCTCAGAAACCTCGTCCACACGGGACGGCTAATCTGCTGCGGTAAATCCGGTTGAAGCTGCGGCCGCCGCAGCCGCGGTTTCAAAAGATTGAGCATGTCTCTTTACAGTCGGTTTTTTGTTTATTTATGTTACGGCCGCGCTCTCCTCTATGGGAGCGCCGGCCGCAACGGAAAAGCATGCAGCCGGACCGCTTCAAAGCCGCCGCGGTTCTCCCGGCAGAAATCTCGCGGTTTTTGCTGCGGCCAAACCGCGAGATTTCTGACGGGAATCCGCAGTGTGTGAACCCTGCCTTAAGAAGTTAGTCTTTATGTTTTTCTAATCTATCTGTTGATGTGCCTATGATAGGATGTACGAGGTATGTATCCATGTGGAGCAGTCCTGGAATTCTCTTGTTTTGAGACCACTTTGGATTTGGGGGAGAATTGGGGGGGGGGGGGGGCGACTTTGCATAAAATGTGTCCTTTGCTGTGAGAAGGAAGCAGCTTAAACTTATCTGTTTTCATCTTTCTTTAAAAGTTCCCTAATTAAGTTGGTGAACAAGTCAATAGATGGCACAGTGGATGATGAAGAAGAAGGCGTGCTAACAGATCAAGCAATCAGAGCAGGCCTAGAATTACTTAAGGTAAATAATGGTTATAACATAGTAATGTCATATTTGACACTTTTCCAGAGGTGCTGAATCGGTTTTTTTTTTCTCTCTCTCTATTTTCACAATTTAGATCTACTTATACAGCTCTCTGTTTGTGTTTTAAAAAAAAAAAAGAACTTGCTCCATTTGGCCTTTTCATTTATTTATTTCAGAAATGCTGAGATTGCTCCGTGAGGTTGCACACTCCTACATCTAAATGTCACATTAAGGCCCTAAATTACTATATTGCAGCTTAAAGGGAATGTACAATCAAAGTGACCTATTGATGAAAATTTAAGTTTTTGCTTTCTTTTTATGGTGATATTTTTTTCAATCTTCCACATCACTATCTATATTTGAGAAAAATCGAGAAATGCAGCAACTTTTTTTTTGCCACAGAGCCTGATATCACAAGATCCATTATTCACAATATGTGATAATTACTATTCTTCCTCCTTCTATACGTTGGCCTCTGCACAGGTCAGAGGATGCTCTGAGCACTCTCCTATAAAAGTCCATGAACATCTTCTGTTTGTTTCCTACGGTTAATTTGACTGCTGTAAAGCATAACTCTTGCTGTTAAGTGCAGCTCGGCCAAGATAGCTTTTTTGTGTCTGTTGGATATTGCAAAGTCGTGTTTTAGCCCTTGCCTAAATTGTTACATTTGATCAAAATTACCACTCTACATACTGTATTCCCCTAACCTTAAGACAAAGTATGCCCGGCATTCATCTCTGCACATACACCTGCTTGGAAGCTGGTATCACTGGCTCAAAGCGGGGCGGCTGGAGGAGACTTCTCTCCTTGCTCTCCCCCGCCCCTCTCCATTGACTTTAATATAGCGGCCATTCAATACTGAACGACTACTATTTACATTGAGCAATCAGCTCATCGCCCATGCAGCATAACGATGGACAATGAGCAGATCGCTGATCATTCAGTGGAAATGGCAGCCGTCCAGTACTGAACGGCTGCTATGTTAAGTCAATGAAGCGGGGCGGTGAACGCAAGGAGAGAAATCTCCAGCCACCGCACGGTGAGCCAGTGATACTAGCTCCTGTGCAGGTGCACGAGAGCGAATATGTGCGGGGACGAGTGCCGGACATCATTTGCCCGACATTCATCCCGTCTAAATGGGTCTTTACTGTCCGATAGCTTTGCCTCTGTCTATCTACCAGTGAATGTGTAAAATCGGACTTCCATCTTTCTGCCCCTCAGTGACTTCAGTATTTATTTTTCTCAATGTGTGAATGAGATTTGGTAAAATCTTGTTACAATGTAACATCTGGCTGTACAGTTTGTTTGTTTTTCTACAGAATATGCTGTAAAAAAAACTCTGCTAACGTCCTGTCTGAATAAACTCCTTTATTTTTTTTTCTTATCTTTGATGGGAAGATTTAGCAGTTCATCCTGGATTATATTCTACATTATGTTGCTGCTGTTCTCACAGTTGTTGCTTCTGTTTTCCTAGGTGCTGTCTTTTACACATCCCATCTCATTTCATTCAGCTGAAACCTTTGAATCACTCTTGGCTTGTCTTAAGATGGATGATGAAAAGGTAGCTGAGGCAGCTCTGCAGATATTCAAAAACACTGGCAACAAAATTGAAGATGACTTCCCCCACATTAGATCGTAAGTTACAGTTCTGCTTTATTTAGTACTAGGAGGCTCTGTCTACTGCCTATATGTTTAAAATTATCCCTCCAGTTACATTGGTCTTGGGATACAATATTATCAATATACAAGGGCCTTTTCAAGGACAGAAACTGTAGACATGGAGGAGGGCATTTTTCATTTTTTTTTTCCTTTTCCAGGACATTGTAACTTGAAGCCAGATTCAAAATACTTTGCCTAAAGGCCCATTTACGCGGAGCGATGATCGCTCAAATGACAGTTTGAGTGACAGCTTTGCGGGATCATTTTGCATAAACTATTAAGTAGCTACTCAATAGCAATTTAGTGTGCAAATGAAGCCTTTAGCTGAATGCAGTTAATAGCCCAAGAGCTCTTATCTGCTTTCAGCTCCTTTGTTCTCCGATGGGAAACAATGCTATCAGCACTACCCATGGAGACCTCCTGATAAGGCCGAATGACTATTTTTAGGTTGGCCTAAATTTAACGATCAGCTAGCAGTGCACGATGGCTGCGTGATTAGAAGCAACGATGATTGCTGAACCGATCGCTTTTTAGCGTGTCAGATTTTGTGCGCGGTTATCCGCAGCGGAAAAACTGAAAATGATTGCAAAAGCAAATTGCGTTTGGTCGCGTATGCGGTCGATTTTCCACGCGAATATACTGTGCGTAATGGCGTATCGTAGAAAAATAGAGCATGCCACAACTTTTTTTTTTTTTTCTCAACATCGCATCTGTGAAAATATCAAAAATGGGAAGGAAATCAAACAAACATGAACAGCGTCTCGTATAAATTATTTGTTGAAGAGATGTTTGTGCTATATTATAGTGGGGAAAATTAATTAAGCACTCACCTGGTGCATGGTGGGAGAACACGTGTAAGGTAAAACCCAGCAGCACCTTGTGTTCTAGTTTGCTTGTCACAAAATCCCCCGTCCAGAATCCAGGGCAACTGGAGAGACTTCTCGGAGAGGAAAACCCACTGGGTTCCAGAGGGCATAAACAAATAACTAAGTGTGGATAGAAAAGAATTCCACACTCCATGGATCGGGGTTAGAATGGAATATGTCCCAATAGTCAAATAATTATTATAACCATGTTTTATTTACATGTCTGCAACGCATTTCAGCGCTGGTAAGCGCCTTTTTCAAGCACAAATTATATTTAAAATATATATATATATATATATATATATATATATATATATATATATACGCTTAAAGTATTCCATGTCAGACGCCAGGTGAGTTGCCATGATGTCCTCTATGGGGAGGGCTTTTGGCTATAGTTGTCATTAGTCATGTGATCGCGCTGGAACGCAACGTGTCTAAATCAATAAAGCTTCATAGCTCCTTGGAGCGCAAGGTGCGTTGCATTATAGCTTCATGGCGTGACTGCAGTATATAAGCCGGCCTTACTGCAGAGTGTCCCATATACATTTAAAATTACACAGATTAGAAAAACATCACAAACTTACACTATAATCCTTAAGAAAATCACAATCATAAATTTGATACAGATTCTTAAAACCACTGTATATTGTGCAACACAAAACTGAATTGCATAAAAGTCTGCAGTATTAAATATATTGTATATCTTGTGCACATTTTTTTAAAAACAAGATAAAATCCAAGTTAACTATACATTTTTATTTATTTTTTCTAATTCACTTAGACCGTTGGGGACAAGTGTTTTCGATCAGTAAATCCTAAACATTTCTTGTTTGCGCAAGAGATTTCAAATGTACATGTTAAAGCAGTGTTACTCTTAGTCCGCTACGGTCACGGTGTGTGCTTCAGAGAAATGACGTGGTATGCTGTGAGTTATAAAATGTATTTTTAATGTTCGATGCCTAGCCGTGGGTTCTCAATGTATTTTTTGTTCTTCCCATGTATTTCATCCTGCATGGGCATTCCAGTAGATGGAGCAGCTGGAAAATGTTCATCTAGATTTTTTGTTCCAGGATCATATAACTGTGGCAAAACTAAATGCAAGTAGTGTTGTCCATATAACACAGAAGAAAAGAAATCCATTTGAAAAATAACCAAGAAACACTAACATTTTAAAACAAAAGATGAACTGTGGGATAAGCTATGTGATCCATCTACTAGAATGCACATGCAGGATGAAATACGTAGGAAGAACAAAAAATACATTGAGAACACATGGCTAGACATCGATCAAACATTAAGCACACTGTGTGTATGTGTGTATATGTATATTTGTGTGTGTATATGTATGTGTGTGCATATGTATAGATATTTTATTACATACTGCTGGCTTTTATGCAATTCAATTTTGTGTTGCACAATATACAATAGTTTTAAGAAACTGTCAAATTTATGATTTTTATCTTAAGGATTATAGTGTAAGTTTGTGATGTTTTTCTCATCTTTTTGTAATTTTAAATGTATATGGAACACTCTGCAGTAAGCCCGGCTTATATATTGCAGCGACGCCACCAAGCTATGATGAGACGAACGTTGCGCTCCGAGCTATGAACTCAGTTTGAAGAAACTATGTCTTAAGATGTAGTATTCTATCATGTCACTTTTTTATACTTTTTGTTTTTAATAGTTTCTAAGTTCTATTTCTTATGACCTCTTATTCTAATATTACATGTACTTGTGTTCTGTGTTTTTTTTTTTTGTTTTTTTTCTCCTTTTTGTCCTAGAGCTTTACTTCCAGTTTTACAGCAGAAAGCTAAAAAGGGGCCTCATCGCCAGGCAAAGTACTCTATTCACTGTATCCATGCAATATTTTCCAGCAAAGAGACACAGTTTGCCCAAATATTTGAGGTAAGGATTAGAAACAGAAGTTAGAGGAACTGCCAGCTCCATGGAAATGTGTGTTGTAGGACATGCACAGCGCCTTTCCTCTTTATTCCTTATGGAAGTGTATGAATAAACTGTCAAAAGGGTCATCTGACACTGTCCAATCGGTGCTGACAATGTTGGACTGTCTAGAGACCTAGTGCTGACAAGTGAAATGGTAACTCCTAGTTACCAATTTATTCAGATGTCCAGGAGGAATAACTGAGAAATGGCCAAAGAGCTAGAAGAAATGATGTCTTAGATTAGTTTTATGAAAATACTAGAATTTGCTATAACTGGCTTGCCAGGAAAGCTGACAGATCTTTGTGGGGGCTGGAAGAAAGGCACTGCAGGAGGTATGTTGTAGCCTCCTTTGCTGTTTTTGGTTATAATGCAATGTTTAACTTTTTTTGGATTTCCATGGACATTAAATAGAACTACATGTGACCTTGTGCGGTGTGTTGTAGTAGCTTTTTTTCTTATCAAATCTTTTCCTGTATCAGATTTGTCCAATTGCCTGTTTCACGCTGTTAGATGAGGATGTTTATGCTTTTTCCAGTTATTTTTTTTCTCCCTTTCCCCACTGTTATTTATTTCTCATCCAGGAATCATTTTTTTTAAACCTTCCAATCTGTTATTTTCTCTGCATGCTGTCTGCACGCTTTCACACTCCATAAATATGCATGTTCTTGGACCTTTAATGCCTTTTAAATGGCTTGAATTAAAGAAAGCTGGCTATATCGCCACATGAACCATTTCTATTAAGATATCGTGTTGTGTAATGGCTTTCCTCTCTACCTGTTTAATTCAGTTTTGATGTTTGTTGCTGCCCTGTAACAAGCATCTAAGTGAAGTACATTGGCTGTATATTTTTCCTTGCCTTAATAAACCGATTAATGTCCAGTCGGTGCACTGCATCGCAAGTACCCAAGTTTGTAGCTTTTTAAGTATCATTGAATGCAGGATTTATGGTGGCTGTTTGTAATATTAAAATATTTAATGCCACAGAATGACAGATTTATGAACCTGCCTTTTGCATAAAATGTACCATATTTCTCAACAAGAATGTACTGATTGCATTAGGAAGTGTGCACAAATAACTTACTAAATCCTTTTGAGAAAAGCCAATGTTTTTTTCTAGAACGAGCTCCTGCCATTCAACTAGATCTACTCTTGGGATTATAGTTCTGTTGAATGTCAGAGTATTTTTGCTAATGCATTTTGTACTTAAAGGGGTTTTTAGGGACAATTTAAGATGACCTATCCGTATCTGATCGGTGTTGATCCACAGCAACACTATGGAAAGCGTTCACTGCATTCCCCGCGGCCGGTTTATTGCCACGGGGAACGCAATAAAAATTCGCCTGTGGACAGGAGCCCTAACTAGGTGCAGAGGGGTGATGACATGAGCAAGTGCTCGTGTTTTAACAGTATTTCTTTAACCCTTTCCCATCCACTGTCTGACGTCTAAAGACATTATAATTTAAGGCTGTACAGTTCCCATGTTGAAAGACGTCCATCGGGGTTCTCTTACTGTGTATTGCCAGCCTCTCTGCTGTCAGAGCCTATCCAATGTATCACCTATTGCAGTACTGGTTTAAGTCAGCATATAGCGCCGTTGTATAACAGTAGAAAGCGTAAGCCCCCTAGGAAAACCAGAATACAAATTGGATGGGAAAGGGTTAAATAAGGGGAGGGGGGGGGGGGGCAGACAGGACCATACAGTATGTGTCAATCAAAGGGTACGTATGCGCTCTGACAAGAGGAAGGGTAATGACGTGAACAAAAGTCCATGTTACCTTTCCCGTGGGCCAGAAAATGCAAGCTAATCATAGATGGCGAGTCGTCTTTCCCTACTCCTTCCTCTCTGGTCTGCCCCCTCAACTTTACACAGGCTGAACTAAAGGCTGTAAGTTAACCCTTTCCACTCCACTGTCTGACCTCTGAAGACATTATGATTTAAGGCTGTACAGCTCCAATGTTGGAAGACATCTGTCGGGGTTCTCTTACTATATATTGCCAGCCTCTCTGCTGTCGGAGCCTATCCAACGTGTCGCCTCATGCAGTACTGGCTTTAGCCAGCATTTAGCGCCGTTGTATAATGGCAGAAAAAGAGTACGTTCTCTAGGAAAACCAGGATACAAATTGGATTGGAAAGGGTTAAGTAAATGCAGCTATCACATCAACTATAATGAAGCCAGAGGGGTGATTCTCCCTAGAATAGGTGCTCCCTCTGTCTGATCTATACTTATGCAAAACTGTCAAGTAGTTTTCTCCAAGCCTGCGGCAAGGCAAAACTGTTTAGTGGTTAAAAGGGTTGTCTCATCAGATAACCCCTCTAATCAGAGAGCCGCAACATCAGTCGGCTGATCACATTCCTGAGGCCAACAGCTTAATTTGCCAGGTGGAAGTTGGCATTGGCCATATTCCCTGTAGAGTTTAAAACAGTGGAAAATATAACGTTCGTAGATGGTGTGGGAACTATCGTTTTTTTGTACCTGTATGTAGGGGAATTGGGATACGTATATGGACGGGTTATCTTAATAGAACACCCCTTTTAAAATGAATATAATGAATTGTTAGCTGCAGAGGTTAATGTTGGCTACATCATAAACTTCTATATAGAATAACAATGTAAGAGATATATATTTATTTATTTTTTTGTGTGTATAACATGGCTTGCCCCATTGAAAGCAATGGGGAATACTCTACTATCCTCTGTCGTGGCTCTGACAGCAACGGTGGAGGGTTGCTTCTTATATTTTATCATATTTTACATCTTGTGTTGAGTTGAAGTGTAAACATTTCCGCTCCAGGTTTAGCGCTTCCTTTTTTTTTTTTTAAAGACTTTTGTGTGCGGTCGTGTGGTTTTTTTGGGGGGAAGGGGGGGGGGGGGGGGAGATTGGGGCATTTATTGTTTTCCAAATTGCTATTTCACTGCATTTTAATTCATTGTTTTTTTTTTTTTTTACCTCCTTAGCCATTACACAAAAGTCTTGATCCCAGTAATCCGGAGCAGCTTATTATCTCTCTCATAACCATCGGTCACATAGCTCAACAGGCACCTGATCAGTTTGCAGGTCCATTAAAGTCAATGGTGGCTAACTTTGTGGTAAAGGACTTATTAATGACTGACAGAGTAAGTGTTCTTTTTTTTTTTTTTTTTTTTTTTTTTTTTTAAGTTCTATACATTTACTTGTTGGTACACTGTAATATTTATGATCTAGATCAGTGGTCTCCAACCTGTGACTCTCCAGCTATTTAGGAAAACTTTTATCATACCCTGACAGCCAAACAAGAGGCATTGTTTGGAGACCACTGCTCTTTGTGTTGCACTACTGTTAATCTACTGTGGTAATTTTAATAGGCTGATCCAGGGCTTAATAGACTGAAAACCTTTTTACACACAACGATTATCGCTTAAAAATCGCTCAAATCATCTTTTGAGGGATAATCATTGTGTAAATGTGTGCCCGTCGTGCACTTACCGTGCACTTTTCATCAATCGCTGAGTTCAGCTCAGCTTAAAATCCACCGGGATTGATAAGATAAACCGCGCGCCAAGTTGTACGTGGGCAGCGCTGATGACATTCTTTTTTTGGCAGCTGTCCCACTGGAGAACAATAACTGTATTTAAAGAACAGACCACCCGCTGTTCTCTTTGACACATGCAAATGGAGCTAGTTAGCTTCTAATGGGCTGATTAGCCTATTAGTAGCTAATGCAAAATGATCGCTCAAAACAGTCAGTTTCTGATGAATTTTGAGCGATCATCTGTGTGTGTAAATGGACCTTTAGGCCGCCTGCAGACGGGCGGGTCGGATCCGGCGGCGAGAATTCTTGCCGCGGGACCCGACCCGAGCGCCCGCAGGGACGAGCGCGTACTCGCCTGCGCCCGGGTGAGTGACGTATCTGTGCGAGGCTCTGCGAGCCCCGCACAGAAATAGGACATGCCGCGGTTTATTTGCCGCGCGACATTTCGCGCGGCCAAACCGCGGCCGTCTGCATAGGAGTGCGTATTGTAATGCACTCCTATGCAGGCTTTCAGTGGCGGAAATCACGCTGCGGGATTTCCGCCCGTGCGCAGGCGGCCTTACTTTCAAAAATGCAACATACAAACTTATTGCAATACATTGTGTAAGCATTAAAGTGATCATGTTTATCCCTTTTTAGTGGGACACTTTATTTAACCCATTTAGGACCAGCCACTGTATATATACGGCGGCTGGTGCTGGGCTTAAAGGACCACCGATCGTAAAAATACGGCGGTGCTCTAAGCCTCCTGCCTCTGCAATCAGTCAGAGGCAGGAACGGGTTATCAGCTGTTAGTGACAGCTGATAACCTGGAGCAGAAGGCAGGAGGGGTTTTTAACCCTTCCTGCCTTCTGCTTCCCCGATATACAGTGCTGAGCACTGTAGGGGCAAAGTGAAAGTAAGAAGTTCTTTCACTACGGGAGCCTCGGGGGGTCATGTGACCTCCCGGGATTCCCTGCTACTGCAGAGCTGGAGGGTCAGACTTAGACCCTGGCAGCTCTGCAGGTGACTAATGTCACCACAGGGGTTGCTTTCCCCTGTAACTGAGTGTCTTATGGACTGCCCAGCTACAGTGGGAAAATGTCAAATAAAGTTTAAAAAAAAAAAAAAGTGAGTGTCCCCCAGAGGTCTTATATGACGTCATGGGGGACACAGATAGTAAAAAATACAATTACATACATAAGTAAAACAAAACAACAGAATAAAACAACAAAACATACATAAAAAAGGGAATAACACAAAGCAGACGCCAACAAAAACCGTCACCGTATGCGCCCTATAAACCAAAACCGTACATACTATATATCAAAACGTCCGAAATAAATAGAGGAACCCATTTCCATATTTTATTTTAGTGTAAATATAAAAATAATTTTTAAAAAAACTATATGTTAAAAAAATAATTTTTTTTTTAGCATTTTACCCCCAATAAAACTAAAAAACGGAAAAAAAAGTCAGTGAAAAAGATATTAAAAAAAATAGTCCTATATGTCACGGAAAAAAAAACGCAGCAAAAATAATTTTGGTAGCTAAAGGAAAAAAAATAGAGCAGTAAAACCGCCACATAGGTAAAATCCCTAAAAAGTGTCTGGTCCTTAAGGTACAAAACAACCTGGTCCTTAAGGGGTTAAAAAAATAAAATAAATAACTTTGAAGAAATATTTACAGGTTCCCTATGGTCCACTGCTGCTGTGATGCAGATTTCTGAATGTTGTTAACAGTAGCAGAGTATCAGTTACTTTAATAAATTGTGTTTTTAAAACCAAAATTACATTAAAATTTTATATACTCAATATCTCTCATCACTCTAGTATCCAGGAAGAAAGACCACTAAACTCTGGGTTCCTGATGAAGAAGTATCACAGGAGACATTGGTTAAGGTAAGGTAATTGCTTATCTTTTACATCACTTTTAAGAGGACTGAAAGTTAACAGATGGCTAAATCATGTTAAAGGAAATGTCCACTTTGCAGCTCTTTTTATTGCTCCAGTGCATCTGTACCCGAATCTCGGTTTGGAGCCTCAGATGCAGATCTGGCGTAACGTTCTAAACCAAATAGCACGGCACACTGCGCTAATTTTTTCGAGAAGATTGTGCACAATACATCAGGAGCGGAGCGGACCCCATTAGTCAGCGGTGTTTGTCTGGTACCATCTAGGTCAGACATATGCTCAGTCGAGTACGTCTTTTTTTTTTTTTTTTTCTCTCTGTTGTTTGAATCCTAGTATGGATCTGAACAAAGGAAAAAGTTAACACTGGTGTGAACCCAGCCTAAAGTTGATTTAAAAAAAAACTACCATCTTGTGTATACGGCCACTAAATAGGTCTCCATGGTTACAGGCCACAAGAAACACTCTGTAGTGTAATCCTGCAGCCGTGCTGCCTCCATTCATCTACCCTTTTTTCCCTAATCTGTGTACTAGGAGCTCTTGTAGAAGTTTAGTTGGAAAAGAGCTGTCTGAAGATGTTTTTGTAAAATTACACAATTCAGGGGGAAAAAAATCTTGACTTTTTTTTTTCTTTTTTAAATGTAGATTCAGGCTATTAAGATGATGGTGCGCTGGTTATTGGGAATGAAAAATAATCATAGCAAATCTGGGACTTCTACATTACGGCTCTTAACAGCAATTCTACATACTGATGGAGATTTAACAGAACATGGAAAGCTGAGGTAAGTGTTCTTTAGTTTGTGCTACATTGCAAAAGTCTGAAAATAATTACAAATACAAGGGAGCAGTCTGCAAAACTAACTAAAAAGAAAAAAGGGCCACTTCGGCGAAAACACATTTCTTGTCCGTGTCACGGGAGACGCAGCAGACATTGGGTATAGCTCATGCCACTAGGAGGCGGACACTAAGCAAAGCATGAGTTGGACCTTCCTACCAGCTATACCACTCTTGCAGACAGAGTTAAATCTGTTTTAGCTTAATGTCCATAGAAGGCCTGCTGGTGGACAGTTTAGTGATCATTGCCTTCTACATTCACCTAGCTACAGGCTGAAAAGTGTGCAGTCAGGAGAATGAGCTGTGATCTCCTCTATTATAGCTGCATGACAGGAGCTGTGTAATCAGTAACTGATGAGTGCCAATTTCCTCCTGTTGGCAGTTTCAATAGTAGGGACCGTGTAATAGCCTCACAAAAGCTGAGAAATTGATTAGAAAGGGAATCCATAACCCCAAGCAAATCTGAGCTGGTCAGAATTAAGATCACATGACCATCTGAAGACAAAAAGGCCAGGAATTTCAGATAGAAAGAAATGACTAACCAAGGTAATACTAGCTGACTTATATATACTGGGGGGATAACGACATAATGTGTGAATTGGGAAAAAAAATCACTGGCATTTCCCTTTAACCTATTTAGCGAAGGTGCGGTTTCTAAATATAACTGGTTATGAGTCACATTACAACCTTTGCATGTGCTTTTAGTACTTTTTTTTTTCTGTCCCATTGTTATGTACATTAGATGATAATTATATTAATGTTTTGTTTTTCTTTCTATCCAGTAAACCAGACATGTCACGGCTTCGACTGGCAGCTGGTTCTGCAATTGTTAAGCTGGCACAGGAGCCATGTTACCATGAAATCATTACCCTAGAGCAGTATCAGCTATGTGCCCTTGTGGTTAATGTAAGTATTTTTCAGAACCACATCCACATGTTAGACCGCCTGCACACTGCAGAGCCGGATGCAGTCTGACTGCGCCCAGCGACCCTGCGTACCTGTCTTCTGACGCCTTTTCTGTACTGCGGATGGTCGCGACGAGCCGCCGTCAGGCATGTGCAGTACAGATTTTATCTATTTATTTTTTTTAAGCTCCTGCTTTTCCAACGGCATCTGCAGCCCATGCACAATGTTAACTGACTTTAATGGAAGCCGCCATTGTTCATTGACTTCAATGGAAGCCCTCTGTGTTAGATACCGCTGTAAAATAGAGCATGCTGCGGTCCCCCCCCCTTCGAGTGGAAACCACAATTGGTTTCCGCTCGTGTGCAGGAAGAGTCAGTTTTCCATAGCATGCTATGAACGGTATATGCTGGCGGCCACCCACCCCAGATTCCGCAGCCAAAATCTGCTTGTGTGGTGCAGGTGACCTATCATCTCAGTGAGCCTACAAGTCAATGTGATTTTTCTCTTTTGGAAGACTTTTTCAAATTCACACCATTGGAGTCATTACAGCTATATGAGCCCTATTTCTGACATCCCATTGCTTTATTGGTTCTTTCAAGGTTTGTTTTTTATGTTCTGGTATTTGTTGATGGCAAGACTAATGCTGCAGAAATACCAAGTATATTGGACTATTATAATAAATAGCAGAATTACTATTGTGTCAACATAAGGCTGCCTGTCTACGGGCGATGATCCACAGGTAATAAATCGCCCGAGGATCACGCTCTGTAAGGCTGCTTGTCCACGGGCGTTGCGGTATTACACGGTGGATCTCAGCCCCGGGAGCAGGAGCCCCGCAGACTGATCTCCGCACTCAGCCTATCTGATACATAGGCTCACCGTAGAGAATCGCGGCAATTCGCAGCATGCTGCGATTTGGCGCCCGCTAGCGGAGAATCATAGGGATTCTCCGCTCGTGGACGGGGGCTGCGCTTTCCATAGCAACGCTATGGAAAGCGTGTATTGCGCTCCCCGCGGCCGGACTATCACCGCAGGGAACGCAATTCAATAACGCCCGTGGACAGGCAGCCTAAAGCTTTCCTTAGCGTTGCTATGGAAAATGCAGCGCCAGCGTCCACGAGTGGAGAATCCGCTTGCGGGATTTAAATCGTGGCATGCTGTGATTGCCGCGATTCTCCACAGTGAGCCTATCTGTTAGAAAGGCTCACGGAGGAGACTTGTCAGCTCTCCATCTCTGTCATCAGTAATGGCTAAGATTGCAATACTCTACCCTTTAGTATGTGGTGTCTGGGAGTGCAGAAACAGACTGTGCTACGCTATTTCTGTGACTCTGTGAATGGGACTTGTGTAGCAAAGCGAGCTTTGCTGATTTCTTATGTCTGGAGCTGTGGAAACTGCGTAGCTCAGTGTGCCACTATTTCAGTAACAAAACATTTGCTTACCTTTTATCAGTGTTATGGAAATGGTGTCGAACTTGTCTGTTTCTGTGCTCCTGGCCACCACATACAGCCAGGGAAGTGGGGTCAGTTCTTGTGATAGGTGTTTGTCCGAAATCTGGGTCTTAGACCCCATTTACGCTTAAAGATGATCACTCAAAACTCACATAAACGATAGTTTGTGTAACAGTTTTGAGCGATCATCTTTGCATACTTTATAGTAGCTAATTAGCTACTATAGAGCTATGCAGGCAAAGCGGGACGCGGCTGCTAATAGAATACAGCTGTTTTGCATAGGCATACAGATGTATTCTTAGCACTGACTGCTAGTGTCCCTGCTGTTCATAACAGGACACAGGCACAGAGAATCTTATCAGCGCAGACGGCTAATAACAGCCTGCTTCAAGGATAACAGCTGATCACTCAATTGTCGCAAGCTAGAATTCAGCAATCAGCGACTCGTGCACGAAAACCACACGATGTCCCTGCATTTAGACAGAACGAGAATCACTGAAAAGACGGCTGAGCGATTCTCGTCGTGTCTAAATGGGCCTTTACACCTATCAGACTTATTGCATATCCATAAGAGATGTCACAGCCTATCCTGTAATATGCCATAAGCGTCTCAGGTAGGGAATAACCCTGTAATAATTAAGGTCACGTATGGGCTTTTTAGTGTATCATTGTATCATGTCCTGTTTGTCATAGGATGAGTGTTACCAAGTCAGACAGCTGTTTGCGCAAAAGCTACACAAAGGCTTGGCTAGATTAAGGCTTCCACTTGAGTATATGGCGATTTGTGCCCTCTGTGCAAAAGATCCTGTGAAAGAGAGAAGAGCACATGCCAGGCAGTGCCTGGTGAAAAACATTAACGTTAGAAGAGAATATCTGAAGCAGCACGCTGCAGTCAGCGGTGAGTTGGGATAGTGCATGTCATCTGCTTGTACATATTAAGCTTTTTAACTTTCAAATCTGTTTTTAATTGTAACTTTTCATATGCAGTAACTTGTTCTCTGACTTTTACATATAACCATTATACTGCTGTGCAATTTACTACTCGTAAATAGTACAAAATGTAAAATAATTGTCGGAAAATCCATGAAAAGTTCTTTATCTTCTGGATTGCCCTAATTTCCTCATCAACTGAACAAGTGTCACTAAAACTTATTGGGGTTCTATGAGATAAGTAAAAAAAAAAAAATTCAGCTTTTTTTTCCCTTTAGAAGTAATTCCACTCTGTTCCATGGCTGAGTCTATTGCTGCTCAGTCCCATTCAAGTGAATGGCTGCGTGGCATTACCAGACACCCCTCATAGGCAAGAGGAATGCTGTTTCCAGGTTTTGGAGCAGTGTGGTGAAATACACTGCCTTTTAAATGCAGGTGGTATTTGTCAGTGACAACCAGAGTGTATTTGTATTTTATTTCATTTAGTTTATTTTTTTTATAATCATTGCTTTCAAACAGCATTTAATTCAAGTTAAAGGGGTAATCTGGGACATTTTTTAAAACTTTTTGCTATAAATGACTAACAGGTCATCAACAGATGCTCATCGGTGACTCGACGCTCGGATCTCCACCTATCAGTTAATTCCTGTGGCCACTGTAACTCCTGTCAGAGCAAGAAGCACAAACCGATGACCATGGCACAGTGGCCTGGGTTGGTATTGCAGGCGCAGCTTCCGTTAAATTCTATGGAAGCTGGGCTTCACTACTAACCTGGGCAGCTGTGCTATGGTCATTGTCTTTGTTTGCTGAAAGCGGCACCAGGAGAGGAATCTGACTGGAGATTTGACGGCAGGTCCCCTATGATGATCTATTGATGACCTGTCAGTCATCAATAACAAGTTTTTTTAAATTACCTGAAATACCTTTTCTAATTTTTGAATTTGTGTGTTAAAAAAAAAGCTCTTTCGTCAAAGAAAAGGTTAAATTGTTTACGTTTATTGTACAAGTTGTAATTATTAACCCTTTCCCACTCCAGGGCCTAAGTTTACGTCCTGGGAGTGGGGTACTTCGCGCAACAGGGCGTAAACTTACGTCCTGGGGATAGTGCGAGATCACATATGATCCCGCAGCGGGAGCCGGCTGTTAGTCACAGCCGGCCTCCCGCTGTTAACCTCTGCCCTGCCGCAATCTAAGTAGATCGCGGTAGGGAAAGAGTTCAGAGGGAGCGCGCTCCCTCTGTGTCTTCGGCCGGCTCTTGCGATGTTATCGCTAGAGCCCGGCCTGTCGCCATGGTAACAGGACACCAGACACTGGCGTCCTGTGTTGCCAGTGCCTGAGATCGCTGTATAAGCGATAAGGCAGGGCAGTAGCCCTGCCATGCCTTATCACAGCGATTATCAGGGCTGTGGTGAAAGTCCCCAGAGGGACACAAATGTTGTAAAAAAAAAAAAAAAAAAATTTTTTTTAAATGAATGAGTGTTAGAAAAACCCTTTTTTTCTTTTTCTCAGATTAGCATAAAAAAAGTAAAAAAAAATTAAAACCCCACATATTTGGTATTGTTGCGTCTGTAACGACGCTGACAATAAGCTGCACGTGCTTTGGACTGTGCACGGAAAAAAGCGTTAAACGCTAAAAAACTGAGGCAAAATGCTAATTTTTAGCATATTGCCTCACTAAAAACGCAATAAAAGTGATCAGAAAAGCCGTATGTACCCCAAAATGGTACCAATAAAAACTACAACTCGTCTCGCAATAAATAAGCCATCATAGAGCTCCATACATCAAAAAATAAAAAAGTTACAGGACTTTGAATGCAGCGATTTTAGAAAAAAATAAATTCCAAAAAAGGGTTTTTATTGCAGAAGTGGAAAAACCTAAAAGAAGTAAGAATTTTGGTATCGTTGTAACCGTACCGGCCCGCAGAAAAAATGGAATGTCTCATTTATGCTGCATGATTAACGCTGTAAAAAAAAATAAAAAATCTATGGCAGAATTGATGCGTTTTCTCTCCCTGCTATCATAAAAAAAACAAGTTACAATGTAGTCTATGTACCCAAAAATGGCGCCGATAAAAACTACAGTTCGCCATGCAAAAAACGGCCGGGTCAACGGGAAAAAAAAAGTTATGACTTTTGATAAATGGAGAAGGATATCCGCCAAAAATCATTGCGTCCTTAAGCCCAACATAGGCCATGTCATGAAGGGGTTAAAGGGGTGCCTGATATGTATATATTGTATTTTGTGACTTTTATTCAAGGTTATATTCACAAATCAAATCAATGGCACAAAATGTGAGGCTAAGCCGCAGGTTTGTGCTGTGGGGAAACACGCTTATTAGCCCTATATAACACAGCACTGCTCAATTTAGTGGGCATAGATGGTAGGAGGGTTTAATTTATAAACATGAACTTGGAAATCCCTCTTGCAATCCAGCAGGAGTAGGTCGGGATGTCGGCTGTTAGTCATATCTTAACATTTTACCCATGTGGTGGTTTTACTGCCCTATTTTGTTTCCTTTAGCTACCAAAATTATTTTTGCTGTGTTTTTTTTTCCTGTGACATATATGGGGTTTATTTTATTTTTTTATATTGGGGGTAAAATGCTGATTTTTTTTTTTTTTTTTTTTTTTTTACATTTATAGTTATTTTTTTAAATTTAGTATATTTATGCTAAAATAAAGTATGTGATTGGGTTCCTATATTTGTTTCAGATGTTTTGATATATAATACGTATGGTTTTGGTTTACAGGGCACATACCGTGACTGTTTTGGTTGGCGTTGGCTTTGTGTTTTCTTATGTATATATTGTTGTATTCTGTAATGTTGTTCCATACTTGTGTATGGAATTATGTTTTTTTCTACCCAAGTCCTCCTGCCTTCTCCTCTGGGTTGTGAGCTGTTAAGAACAGCTGACAACCTGTCCTGCCTCTAATTGGTGGCAGAGGGCAGGAGGCTTAAAGTGCTGTTGTAATTTTACTATCAGCAGGGTTTTAAGCCCAGGACCAGGCGCCGTATATTTACCACGCCTGGTCCTTAATGGGTTAAGGCTGTTTATTAACATAGTATTTCCTTTCCTCTTTCAGAGAAGCTGCTATCTCTCCTGCCTGAATATGTTGTTCCTTACACAATTCATCTTCTTGCGCATGATCCAGACTATGTGAAAATTCAAGATATAGAACAGCTGAAAGATATTAAAGAGTAAGTCTTTTATTTTTTGCTTCTGTTCTAAAATCTATAGTTATTACAACAATTATCAAAATGCCTATAGCACAAATGGATCATGTTTCTTTGTGGGCCTATGCCAGTTGTATGATTAGCGATTGCCTGAGAATAAATCTTATGCCTGATAATTTAAGACCCATATTTACACGGAGCAATGATCGCGCAAACGACAGTTTGAGTAACAGCTTTGAGCGATCATTTTGCATAAACTATTAGGTAGCTACCTAATAGCTATTTAGTGTGCAAATGAAGCCTTTACCTGAATGCAGTTCCTTTGTTCTCTGACGGGAAACAATGCTATCAGGACTACCTGTGAAGAACTCCTGATAGGACCATGCACAACGATTTTTAGGTTGGCATGAATTTAATCAGCTAGCAGTGCACAATGGCCGCGTGTTTAGACGCAACGATTATCGCTCAAACTATTGCTTTTTAACCTTTTTTGTTTTTTGGGGGGTTTTTTTGAGCGATCATTGCTCTGTGTAAATGGGCCTTTAGTGCCTACTTTTATTTTAGTATTTGCCTGGTACTCCTGTGTGTAGTTTTGTAGGTTATAGAAAGGGTCACGATTAGTTTAAGGTACTGCAATCTGAGTACTTTTTTGAGTGAAGATCCTTTTAAATCGCTTCCCCTAGATATACATTCATGCAATAAATTGCATACAGAGCTGTTCCAGAGTCTATGTAGGTACACTAAGGCCCCCTGTCCACGAACGGAGAATCATCGCGATTCTCCGCTCGCAGACGGCAATTCGCAGCATGCTGCGAATTGCCGTGATTCTCTACGGTCAGCCTATCTATCAGATTAGGCTGGCCATGGAGATCCGTCTGTGGCAACTGCTTCCGGAGACCGCGGAGATCTGCCGCGGGGTACCGCAATGCCTGTGGACAAGGGGGCCTTAAGCATAGACAGTGCACAAATACTTTATCCCATAATCCTCTCCTTTTTTGTTTTTATTTTATTTTGTCCCATTAGCAGTTAAAGCTCAGAAGTGTATGAAGAGATCAGACAAAATAATACACAATGACAGATTTGTTTTGTTTTTTTTGTTACAAAAAAAAGGAATAGTCATGAAATGTACCCCAAAATCGGAACCAATAAAACAAAAATACAGCGTGAAAACACAACTCTTTACACAGCTTTGTTGATGGAAAGTTCTGGGTCCCAGAATATGGCAATAAAAAGTATGAATGCACAATTTGGCAGAAAATGTTAAATGTTGATTTTGTAATCTTCTAGATTTTTTTTATTGTAATCTATTTTTTTATTGTTAAATAAGCTAAAATACCTAAACACCTTTTTTACATATGATAATCGCATACACAGCGACGTCTATATGATGGCATCCAGGTTCAACACTCGCCCCCCTCTTTTCGTAGCTTGCGATCTTCAAGCCATAGCAGTAGACCTATAGCAATACCATGGGGACGAGTCTCGCTTCTGCACGTCTTCTTGCAAATCCCGTAATTCCATATCAGCTCAAGAAAGCTAAATTGGAGGGCCTTCCTTTTATCTCCATTTTTCCAGACTGGCCACGACAGACTTCGTACGTCAACCTTGTATCCCTTCTCACCAATGGGCCATAGCCTCTGCTGCCTAAAAGGCTAGTCCGTCACCTGTATTTATGAATGCTGCATTTGATGTCCGTGGTACGTGCTGGTTCTCCTTACTGACACCTGCCCACTTCTTTGGACTTTACCTGATTTTGGATGCCTTGCAGTTGGCCCCTTTCAAAAAAATGCTCAACACCTCACTTTTTTTTTTTTTTTGGATGGTTGCTTTTTTTTACGGCTGCGGTCACCTTGAACCGCCATGTTTAAGATCTGATCGCCTTGTTCTCAGTCTCCTTTTCTAGTACTGCATCAAGACAAAGCAGTGTTGGGTCCAGTTTTGTACTTCCTCCCCAAAATGGTCTTCTCCTTCCATCTCAATGAAGACATTGTGTTGCTGTCATTCTGCCCAAACTCTTCCCTCCCTCAGGAACGTCTTCTCCACAAGCTTGATGTGGTTTGGGTTACGGCTTTACCTGTCGGAACAGATTGCTTCCGGTGTTCCAACTCACTTTTTGTTCTGGAAAGTCCCATGCATGGCCTGGTGGACTCAAAGTCCACAATCGCTTGCTGGATTAGGTCTGCAATTGGAGAGGCATACAACTCCAAGGGCAAAACTTCACCTTTTTGGCTTATAGCTCACGTTACACAAGTTGTCGATGCTTCTTGGGCAGTCTTCCGCAAACCCTCTGCTCTGCAGGTTTGCAAGGGCGCGACTTGGTCGTCTCTTCATACCTTTGCAAAATTTTGCAGAGTTCAGGCATTTGCATCTTCCGATGCTGCTGCGGGTTGCAGAATCCTGCAGGCGACAGTACCCTGAACACACTACAGGTATTTCCTTGCCCAACCCTAGGGACTGCTTTTGATTATCTCAAGGTCTTTGCGTACCGCAGTGACAAACGAGAAAACAATGTTTTTGTTACTGTAAAATCTTTTTGTCTGTTCATTGGGGAACACAGCACCCTCCCAATGGTTAAGAGCTGCTGGCCTTTACTATTATTTTTTTTTAAGACTCTTTCCTACTCCTTAATGTAACACCTACAGTTGTCTTTTTCTAGTTCATTACTTATGTCTAACTGGTTAACCTTTTTGGCTCCGCTTTTTCTACTACTTACGTACAAACTTTTAGCTTGGTGGCTGCGGGAGGAGTACAGCGGGTAGGTGGAGCCAACACTTTTCACTTAAAGCTCTTTTACACAGGACTAGTGTCGGGCAAATGATGCCCGACACTCGTCCCAGTGTACTCCCGTACTGTTACATAGGAGCGAATATTGCTGGCTCGCTCACAGTACAGCCAGCAGGGGGCGTGGCAGCTGGAGGAGAGTTCTCCCCGCTCTCCCCCGGCCCCTCTCCAGTCACAGTACTGAACGGCTGCTGTTTACACTGAATGATCTTCGTTCTGGGTTCTAAGCATGCTTAAAACTGGACTCCTCTCACCCAGTCATTCAGTTTCTGCATGCATTTATACAGGACGATTATTGTTCAAAACCCCGCGGGAGCATGGGGTTTGAACGACTAAAGTGATCGGCCCATGTAAAAGGGCCTCTAGTGTCAGCCACCTCTGTGGGCGGTATTGGGAAGCCCACAGACTGTATTTTTTAAAGGTTACATATGGTGTCCCTGGTTTTTGTAGCCATGACTTTTATGGGTAATCAGAATCTCCCAGTGACTGGTCTCACAATAGGAAATCAGCCCGGGACGCCCTCCACTCAACCCCTCTGGCCCAAGAGACACACGAGTTAGACCTTTCTGATGTTTCAACCCAGGCCGCCTCTCTACACCCTTCATTTAGAAAGATTGAAGTTCTGCTAGGTCTTGGACCCGGCCTAGTATTGGTGAAGGCCGGTGTAGAACCATCACAATCGACAAGAGGAATGAAGGTACTTCTGCTACTTTCAATGTCCATTACAATTACCCCCTTCAAGAAAGAGTGCCCGTACCACTGCCAGACACAATGTCATGCACTGATTACAGGCTTTAACCTTTCATACTATTATCTTACATAGGACAAATATCTGTTCCTCTGCTATATTCTGGCTAACGTCATTTCACAGGTCTGGTGAGCATCATTTCCTGCTTGCAAACTGCTTTCCCCTCCTGTGGAAGGGGAAAGGGGAAGCTGCATATGGCCAGCATACCTCTACACAACTATACAGTGAGTGCGAGTGGCAGTCTCCCATAGTACCTTTTTACTGCTATACTCTATACTGCTCATATGTTTCTAATGGGCGTTATATTGTTTTGATGATCACATTGACTTTGATATTCTAGGCTCCCAACTATCAGTTACCTTATGGCTAATTTCTGTATATCGCATAACACTTCTCAAAGAAGCGTTTGCCATGTTCATCCCTTCCAGAAGTAGAGTAGTTATGTGTTTGTAGGTGACCCACTTGGCAGGTTGTATAACAGACATTGATGCGCAGTCATTGTCTTTATAATTTAACACTTTCTTATATAAAACAGTGTTCCGATACGCTAGACTCTGGGCAACACAGTGGCCCACACTACACAATAGGACGTCAGAATCCTAAGCTGAACATCCAAGCAAACAGTGTCTAAGGCCTCATGTCTACGGGCGGGTGGGATTCCGCATGCAGGAGCCCGCTGTGTAATCCAACCCTGCCTGCGGCTGAGGACACTGCTTACCCTTTCAGGTCTTCTGTGTGTCTGTCCGGGTCTTCTATTTTCTTCACTGCTGACGTGTGCGGAAGCGATGGCCGGCGCTGCACATGTGCAGTGAAAATTTTTTAGTTATTTTTTTTTCTTTTAAAAACTCCTGCTTTCCTACATAATTTGCGGCCCGCCAACAGAAGCCATCCGTGCGGGAGCATGCTGCGATCTATTTTCCAGATCAAAAGGTATGAAAAACAAATCCGCATGCTTTAATTGCACATGCTTCCCTATGGGCGGCGTGATTTTCGGATCACTGGCGCGGATTCTGCAAATCAGATCTGCCCGTGAAAATTGGACCTGACGGTGGTATACCTCTGGGAGGTGCGCTTCTAATGCTGCTTAGTCCGGCTTCTCTGTGTAGCAATGATAAAAGGATTTTTCTTCGTGAAGTTTGCCCTCCTTTTCATACAGCACCTGATCATGCTCAGTAGTACGCACTAGCGTCAGTGATTCACAGTGACCCTTTTCATTAGGAGAGTAATTGCCTTGATCCTCTTCAGCTAACGGGTGCTTGTTTTCTCCCCACACACTTCCATACACTCAAGACACCACTTCTCCTCGTCTCCTCATGAGCACAGTTGTTCTAGTTTACTCCCAGTGTTTCTTTTGGGTAGGGTTGTCAATGTTGGCACTTATGCAACTTTTCATTTAGCTATTGGGGACATTCCCCAGTTTCTACGTTTAAGCTGTCTGGCACGAGTAAGGCTGCCCGTGGGCGATAAATCACCCGCGGATCATGCTCTGTAAAGCTTTCCATAGCATTGCTATGGAAAGCACAGCACCAGCGTCCATGAGCGGAGAATCATAGCAATTTTATAGAGATTACCCTTCTCTCTATCCATTAATTCACGTCACTGATCACTACCAATCGGCCTATTTTCTTGCTAAGGCTTTTCTGACAGTTTTTTAAATGCTTCAGTACAGACTCCTCAAGGATCTCTCCTCATGGTCTTCATTCTGGGATCTCAAACCACTTTTCTGGCCCTCCGGTGTCAGAACTTTGCACTGTTCATTCCTCGTTCAGTCAAGGTTGCTGCAGCAGTGGCGTACCTAGTCAGTTGAAGAAAGGCCGTAACATGTTGAGGATGCCTAGTATCTGTTGTAGACTGAGTCTTGCGTCCCAGTTCTCTTGACATTTTACATTCTGCGATGATATGCCAGTCCAGGGGGTGACCGCCTGCCTTGCCCCTTGTGCAGCTTTGGTTGTGGTTCATTTTCTACATAGATTTAACCATGATTGCCTTGCCCTTTTATGCTGGCAAAGAGGGATGTTCTCCTAGGTTGCCTTTTTTCCTTTCCTGGCTCATTCTTCTATCTTCCTGGTTCTTCTCAGTGAGAAGGCTGCTTCCCCTTTCTTACACCATGTTTTAAGTTCTACAGAATGCATTTCCTTGCATCCTCCGCTATGCCCATCAGTCACCCAGGCCCACAAACTACTGTATACTAATCAATGATGCTTACTTTTCGTTTTCTTTGCCCCACTCCTTGGACACTATTCTGGAACGTCCCAAAGTTTTGCTGAGTCCCCCAATGACACTAATGATCAAACAGGATTTTTATTACTTAACATAAAGTCCATTTCTCGTCAGGTTCATTGGGGGACACTGCACCCACGCAGTCTCCTCTTTGCAGGCTAGAGTTTTTCGACGCAGGAATCCTTAATCTGTCTGATTTTTACCTGATACCATTTGTTTGTTCTCAGTCTGCATTGATTCATATAATGGGTTAATTTGTGTTTCTGTTACTGCTTTCATACAAACTGATTTAGATCAGTGCCTACAGGTTGGGGTATAGCTGTTGTGAGGATCTAATACTCTTTTGTACTTATGTAAGTTATGACTCTTGGAAGGCAGGGATGGGGGGGAAAAAAACAAATTACTGATTGTTTTCATGTGTCTCCCACATTTCCTTAAAGGTGTCTTTGGTTCATCCTGGAGATCTTAATGTCGAAGAATGAAAATAATAGCCATGCTTTCATCAGAAAAATGGTGGAAAACATAAAGCAGACAAAAGACGCTCAAGCTCCAGATGACCCCAAAATGAACGAGGTACACACAAGTTTAATTAACATTTCTTTATGGATATAAAGTGACATAACTGACAAGTGTGTCTTTATTTTTTTGCAGAAACTATATACAGTCTGTGATGTGGCAATGAATATAATTATTTCGAAGAGTACAACTTACAGTTTAGAATCTCCTAAAGATCCAGTATTACCAGCACGTTACTTCACGCAGCCGGACAAGGTATGTTCTGAAAAATCCTCCTTCACCTTTAATAACTTGTTACGATATACCAGCCTGAATAAGGCAGCCATTTCTGTTTGAGTGCATGGGAAGCTAGGGATTTCCGTGAGTTAGTAGGAATTGTATTGCCTCAGCAGTGGTTTTGGAAATTGTCTCTATACATTAACATTATTGGCTTTTTGCCATTAGCACCCAGCGCCATAAAATCAACTTCCCAGGAGCTGTCTTCACACCATCCACAGTGTCAGCTATAATAGTAGAGAATAGTAAAAACTCCAATCCCAACCATTTAAACCATCACATACAGCAGTCAAGAGTGATTGCAATATCTACATGGGTAGTCAGAGGGAAGGAGGTTCCCTTAGTGGTCCCATCAGTGCCCTGTCAAAGCGATATTGGGGTGGTGATATGTGGTCTTTAGCGCTGTGACGCTTCAGCCAATCAGAGGCAGCGCTTCCTCTAGACTAGGATTTCCCAATCCCCGGCCAAAAGAGATGCTGAAGACCAGTGCCATGGACCAGGGAGAAGTTGCAGCGGAGCCGGACAGTGCTTCTAGATGTATTTATTTTTTTATTTTTATTTTGCAGCTAGGGGTTATTTTCAGGGTAGGGCTTATAATTCAAGCCACCCCATTTCCTGAAAATCTTTGCCAGTGGTGCTACAAACCCGTGTGACTTGGTAGCGCCACAAAATAGCGTTATAGGCGCGAGAAACCGCATCGATATTGCTTGGACCACCGTTGCGATATTGCTGCCATTTTCTAATGGTGATATCGCGTCGCCCATGTGAAGAAGGCCTAAAGTGCAGTGGAATAATTGCTACCGTGTTTCTGCGAAAATAAGACATCCCCTGAAAATAAGACCCAGTAAAGGTTTTTTTTGAAGTGCTAAATATAAGGCCTCCCCCAAAAGTAAGACCTAGCTCTGTTCTTGCTGCGCAAGTTTACTGTGATGAGCTCCCCCTGGTGGCCGGAAGCTGCAATACCGTCCCTACTGTACAAGTGGTCCAGGAGCTGCTGTGGGTGATGGTTACAGTCTGCAGACAGTGTGTGGAAGCCAGGCACTTTACAGCCCTTATTTTTTGTGGCCCTGTGTGTGTCAGGCCAGACAAGAAGTACTCATTTAAGGACAGTGCTATTGCTAGACATGAGAGATTTGTGCCAATGATTCTGAAAGAAATGGAGTCGCAAGAAATTCACCAGGAAATTCAGGGTTTGGATTGTTCTAATGTTCCAGAAGATGATGACATGACTGTCACTGAATAAATCTTGCATTGTGTTCATAAATATCGGGATCAGTAAATGTACCCTAGACTGTTGTACATGGAAATAATGGTGGTAACAAGAAATTCTTCATAGGATTCAGTTTGTCTGGTTATGCTGGTTTGTGATGAGAACTACTGTACAGTATATAATCACTTTTTTTTGTTCAACAATAAATGTGAATTCTTCATGAAAAAATAAGACATCCCCTGAAAATAAGACCTAGTGCATCTTTGGGAGCAAAAAATAATGACACTGTCTCTTATTTTCGGGGAAACAGGGTAAATAGTTGCAACTGTGCGCATATCATGTTTCCTTTTCTTTAAACCACAGCTGTCTGCACTTGTTGAGATGGAGTTGTCTGTCTTACTCACTAGGTTTGAAACACTTAAAATGTTTGTCTACTTTTGGCATAATTCTATTTTCATTGATCTTTACAAGATTATACTCTACATATCTCCAGTCATTCAGAAGTAGACAGTGGTTTAGAACATTGCTAGTCTGTAGTATTCACAAGGAAATACTGTATGTATTGATTTTTTTTTTATATTTAAGGATTTCACACAATGCAAAATAATCATCAATAATCATGTGCAATTTTTTTTTCCACAGAATTTTAGCAACACAAAAAATTATCTTCCTGCTGACATGAAATCATTCTTCACACCTGGAAAGGTGAGTTACTGCAACCATCTAGACCTGGAGAAACAACGATGGCCGAAGCACTTCTCTAACTGATGTACACTGCATAGTATGCATCGGTAGTCTAAGACACTGGCTATACTGGCCAACACTGCTCATGTGGGCTGGACTGCTGGTCCATCAAAGCAGGCGTAATGTCTTATGCCCCTGTTACACAGGACATGTTTTCGTTAAACAAGCATGAAGTGAGTGGCATCACCGCTAGTTTGTCGTGAAGAATGTTTAAACAGGCAGATCATTGTTGAAACTTGTTCACTTCTCATTCATTGCTTCACATTCTTATGTGTAACACCGGGGAGTGTGTAGACGTAATGAAAAGTGAGCGAACAATCGATTTTTATGCAGGCTGAAACTTAGCAAAAAGTGAATGAAAAGAGCACCATGGCTCAGATTTTGACGTAACAATTAGCACATTCTTTCGTTCTAGTAAATTCTGAGTGACAATCGTTGCGTGTAAATGGGCCTTTTAGACTAATAATAATAATAATAATCTTTATTTGTATAGCACCAACTTATTCTGCAGCGCTTATGATGCATACTAGTGCACTGTGTGTGTCAGGCTGTCCAGGAAGCTGGTGTGGCAGTCTTTGTTTCTCCAGACAGTCGCTTGAATCATTTTGTATTCATTATGTCTGTATTTTGGGAATCCAGTTGAATGTGATTTGTTACATTGTCTTCACTGACCATTTCTGGGCTGTATGGACCGTGTAAAGCTTTAGCTGAAGTATTTTTTTAAAATTTCTACTATAACCTATTTTTTTCATTTTCATATTTAAAATCCTTTTAGAATAATGAAATGTGACCAGATAGTGGGGCCTACTTATCTGTAAAGGTCATCCCCTATAACAGAGTAAGGGCCTATCAGTTGAATAGACAGAGGCGTGCAATAGAGCCCAAATAACTCAACCTTTAGCCTGTACCATCCGCTATTCATAGGATTTACCCTCCTGTATAGCAGAGTCACACAGGATGACACAGCTATATATTCACAACTGATGAACGTTTTTGTTTCTGATTTATAAATGATATCAATATAACTAATTATACATCTAGCACTAGTCACTGGTATTAGTTGTGCTCGGTAACGTTATATATTTAATACTTTTAGCTGGCATCTTGCTGCCCTATAAGCGTTGCTATCCAGGGATTTTTGCGCTACGTGTTTTAACAGGTCACTCATCAGAAGCATTTAAGGGTAGGAAAAATAATAAACAATGGCATCCACTCTTGCTGGTAAGCTGCATACCAGCGTCTTGGTAAGTGCTGGCATTAACTGTTTAAACTGTTAGACCTGCCAATCAGGAGGAGGCACAGTATCTCTACTCCAGTGTGTCAGAAACATCAGCTGTGGATACATGCGCCGTCCGGTTTGGAAGGAACAAGCACTTTGATACTTGCAGCCAATAGAGAACTTTTTACACACAATTACAGCCACTAGGAAGCTGCGCGTACTGCCATATCATCACGCATGATAGTCACTGTCATGGAGACTGCAATCTATAAGCCCTAGCATTGATGATTATCATGGATGGGAGAGATGGAGAGACCCTGATCGATCCTGCGCGTAACTATTTTTTCACGGATCGACTACTCTGAGTGCTCTTGCAGCTATGACCGCTTGTCACAGCAGAGCCTCAATCAATCACTTTAGCGGGTTGCAAGCATGCAGTTGTTGGATTACAGGTGGATTTGTACCCAGCTTTCTCGGGCTCCTGCATGCGTGCAGAACGAGGGCTCAAATCACTGCCTGATCTGGTCTAAATGCCTCCAGCATTCCACAATACCCGCACACACTCGCTGCCGCCACCAGCTTTTCTTAGAGGTGAGCTGGAAGCCAAACTATGAATTATCAACACAATTTTTGGAGTTATGGTTAGTTTTAAAACGGATAAGGTTCAACTAATAAGTTGCAGATTTATTTTAGAAAGAAGACTAGCAGTGCTAAATGTCTATGTATGTACAAAAGAATACAGAAAAGGATGTTACAGTGGAGATAGTTTGCAGGCATACACAACAGACAAGACTTAAAATAAACAAGGAAGAAAATAACAAAGATACCAGATTTGGGATGTTCAACCTAAGGTTCTGATTTGTGCAGTCGCGGGAAGCAAGTGGTAAAGTCCTTACGTTGTGCATTAGCTTATAGGCATGAATCCGCTATCAAAAGGATTTGCTGATGGCTTAATAAACCATTTTTAACTCCATTGTGACATGAACCTGCTCCAGAGAAACCTCAACATGAAGAGGGGTGGCCTAATGGAATAACCTACAGCCCTGTTCATGATGATAACCACTATAACAACATGGACAACACAGTTACAACAAAGGGGAAGGGTAGAAGAAAGGGAGGAAAGAGAGGGGGAGTAGTAGGTAGAATCAAGGTGGGGAGCAAATAAACCCTTATCAGAACAATGCCTGGAATTTAAGGCTGCGTTCACACGGGACGGATTTCCCCTCGGAATTCTCGTGCATAGGCCGCTAAAAAAAACACCTGAGAATTCCACTGGAAAAGCGCGGCTGCGGGTTTTGAAGTGGCTTTGCCGCCTGCATTTCCACTGCGGCCATCTCTCCCCATAGAAGAGGCCGCTGCAGGGGGGGGGGGGAAAAAGAGTTGACCTGTTGCGTCTTTGATTGCACGCCGCACGGCTTGGCCATAAGGGATTGGCCACAGCATGTGGATGAGATTTTTGCAAAATCTCGTCCACTTTGCTGGCTAATCCCAGGATTAGGAGCCGCGTGTTGAATTGCCGTGCGGAAATTCCGCAGCAATTCCGTCCTGTGTGAACCCAGCCTTAAATTCCAGGCATTGTTCAGAGTATTCAGAAAGGTGATTCAGAACTGCCATACTGAAAGAAACTTAAAAGGGGTTCACAGAATCTTCAGCCACCAGCCCATCCATTCTTAAATTAAATCAACTTCTTGATTTACATTACGGAAGTGTGAGAATGTTTACATTACGGAAGAAGTGTGAGACTGTGTGCGCTGCTGCACTTTTTGTCTCATTTTAATGGACTGTGTTTTTGTTTTGTTTTTTTTACTTTTAAATATTTAGCCCAAATCCACAAATGTCCTTGGAGCAGTGAACAAGCCTCTGTCAACAGCAGGAAAGCAAATGCAGTCAAAGTCCTCTAGAATGGAGACTGTAAGCAATGCAAGTAGCGGGTCTAACCCAAGTTCACCAGGAAGGATAAAAGGAAGGTATGAAACCCCAATCTTTTTCTCTTTGCAGGACTTGTTCATCACCTCACTGACTCTTTGTAATTGTGTTTATTATAAAGGACATTGGCAATGATGAGAGAGCACTTGTTGATTCAACCAAGTATAACATGCCATCAGGTGCTCCACAAAAAGCAATTGGCACTCCTTTCTAAATGGTGCAGTTTAACCCCTTTCTGCTCCAGGACGTACATTTACGTCCTGGAGCGTCGGGGTATGTATGAAGAGGGGTCGCGGGGCGATTGCACGGCCGATTGCAGCTAATAACCCTTTAAATGCCGCTTTAAATCCCCCGCGGTGAGATAGGGGGAGCCGTGCAGTTGTAATGGCAGCTGGGGGCCTTCCGTGGGGTGGCTTGATAGACTGCCTGTCAAATAACATGTCATACTGCAGGAGCGTTCAAACCGTCGCATGTTGGGGCTTAAAGGAAAAGGGAGATCAATAAAGTTTTATTAATTTGTAAAAAAAAAAAAAAAAGTTGTAAAAGTTTAAATCGCCCCCCCTTTTGCCTTACCTATAATTAAAAAATCTAACTCATAGAAAAATACATATTTGGTATCGCCACGTCCGTGAAAGTCCAATCTATCAAAAGAACGCATTATTCCCCCCCCCCCCCCTTCACTGTGAACGTCGCCCGAAAAAAAATTGATAACGCCAGAAATGCGCTTTTTCAGTCACCCTGTCTCCCAGAAAAAACGCAATAGAAAGCGATCAAAAAGTCGTATGTATTCCAAATTGATACTAACAGAAACTACAGGACATCCCGCAAAAAATGAGCCCTTGCACAGCTACGTCTACGAGAAAGGGGTTAGAGACATTTTTCTACTACTTAAAATTGCATCACCAGCACTCTGTCCTTCCTGATCACTACTGATCAGGACAGATGACTGCTGCAGCCAATTGATGGCTATAGAATGTCTCTGCTGTAGGGCTTATTCACACAAGCTTATATCGGCCGCCGGTTTCATGCCAGACGATATACGCTACGATCTGATGCATTGGATTCCAATGCATCAGATCGCACAGGCGTATTCCCATTACATAAAAGCGCCCAGCCAGCCAATGTGGCACCGGGCAGCAAAGATAGTCCTTGAAGTATCTTTGTCCCTGGAATATGTTTGCCACTGCATAGGTTCCAGTGGGAGCAAATGGCAGCAGCCGAAGACGGTAGGGAGTTTAGCTGCGTGGCTCTGCTTTCATTCTGGTGTTATTTAAAAGCGAAGATTGTGGGCAGTAAAATGACAGTATAACCAAAGCTGTAGCCTTTCTTCTCTACGGCTTCAAGTTTTGCTGCATTAAATGTCTTTGGCAGGCTATTGCTTGTGGGCATTAAGCCCCATTTATAAGCAAAGATGATCGCTTATAATTAAAGGGGTTGTCCCGTGACAGCAAGTGGGTCTATACACTTCTGTATGGCCATATTAATGCACTTTGTAATGTACATTGTGCATTAATTATGAGCCATACAGAAGTTATAAAAAGTTTTTCACTTACCTGCTCCGTTGCTAGCGTCCTCGTTTCCATGGAGCCGACTAATTTTCGCCGTCTGATGGCCAAATTAGCCGCGCTTGCGCAGTCCGGGTCTTCTTATCTTCTCAATGGGGCTCCGTGTAGCTCCGCCCCGTCACGTGCCGATTCCAGCCAATCAGGAGGCTGGAATCGGCAATGGACCGCACAGAAGCCCTGCGGTCCACCGAGGGAGAAGATGCCGGCGGCCATCTTCAGCAGGTAAGTAAGAAGTCACCGGAGCGCGGGGATTCAGGTAAGCGCTGTCCGGTTTTTTCTTTAGGTCCCTGCATCGGGGTTGTCTCGCGCCGAACGGGGGGGGGGGGGGGTTGAAAAAAAAAAAAAAACCCGTTTTGGCGCGGGACAACCCCCTTTTTTTTTTTTTTATTTGTTTTATTTATTGGTAATATGCAGTTTGCGAAATACACAGTAAGATAAACTTTGCATTGTACATGGTAATGTAAACAGAAATGGTTGCATACATTGGATTAACATCGCTTTTGGTTGCTGTGTCTCTCAGACTGTCTGTTCGTATAATATAACTTTAAACTTTTTAAATTTATAGAAGAAAAAGGGAACAATAAAATAAAATAAAGTAACACAACATCAGGCTCTGCTCTTCCTTTTTCCTTTTGGAGTTAGGGGATTCGGGGTTGTGGATCTTCCAGGCGCTTATCCATGGGGGGGGGGGGAACGGGGGGGGGGGGGGAGGGATTGGCGTGGGATAAGTTTTAGTCTATGGTCAAAGTAGAGTGAGATTCTAGCCAGGCTCCCCATACCTTTAGGAATTTGGTCGGGCATCCTCTTTTTTGATAGATAATTTTTTCATATGAGGTTACTGTGTTTACGGACTGGACCCATTGTGGGACCGAGGGGGGCTCTGTTGCCATCCATTTCATGGCTATTTCTTTACGGGCTAGGAATAGTGTTTTTTCGAGAAAAACGCGGGTATGATATGGCCACACTTCCTCTTCTAGCAAGCTGAACAGCGCCACCTTGGGGTCTAGTTCTATGGATAGTGGGGGCCGTAGAAGTGAATTCACGAGGTTTGTCACATTTGACCAAAACTCCCCAACGAAGTGACATTCCCATATCAGATGCCAAAAGTCCGCCCTTGGTTGGTGGCATCTCTGGCATGAGTCTGAGGTGGTGCTACGCATTTTGTGTAATCGGTTGGGGGTAAGGTAGGCTTGGTGAATAATGTACAGTTGAGTTAGCTTATTGTTTACAGCTGGTGACACTGATAGGTGAGATTCAGAGATATCCTGCCAATCTTCAGGTGTGAGGGAGGTGATGGCAAGTTTCCATCTGTCATATGCTGGAGGAGGATTAGGATTTATCTTAGCTGAAAGGAGGTGTGTATATAAAGCTGATATAAGGCCTTTGGGTCCTTGGGATCTGAGGATGCCTATTGTGGGGAACCTGGATATCTGGGCCGAGGGGGGATGGAATTGGGAGTTTAGTGCATGTCTTAGTTGAAAAAACCTGAATAGCTGGAGGTGTGGGGCTTGCAGCTTATCGCGCAGTTGTGTGAATGTGGGGAGTGTTCCATCTATGTATATATCATTTAGTGTATGTGCCCCTTGAGCGATCCAATATTGTGGGTCTGGGACTGACTGTAATGCAGTGAGGCCCGGGTTGTTCCAGAGGGAAAGTTCTGGCAACACCCCTCGATAGTTCTGCAGTGCCTTCACTTCTTTCCATACATTGAGAGCCAGTTTGTGAAGTGGGATTAATTCAGTGGTTTTGGTGCGTTCCGGGAATTCTAAGAAGTTCAGGAAAATTTGTGTCCAGTTACTTGTTTCGCCAGTTGTCTGTCTGCTATAGGCAGTTCCTTTCCCAAAACCCAGGGCCTGATGTTTCGTAATTGTCCTGCTAGGTAATAGAGCCGGAGGTCCGGGAGGGCCATCCCGGCTTGGTCTTTGGGTCTTTGCAGGATCGATAGGCTCAGCTTGGAGCGTGAGGAGTTCCAAATAAATGTTGTAATTAGGGAGTTTAAAGTCTTGAAAAGGCATTTGGGGACACTTACTGGCATGTGTTGCAATATGTATAAAGATTTGGGCTGGATGACCATTTTGATAAGATTTATACGCCCGGCTACAGATAGTGGCAGCTTAGCCCATCGTTTCAGTTTGAATTTTATGTTTTCTAAAAGTGGATTTATATTGTCTGTTATTGCATTGTTGTGGTCGTGCGACATAATAATTCCCAGGTATTTGAATTTGGAGACTGGTTTTAGACCATATTTCTCGACATGGGGGTCATTTTTTGGGTTAGCCTCTGTGTAAAGGATTGTTGATTTGGTCCAATTGACATGTAGTCCGGAAAAATGGGAGAATCTGTCTATGTGTGTCATGGCTTGGGCGAAGGAGTATGATGGGTTCGATAAGAATAGGATAGTATCGTCTGCGTATAGTCCTAATTTGCTTTCGTAGTCTGCCCATTTAATACCTGTCACATTAGGGGAGTCTCTCAATCTAATTGCCAGTGCCTCAATGGCTATGGCAAACAAGGCCGGGGATAGAGGACATCCTTGTCGGGTGCCTCTTGTCAGTTGGAATTCTGTCGATGGGATACCATTGACTATGACATTTGCGCTTGGGGATTTATATATAGTTTTGACCCATTGTCGGAAGTTAGGTCCGAATCCAAAGCGGATCAAGCAGGCTTCCAGAAAAGCCCATTCCACCGAGTCAAAAGCTTTTGCCATGTCAAGCGATACCAGGGCCCAGGGCATGTTGTATTGTGTGCCTAGTTGGATGGCTGTCTGGACTCTGCGGATATTTATAGTTGTGGATTTTCCTGGCATAAAGCCCGTCTGATCAGGGTGTATGATGGAGAGGATCACCTGATTCAGTCTGGTGGCCAGAATTTTGGTTAGGATCTTATTTACCAGTGATATCGGCCTATAGGAGCCGCAGTCTGTAGGGTCCTTTCCAGGTTTCAGAATCACTACTATTGAGGCTTTGTAAAATGAGGTTGGAAGTGTTTTGTCTAGCTGCGCTTGGTTTAGTACTTCGAGGAGTTGCGGGCCTAGTTGTTCGAAGTATTTGCGATATGTCTCTATTGGGAGACCATCGGGGCCTGGTGATTTGTTAAGGGCCATTTCTTGAGTAATTAGTTGGATCTCTTCCAACGTGAAGGGCGCCTCTAGGAGATCGACCTGCTCTTCGGAGAGGGTTGGAAAGTTTAGGTCGCTTAGATAATTCAGAATGTCTGTCGTCGTGTTGTGGGAGGAGGAAGTATATAGGTTAGCGTAGAAGTCTTTAAAGCTGTTTGTGATGGATGGGGCGTCGGTGACCTCTGTTCCGTGTTGATTTTTAATCTTAAGGATCGTGTTTGTATGGTTTTCTCGTTTTATGAGATTGGCGAGTAGATGGCTAGATTGGTTTCCTAGTTCAAAGTAATGCTGTTTGGTGAAGAATAGTTGGCGTTTGGCTTTGACGTGTATTTGTTGTTTATGGAGTCGGGATAAGCTAAGCCAAGCTGCTTTATTGGATTCGGTGGGGGTTGATATGTATGTTTTTTCGGCTTCTAGGGTTTGATTTTCTATCTCTTCATCGGCTTGGGACTTTGTTTTTTTAATGTATGTGATGGCAGATTTAAGGAATCCTCTGATATAGGCCTTAAGAGTGTCCCATTTCAGGGCCGGGTGAGTGTTATCTTGGTGGGCGTCCATAAATAGGGCGATGTGAAATGGCATCTGGTCATCCGTTCCAATAAGTTTGAGCCAGAATGGGTGTAGCTTCCAGGTGGGCCTTATTTTAATTTGGGGAAATGTTAGAGTTAATAAAATGGGGCTATGGTCTGAGATGCCTCTCGGGCAGTGTGTTATGTTTGTGAGGAATATCGCCAGTTCTGTGGAACTAAATATATAGTCAATTCTTGTCAGCGCGTTGTGACCCGGTGAGTGGCAGGTGAATTCTCGTTTTTCGGGGTGGTGGTGTCGCCAGAGGTCAACCCATCCGACACTCTCTGTTAGTTGTTTTAGGGGAGAGTTTGAAGTAGGGGCGGGTTTAGAGGGTGTGTGAAATTTGTCTTTCGTAGGATCCATTATCATATTAAAATCGCCTAGGCAGATTACCTCCGCCAATGGGTAGTGGTGTGCGAACGCAATAGCAGTTTGCAGGAGGTGTAGGTTATTATGGGGTGGGTTGTATATAGATAGGATTATGTATGGTTTAGAGTCTATTTCTCCGTATATGAATATAAACCTTCCTTCAGGGTCTCTGCGGGTGACAATTGGGTTCCAGCGCACCGACTTATGAATTAGTACGGATACGCCCCTAGAGAAAGAGGTATGAAAGGAGTGGGAGGCCCATTGGATCCATGGTTTTAAAAGGGTGTTGGCCTTTTCTCTGATGAGATGAGTCTCCTGCAGGCTAATAACATGTGGACTCAGTTGTTTAATATATGAGAATACCATTCTGCGTTTGAGTGCTGTGCCGAGTCCACGGACGTTCCAGCTAAGACATTTTAGAGACATCATTGTTTGCGTGGGTGTAGATTTTAGCTCCCATGTCTATGATTTGGGGGTCGGGGGGGAGGGAGGGTGTTGGTGGATGTGAGAAGAGGGGTTGTGTGGGCGCCTGTTTGTGAGGGGTTCTGGTGGAGAGCAGAGCATAACAATTCAAATCAATAAACATTGACATCTTGCTAAACTTATACCGCAGATATCAAAAATTCAGCAACAATGGAAAAGTTGTGGAGGGGGGAGGAAAAGGAGGGAAGACAGGGGGAAAGACAGGGGAATATTAGGGGAAAGGAAAACCGGAATGAAAAACAATTTAGCTACACTCTGATTAGAAGTAGCAGTTGTTGTGTTGTTGGGGGGGAGAATTCTGGATGGCCTTTAGAGGCTTAAGATTGACCGTTGGGCTCCAATAATAACTTTAAAGGTGTCTCGGTCATGTTGCGCATCGATTATGCATCAAGGGATGTTGAAGGTCCAAATCGCGACAAAGCTTAGAGTCCTTCCAGCGAGTGTGGGGGGGGGTTGGTCATCCCTTGGAGGTTTCGGCGTGCATCTCCAGCCACTCCATGGGACAACCCCTTTAATTCAAAAGATAGGATGATTGACAGTTCAAGCGATCATTTTGCCTAAGCTGCTAATGAGCACTAATGCCCATTAGCAGCTTATTACCTTCATTTGCATGTAAATGAGCCTCCCTGAGCTTTATGGAGATAGCAGTTCACCTGCTGTTCTCTGCATACAACCCCTTTGTTAGGCTGTGGGACTGCAGCTGAATACAATGTTATCAGCGCTCCCATGGAGAATCACAGCATACAGTCCCTGCTATTAACTTTCTAGCCAAATGATAAATTATAAACTCTGCTTTTCACCGGAACAATGATTTTTAGTAAATAGCCTTTACACGCAATGATTATCGCTCAAGTCATTGAGCAGATTTTGAGCAATAATTGTTGCGTGTAAATGGGGCTAAGCAATCCATTTTTAAAGAATCACTGCAAAATGTATTACAGCTACATGTTAACTATGCTTTTTTTTTTTTTTTTGTTTCCCTTTAATGTAAAGACTTGACAGTGCTGAACTTGATCAGAGTGAAAATGAGGACTATTCAATGATGTCTTCTCCCTTGTCCGGGAAGAAAAGTGAAAAGAGAGAGGAGTCTGACATTGAAAAGCCAAGGGGACGGAAAAAACAATCACTCTTAGACCAAGATGACAGTTTAAGTATTGACGAACTCTCTAAATCTGTTCAGGAATCAAAACCCAGGGGTGGCCAGCGAGGCAGAAAGCGAGCAGCACCTCCTTCCGAGTCTGATGACCAACAGTGGCCAGATAAAAGGTTAAAGGAAGATTTGCTTGAATTTGAAGATGAACAGAATAGCCCACCTAAAAAAGCGAGACGTGGAAGACCTCCAAAGTCTGCTAAGGGAGGGCCTGCAAAAGAAGAAGCACCAAAGACTCCTAGGAGGGGTAGAAAAAAGGCTATCCCTATAGAAAGCACCCAAGAGGATGAAGAGGAAGCACTTGATATTAATGAAGAACAAGATTCTGAAAATGTAGAACAAAAACGAAAAGGCAGGGGTGGAGCGAGAGGTGCTCGGAAAACTGCGCAAAAGTGAGTAGAATTTTTTTTATGTTTAGACTTGTAGCTAAATTTGTTTGTCTTGCTGCACACAATTGGGTTCAGATCCTAAGGAGATGTATAGAGAAAAGCCTTATACCAGTATGCTTATCTAATGAAGCAGTTTTCCCTCACCTGTTTACCATGTTGTGTTTCCTTGATCCATAAAAGGAAGGACTAATGAGCATTTTTTTTTTTTATTAGGTCTGAGCAGTCAGAATCTACTTTGGAATCTACTCAAAGTACGCCGCAGAAAAGACGAGGCAGACCACCCAAGAATCCCCCAGTGCAGGAAAAGAAAAGGTAATGTATTTAAACCCTCTGTTTTTGAAGTGTCTCACACACATCAATAATAATTTCTTACATAACCGCTTAGTTCATGCTTAGTGCGGACGTGGAAGCTGGCTTTAATATGGGGAAACTCCTTCTTTAATACATCTACGTCTGTGCATGCTCAAGATAATGCATAGGCAGATGGGTACAAGTTGCATGTTGCTAGATGAGCATGTGCATCCAGTTCCTGTGTTAATCTGAGGGGCAAGTAAAGGGGTATATGTTCACATGGGGCGTAAATGCTGCGGAATTCTCACATCCAAAACAGTCAATATCCGCACTACTGCTGCAGATTTTGACTCTATTTCAGCAGATACAGCGCTCCTCGCACCTCATAATACATGCGTTATGGACGCCTCAACAACATCTAGCTAGTGTCGAGCCACTGGTTAGTTGATGCCACTTCCAAATCGCCTTACATAAGCGCTCACTAGAGGCTGTTCGGTGATGCCCCAGAACATATATTTAAAAGCTTACTGCATATGATTTATATATTGCACAGTCATAAAATAATTTCTCCAAGTTTCTTCAAATTCTAATACTTATCTTGTATGATCATAACTGATAACATACATTTTGTTTTATGTACAACTTATTTAGTAATGTAGGTCGGCCGAGAAAAGTAGTGAGTAAAGAACCTGATTCTGATGAAGAAATGGATGTATCGCAGAGTAGCCCGGCTCTTAGTGATGCATCCAGGGAAGAGGAGGAGACGGAAGAGGAAGAAGTAATACCTACACCAGTAAGTTAACCAGCACAGGAACTTTTTTTTAATGGTCTTTTCCCATCCTATTCCAGTGAATGAGGCTGGCTGCAGCTCCCTGTAGAATTTAGAAGGGGACAAATTGCTTCTTTTGTTTTATTTTTAAATACTGTTAATTCCAGAGCGCTATACATTAGACAGGATTAAATATGTAAAACGGGAAGCATTCACCTCACCGAAGTTAATAACTGATACAGTGGGAAAGGAGACCCTGCACACAAGGGAAGGAAACGGGTGAAGATAGAAGCTGCCCACACAGTAGCAGCAGCAAGGTTTACTGGCTTTTCTGTCGAGGTGTTTTTTGTTTTTTTTCCGGCGGCTTTTGTAGAAAATCGAAGGTGTTTTTTGAGTCTGATGTCCCAGAGTATAGATGAAGTCTTGGGGAAGGTTGTGTGATGAGCAGACAAGGAAAGAGCAGAGAAGGTCATCTTGTGAGGGCCAGAGATTGTGTGGGAAGGTATTGGGATATGGAAGGGGCAGGTTGTGGGCAGCCTTGTATGCCATTGATAAGATCTTGAATTGGATTTTCTGGACAGTGAGTAGTCCGTGAAGAGATTAGCAAAGAAGAAAGGCTGGGGAATAACCAGATAAGTGGATTAGTCTGGCAGCACAGTTGAGGATGAATTGGAGGGGTGCAAGTGTGTTGGATGAAAGACCGCAGAGGAGGATGTTATAGTAGGCTAAGGGGGAGATGATGGGGGCATGCACTACCATTCTGTTGACTAGAGGAGAGCTCATATCAGAGATGTTGTTAAGATGGAGGCAGTAGAAGGTGGTGAGAACATGTATGTATGGCTTGAAGATCAGGGCAAAATCAAATGTTATACTGAAACAGAATACTTGAGAGCCTGGGTAAAAGTGTGGAGCCATTGTTTGATTGGTGTGGTCAGAGGGTTGAGTGATATGGGGGAAAGGTGAAGAGTTTTAAGTTTTTAGAAAATGGTAAGAAAAGGAGAAGGCTATAGCTGATAGACACTTTGATATTCTGGATAGTACAGCAGTAACATCTGGATCAGCAATGTAATGGATCCCCTTCATTCCTAAGATCGGTCAAAGTCCTAGAGGTCAGACTTCCACCAGTCAAAGCGATGGCATAAACTAGCGCTTGGGCTTTTTTTCTTCTTTGAGAAGCACATCATGGGTATATTCATAATTATATTCTTGGATTATATCCAGAGTAATCCATGACATTCGAGTGAATCGTGACCTGCTGGAGTGCAGAGTGCTCATGCTCTAGCAGATGCAATGATGAACAAATGGAGCACCAGCAGTCAGATCATACATCATGGGACCAGAAGTGTGAAGCAAATGTAACCTAGTTATTGTGAATTATTTGTCCATTAATAGCAACGAGCTGAACATTAATGTTCACTTGCTAACTCTGACTATTGGATATACACTGCACATTGGTATGCATTGGTAATCTAAGGCCTCCCTCACACCGGCATTTGCAGTAAATGCACCGTTTTTAAAGGCTGCATTTACTGCGATTTCAGCAGCACTGTCATGCGTTATGCCAGCGTTTTTGGCTGCGTTGTCAGCACAGCTCATAACGCAGCCAAGGAAGCTGAAAAAAAATACCTAGTAGGCGCTGTCCCTGCAGGCTTCCAGGCACTTGTCTGTGCTTGCAGAGCATCTTTTGGTGGTAACAGGGTTTGAAGGCCACACCTCCAGCAAGAGATTGCTCTGATTGGTTGGGCCGCGAGCCATTCAATGGGCGACGCAGGGCTGAAAACTTCTAAAGATAGTACATGCATCGCTGTTGAAGACGCTACATTTTGACACTTGTGTGAACAGCACAATTGGAATGAATGGGAGCATTGTACAGTGTTTAGCGCTGCACTAAAAAGGCAGCGCTAAAAGCTGTTAAAAAAAAAAAAAAAGGATGTGAGGGAGGCCTAAGACACTACATGCTAATCTGACTGGCCACCACTGCTCATGAGGGCAGCACTGGTCAATCAAAGCACGTCTTAGATTAACTCTTTCCAATCCAATTTGTATTCTGGTTTTCCTAGTTGGCTTACTCTTTTTCTGCTGTTATACAATGGCGCTATATGCTGGCTAAAGCCAGTACTGCATGGGGTGACACATTGAATAGGCTCCGACAGCAGAGAGGCTGCCAATATACAGTAAGAGAACCCTGACAGACGTCTTCCAACATCGGAGCTGTAGAGCCATAAATCATAATGTCTTAAGACGTCAGACAGTGGATTGGAGAGGGTTAATCATGTAAACTAATGCACAGTGTGCATCAGGTAGTCAGAGAAGCTAGTGTGGCCATCTTTGGCCGCCTGCACATGAGCGGAAATCCTGCCGCGGGATTTCCGCCGCTGAAAGTCTGCATAGGAGTGCATTACAATACGCACTCCTATGCAGACGGCCGCGGTTTGGCCGCGCGAAATCTCGCACGGCAAACAAACCGCGGCATGTCCTAATTTTCTGCGGGGCATGCACTCACCCGGCCGCCGGCTCCGGTCTGCGCATGCGCCGGCTGCGCGGCAGGCTGCACATGAAAGAGCCGGGGCTGCCAGGCGCGGGTGAGTATGCGCTCGTCCCTGCAGGCGCTCAGGTCGGATCGCGCGGCGAGAATTCTCGCTGCCGGATCCGACCCGCTCGTCTGCAGGCGGCCTTTGTTTAGGACTGGAGGGTTGTTTTACATTAAAAAATCTACAGTGAACCAACATACTTTACCTTGTGCGTGCTTCTGTCCTCAGTCTATACATGCTTCTAAATATTCAGCAGACAGAGAAATGTCTCCTGACTGCTACATATGTGCTCTTTCTGCGTCCATTTCAATGATGCACAGCTGTCTGTGTGCATAAGTCGGCTCAGAGCTATTGCACTTGGCACTGTCATTTTGATGCTCTGCTTCCAACCCTGCTTTTAGATGGAGCACAGCTAGCACACTCAGACTATGATGAACAGGCAGAGAATTTTTTCTGTACTCTTAAGCATGCAATAATCAATACACTTCACAATATCTCTGTAGCTGAACCCCACCAGGCTGTGTATTCTGAACTTCTCTCTGTCTCCATGTCTCAGGATCTGCACTCTGACAATGCTCTGTACCCTGCAGATTATGGGGCAGATTTATGACTGTCGTTTTTAATAAAAAGCTTTTCTTGCCCATAGCAACCAGTCACGGTACTGTTTTCATCTAGTATTCCAGTCTTTAAACTAAAAGCTGCTTTGTGATTGGTTATTATTGGCAAGGAAGCCTTTTTTCTTTTCTTTGACGGTTGTCATAAATCTGTGCCATTAACTGCAGGGCACAGGGTTTTGTCAAAGTGCTGGAGGCCAGAAGAGAAATGCAGAATACACAGCCTGAAGAGGTTGCAGAACTGTATTTTTCACAGCAGAGCTCACTGATATAATAAGGATTACTTCAATATTTAAAAAAAAAAACTGCGTTGCTGCTTTAAATAAGAAGGGCATTGACCCTTTTAAGAATCTTTTTACATAAGCTTACTGTAATTTTTTCCATAATTATAGATATCTGCAGTTAGTAATTAGGCTACCTAGTAACCTTGCTTCATTGCATAATTGTATATATAAGTAAAAGCTAATGAGTAAAGGCCCATTTACACACAAAGATGATCACTCAAAATTTGTTCAAAGGATGGGGAGATTGACCTCTTTTAGGATCATTTTGCCTAAGCTGCTAATGGGCATGAATCACCAGCAGCTGTTTGCATATCCCAGGATGTGGTCTGGACTTTGCACTCAGCTGCATTGTCTTTTCACGTGCTGTCAGCTGAATACAATGTAACCAGCTGCTCCCTTGGAGAACACAGCGTGCAGTCCCTGATATCTCTCTCCAGCTGAATGATTGATTTTATGCACACCTAAAAATCATCGTTCGGCCGAAGAGTGAAAAATGGAAGCGTTTACACACATCGATTCACTCAAAAGCCATAGTTTGAGCGATAACGTTGTGTTTTAATGGGGCTTTAGAAATTGAGAAATTCAGTGTACAGAACCCCAAACTACGATCCTGAGGGTTGCACATGCCTGTTTGCTGGCGGCTGGATTAGAAATGTTGATGGTACATCAAGAGTTATGTGGATTTGACTTGTAGAAATATGAAGCTTTCCTCATCCTCTTCTGTCTAATCAACTAATTTTCTGGCTTTGCAGGCCACTTTACTAATGTGTAACCTGCACACAGAGCAATAATCTAATGTTTAATCCTTTCACAGGTACGGCGTCGATCTGCTAAAAAACGATGAAGGAACAAACTGCTGCTGTCTTGGAAGAGAAGTAGATGAAATGTCTGTACAATAAGATGGGACTGAGGCTGTCCATGTACACAGCGGGGTCGTGCACTGACAGCGAGAATGGACATCATACCCCTGCAGCTGCAGCCACAATTGTTTATCATTCGCTATGGATATTTGTGTGGTTTGTAATGTGCGCTGGACATGTAGACCTGAAACTGTAAATAGCTCCTTTTTTTATGCGTCATCAAGTGCTTGTATAGCTTTTATTTTGCAGCTTTAACTGACAAAAAAAAATGGATGGCCATCTGATTTTCCAGTATGACGAATGAAAATGAAGCAATATTTGCCATCGTGTGCGTAGTTTCTTTGGCCTTTACTGTGAGAGAGATCATTTTGAAAAGTGTCATATTCTGTTCTAGACATGGTTTTGTTGTAAGTCAAACAGTCTTTCAATTATTTAATGGTCTGTGAACTTTGGCCGCCTTTTTGGTCTTTCATGGTGCTCCCCTCGATGTGTTTTGGTTTCTTCCTTCGTTTTTTTTAAATTCAGAAACCTGTTCAATATGACGACACGACCCGACCTGCCAGACTGCTGTCATTTTTCACCTCAGTATTGTTGCCAGACCTGGCTGGCTGTATTGTGGCATTGCAAAATTGTATGAAAAATGGATTTAAACTATTATAATTTTTAAAGTGTTTGTGCTATGAAAATAATGTATTAAAGACGCTACCTATTTTATCCTCCTCTCTGTAGTTTGATGTAATTTGCATTAAGAGTACATTTTGGGTTTACGCAATCTGACGTTTATTTTAGTTCAGGTAGGTAAACAGAATGTGGTTAAAGTGCTAATATGGGAAGGCAAAATTAAAATGACACCAGTTTGCCTACTCTGTGACCCCCATAGTAATGAACTAAATTTATTCATGTTAATTATGTATCCACGTCCTTTTCGGAACCAAGATGGAAAACACCTACTATGGCTACCGGTCACCCTAGGCGAAGCCTACGGAGGAGCCAAGCGCTTAGCACACCTGTTTATGTAGCGCTCTTTAAAATTAATGGGAACTACGCAAACCGCACTGCTTGTGTAGCTCCCACTCACTTCAATGAGAGTTGAGGGGTTGGAACAGAGTGGGTGGGTATTCCCATCTCAGCCATGAAAAGTTGATATTGGAATATCCCTTTCAACCCTTATGGCTCATGCTCTTTCCTTTAATGAGGAACATTCATCTTTCCTAATATTTGTTTTATTACTATTACACATGAAATGACAATTCTGGATTATATTGTCTTAGAGCTCTGCATTTTGTCATTCATGTGCTATTCTTCCTAGAAATGTATGAATAAATTGAGAACTTGGTGTTGCTATTCTTGTCGAGGGGTGTGTCCCTACAGTCAGCATTGATTGGATAATCTTAGGGTGTGCTTTGTCACAGATTAGTATTGTCTAGAGATGAGCGAACGTACTCGGTAAGGGCGATTTCGCAATCGAGCGCCGCGATTTTCGAGTACTTCACTACTCGGGTGAAAAGTACTCGGGTGCGCTGTGGGTGAGCGGGGGGTTGCAGCGCACCCAAGTACTTTTCACCCGAGTAGTGAAGTACTTGAAAATCACGGTGCTCGAGTGCGAAATCGCCCTTACCGAGTACGTACGCTCATCTCTAGTATTGTCCAATCAGTGCTGACTATATGGGGATAAATTCATTCTGACAAGCATAGTAACGCCCAGTTGTCAGTTTATTCATAAAATTTTAGGAGGAATTACAGGAATGACACAATGTAGAGTTGTGAAAACTGACGCTCTAGAATTGTTTCATGAGGAAAACAAATATTTACTAAAAGAGATTTGTTGAAAGAGCTAACAGTTCCTTTTTACTATTAATGTATTAAAGGGGTTCTCAGGAGTTTTGCTATTGATGACCTATCCTTGGTGGTAGGTCATCAATAGTTGATCAGCAGGGGTCTGAGCCCAATATCAATGTGGACAGCGCTGGGAGCAGATAGTGCTGTCTGTATTGCAGTGGAACAGATTGGTACTGCAGGCAAAGTCTCTATTAAATTCAGTGGAAGCTAGCACCAAACTGGGCCACTGCAATGATGACTGGTACTATCTGCTTTTAGCGCAGTGGTCTGGCAATTAGCTGATCAATGAAAATCCGCCCCTCTGGATCACTATCAGTAACTAATCCCGAGGATAGATGATCAACAGTAAAAGTCCTGGACAACCCCTTTAATTGAGAGAGAGTTAGCTGAATTGAGTTACACACCAGTTAAATATCCTTGTTGAGTTGCACAACTTGGGTGCAAACTAGTATTGCATGACTATATCCCTATTTAGTGCTAGGCTATACAATGTCGATCATAATAACTAGAATATATGTAGTTTTATTCCTTTTTCAGCCAAAGGAGAAATTTTGACACCTCATCAGATCACTATGGTGGAGATTCATGAAGAAACATTGCTTATTTTTTGAAAATAGAAGAAGCCAAGAAGTGATATTTGATTTCAAATTAGAATGAAATGAAGCTATATGAAGAACATAATATGATGTGAAGAACCCTTGACCCTTTCTTTGACGCTTTACAAAAAGTGCATTATAGGTATTGATAACAATAAAACTGAGCCGTGCCCGAGAGATTCAAGCACACGTTTATAGTGCCTTTTGCCTTCTCCATTTTCAAATAACTGTGACTCTGATAGCTGATCTCTACTAGTCTTTATGAGTTTTCTGTGCTTTTCCTATCACAAATTGTGTTTTTATATCATTTTCCAGTCTGAGTCAGTGTGCTGTCTCTCCATCCCTGCTTCTGCTTCCTTCTCACAGCATGCAACATCACAAACACCAGGGGCGAGAAACTGCAGCAGCATACTCTAAGCCATGTCTTGTATTTATGCACTTACACCATAAACATCAATGCTTGGTAATAAAGTGGTTAAACTGGTTAAAAGATCACTGATTTTTCCAACAACTTGTTCTCATACAGTAACATACATGAGAAAGATCTAATGTGCAATATGCTTGCATTAAAATGTAGTTTTTCCATTGAAAATCACTTCTGAAGTGCCGACCACTGGGTGTCTCCATTTCAGTTTTTATGTTTTTTAATTATTCATGGTCCTTGTCTGGTAACAGACTGTAGTAAGTTGGTGCAGGTCTAACAGCACAGACTCACTGTATTCAGACAGCCTTGCTCTACTTGCTACAGTATGTCCTGGCCAGTTCCAAGTGAGTAACCAGTGTGTTTTGTAGCGAGATTTTGTAATGAAAGAGGCCTTAATGTATTAATGCAGACTCATGTATTTTTTGCTCATTGAAGCGAGGCTGCAGTTAAAAAGGAATTTACAGGCAGCTCGACAGTCAAAAATATGCCTCTCCTGTGTGTGTGTGGGGGGTAATCTATATATAATTTTTTTTTTCAATCTTGGTAGGTGGGAGGGGGTTACAAAGGAAGAGGTGAATCAATGGATAATCACATTGCAACTCATTCGATCTTATAAGCAACAAGGAACAGTGACAGCTCTGTTGAAAATGCAATAGAAACATCAGATAAAAAAATGATACAATGCTTAAAAACATATTGCGGTCACATAGTGAAATGAAAAGAATCCAATGGTTAGGGGGCATCAATGATTTATGGTGGTGGGTCAGGGACTCTGTAGAAAAGCGAACCAGGGGTTTCAGAGATTTGTGAATTTCTCCAGGTCCCCCTCTCGTCTGGCTTTGACCTTCTCGAAGGAGCATATAGTGTTCACTTTATTATGCCACTCTAGAGTGGAGGGAATTGTGCGATCTCTCCAATATCTGGGGATTAAAATTTTAGCAGCATTTTTGATAAATGAGACAATAGATTTGTATTTAACTAGGAGGCTGGGACACCTATGTTCAAGAAGACAATCACAGGTGTGAGGGTAATAGATTTGCAGATAAGCCCGAGTGATCTTTGGATCTCCTCCCAAAATGGTCATAGGAGCAGGCATGAAAACCAAATATGGGTGAATGTGCCAACATTATCTCAGCATCTCCAGCATAGGGGGGAGTAATTCAGGTCTATTTTGTTGAGTAGAGCTAGAGTTTTATACCATCTGGAGATGATTTTATAGTTTAATTTATGAAGCCTAGTGGAGGAGGGCGACCAATGTGAGTTGCTTAGGATATCCTTTACCTCATCTGCTGTAAAAGTGGTATTTGGTCTCCCATCAGGGAAATAAAGGAGGGTTGTTGCTCATTTTGTATCAGCCTTATATATTTTTAAAATTGAGTTAAACAGATAAGGTATTCCAGAATAATTTGTGAAATAACAGATTCTGATTTGTATCTATTAATATCCGGAGAATGGTTCATAATAGTTTCCCTGATAATGCGTAAATCTTCCTCATTAAATATAACTTCCAGATGGTTCAAGAACTGGAAATCTTGTGGTACAGCAATGAGGATAAACCAATATCTTTCCTAACTTTCTTAAGTATTCTAACTTTGTTGGGAATTAACGAGAGGAGTGGGGTAAAGCCGCTAATATGGGCTACCAGTTTGTGTTTTTTGTTGGACTTATGCCACAAATTCAAGGTTAGCCAGGTAAAAGGTGTTTGGATCTCTTTTAATCTAGTTTTATTGTATGGAGTGGACCATATTGAAGGTTTCTGATCTTCGTTTAGGGAAATAAGTTTCATCTCCACCCAAAGTTTAGGTATTGCTTTGCGGGTCAGGTCCACCATACGTTTTTAAGTGCGCCGCAATCCAATACATTTCAAAATCTGAGAGTCCTATGCCACCACCTTTTTGTTTGGCTCGATAAGAGTTGCGTGTTTAACCCGATGTCCTTTCCCTTGCCAGATGAATTTTGCTATGATCTTATTCAGTTTGACAAAAAAGATCTGTGGGACCTCTAATGGCAAAGTTCAAAGTACATATAATATACCAACATATGGTAGGCAGACCATTTTCTTTTGATTCTTCCTGCCGAATCAGGAAATTGGCAAGGCACTCCAGGTGGTGAGATCCCTTTCAATTTTGCCAAGTAGGGGGGGACAAAATTTTAACTATAAAGATCCACAAGGCTCTGGGAAATTCTCGCCCCCAGGTACATAATTTGCTCACTTAAGTTTTCAAATGGTGAGATTTTTAAGATTTCTGTCCATGGGGCTCTATATTTTTATATTCAACAATTCTGATTTTGAGAGACTTAATTTAAAGTTGGATATTTGGCCAAAGTTCTTAAACGCTCTTGTAGAATGTGAGGAATTGAGGTTTTGGGATCTGTAAAAAAGAACAGCATATCGTCTGCGTAGGAGGCGGGTTTGTGTTCCCTAGGACCACACTTCATGCTCTGTAATTTTATCTGATTTTTTTTTTTTTTTTCGTTGCCAATATGGGCTGTAGGGCAGAGTTCTGAGTTAATTTTAATTCTATCTGAGGGGAGGGAGTACAGCACCATAATATCTATGAATAATTCTGGGAAGCCAAATTTTTGAAGGGACATTCTAAGAAATAACCAGTCTATCCTATCAAAGGCCTTCTCGGCGTGTCTGGTGAGAAGGGCTAATGGGGATTTGTTGTGGTGGGCTTGGTAGGTTTAGTAGTTTTGAGATATTATCTTTTGCTTCTCGATTTGGTATAAAGCCCACTTGTTCAGAATTGGTTAAACAAGGCAATATTAATTTTATTCTGTTGGCTAAAATTTTGGAGTATAATGTAATATTGTTAATTTAAAGATATGGGTCTGCATAAAGTAGCATCTTTTCCTTCTTTGGAGATGAAGGCTATATGTGCTGTCGACTCTCTTTTTGGAACGAATTTCCAGCACTAATGGAGTTGAAATAGTGAACCAAATATGGCATGAAAATGTCATTAAACGTTTTAAAATATAGGGGCCCAAAGCCATCAGGACCTGGGCTTTTCCCATTTGGGGCTAACTAGATACTTTCCTCCACTTCTTGGGGAGAGATCGGTTTAAGGAGAGATTTTTAATTGACTTGTGGGTACATTAGGGAGGTTAACAGGCTAGAAAGTCGCGGATCTTCTGCAGTTTAGCGGTTAGCAACTCCTTGGGACTTTGAATATTATATAGATCAGTGTAGAATACATGAAAAATATTGATGTTTGTTTTCTGATACATTTTATCATTTTTTAGCTTTTCTTTTGGGGATGAATGCCTTAGCATTCTCCATTATTGGAGGTATGTAAGGTGGGGCTGAGCGGAACATTGAAGTCTCGCCAAAGATGAGATCAACCTCTGAGAATTCTTGCAGTTAGATGGCGACTTTAATAAAAAAAAGCCAAGCACCAATTGTGCCCTTAATGAAGATGTATCTGCCCTCGGGGTCAGTTAAGGTGTTTAACTTTTAAAATGGAACCCTTTTATATAAAACTATAGCTACTCCTCTATGGCTTTTCAGTGGCGTATAGATGTTGAACCAATTAGTGAAAACTTTATTTTCACTAATTGGTTCAAAGAGGGTGTAGTTTTTGGTTTTTTTTAATGCGTTTCTTGAAAGAAAATATCCACACCATGTTTCTCTAAATAATGCATTATTTGGGACCTTTTTTGTGAGAAGTTAATACTAGAGATGAGCGAACGTACTCGGATAAGCACTACTCGTCCGAGTAATGTGCTTTATCCGAGTATCGCTGTGCTCGTCTTGAAAGATTCGGGGAGCGCCGCTGCTGACAGGTGAGTCGCAGGGGAGAGCGGGCGGGAGAGAAGGAGAGAAAGATCTCCCCTCCGTTCCTCCCCGCTCTCCCCTGCAGCTCCCCGCTCCGCGGCGCTCCCCGAATCTTTCAAGACGAGTACAGCGATACTCGGATAAAGCACATTACTCGGACGAGTAGTGCTTATCCGAGTACGTTCGCTCATCTCTAGTTAATACCCTTTACATTGATCGAAGCTAGGTGTAAATCAGCCATACATGAGGTTATGGGATGTACCTTTTTAAGTAAACGATGTCAGCAGAACTGTCAGAAAAACACAAAAGGAAAACACAGAACCTATAAAACTGGCTTCTTTGGGGCAAACATTAAATCCATTATGACCTTTTGCTGCTGGACCAGATTGTAGGTCCTTTCTGGAACCAGGTTATCAAGCGGGAATAAAGAAGTTGCGGGGATGTGGGGAGGCACAAAGTCCATGACTCCCAGCATACTCTGCTATATGTAGGGAAATGGTTAAATGACAGCAGAAGCAAATAAACATATGCAATGAAAGAACAAGACAGTGAAGGAGAAAGCTAATGATGTTGCCAAGTAGTGCCACTTGGTTAGGAAGTATAACATTCAAGTATTATCATTAGGTAGTTAAATGTATGGAATAACATTCAAGCATCATTGTTGTCGTTAGGGCGCCCACTTCCATGCGATTTATAGGAGTCCAAATCGTGGGATCGAGACTTCTTAGCTTTGCGTGGTTTTACCGATGACCTAGTCTCACATGTAGGAAGAGGAGGTATACTTAGAAGATCTTCAGCTGTGGTTCAATCAGGGATTTGGATATGACCGAGATCTTATTTGGCTAGGAGAAGAGGAAGCTCTTCAGGAGTTCTGATAGTCCAGGTTCTGTTGTGCCCAGATATAGCCAAGCCAAAGGGGAACCACCATTTCTAGGGTATATCCTTTTCCCTTCAGGGCTTTAGTCAGGCGCTGGAGCTGCCTTCTTAAGTCAAGGATTTTTTTTTTGGATAGGTCCTGGAAAATTAAGATCTTATATGCATATTCTATCTTTTTTGGCAATCTGGCTTTGTATGGAATCTCCTCCTTGACTTTGAAGCTTTGCAGGCAACGTGATATATCCCTTGGTTTGTCTGCACTGATTGATCTGGGTCTAAATACTTGGTCTGCCCTTTACCAGTCCCAGATAATGGTCATCTGGTTTTCCCAAAAGCTCATTCAAAATGGCAGAGCCGTTGGTATATCTTTATCTGGGACAGGGTTAGGGATTCCTCTAATATGGATGTTTCTCTTTAAGCAATTTTTAAGGTCATCAATTTGTAGCTTTTGGAAATAGGTTTGCTTATGTTTATCAAGGAGGATCTCTCTTACACTCTGGTAGTCAGCCACTCCAAGAGAGTAAGTGTCCTTCAGGGATTGTACTCTTGTATATATGATGTGAACACATTGGCCCCACAGTTCTCTCAGCGTAGTGACATTTGAAAGCAAACAATGGGGAAGAATACCAAAATTGCCAACCCTGAGACAAACAAGCATAGATTACATTTCTACATCCACATGTACTATTTTCGGCAAAGGAATGTCAAATGTTGGGTATGAATTGTTAAAGGAAATGCAACTGTATAAATGTTTCCTTAAAATACTGTCCTTTTAATTGGTAACTTCCCAAGAAATGTTTTATTTTTCATGTAATATTTGAACTGTAGTACAAATGGAACAGAAACAAATGAGCAAACTGTGTAATTGAAGCAAATGTTTAAAGAGTAACTTACAATGGTTCAGTTAACCGTGCTGAGAACATGCTGTCAAAGAGGATTGTACTGCTGGTTAGTCACGGCTGGTCTGAAATACTCTTCTGCTGCTCAAATAGTGGAGTTGCCTAGCTGTGTTGAAATGCATACTAAAATAGCTCTTCATTTAGTGGTGGCTTCAAAATGTGTGCTTACCTATGCCCTAGGTGCAGAGAGTGAGCATCTAAATACCTTTTTGTATTAACAGTGGCTGGTTTCTTACCACCATGTCAGACCCACCAGGGCAGTTTTTTTTTTAATTTTAACTAATTTTCCAGTTGTGTTCAAAGAGCCATACCTTCTTCATTGTCCCATTGACACAGCCATACGAGGGCTTGTCTTTTGCATTTTGTATTTTTAATGAAATCGTTTTTGGATATATATAATGTATTGCATAACTTTTGTAAAAAAAAATTGTAGGGAGACTGGGGAAAAATTCAATGGAAATTCTGCCATTTAGTTTTTTGGATCATTTTTACGGCGTTCAGCGTGCAGAATAAGTAATGGGATAACATTATTTTCTGAGTCAACACTATTCCGGCGATACAAAGTTTATACAGTTTTTTCTTGTCCGTATCATTGGGGGCCACAGCCTAGACCATGGGATATTGCCACTGCCACTAGGAGGCGACACTAAGCACAAGTGTTAGCTCCTCCCACTGGCTATATCCCCCCTGCAGGCACTCAGCTAATTAGTCTTTAGCTTAGTGTCTGCAAGGAGCAGGGGAATTTTTGTCCTCAGTGGACATCGGGGACGCATATCTTCATATTCCCATCCGGGAAGCGCACCAGAGGTTTCTACGCTTCGAGGCACTAGGGAGACACTTCCAGTTCACAGCCCTACCATTTGGCCTCTCAACGTCTCCAAGGGTGTTTACGAAAGTCCTGGCAGCGGTAATGGCACTGCTCCACACAAGGGGCATAGTGGCCATTCCGTATTTAGACGATATACTGATAAAAGCGGTGTCATGGAACAGTAATCTCGAGAGTCTACAGATCACGATAGAGACTCTGGAGGAGTTCGGCTGGATAATAAACCGCGACAAATCCTGCCTGGTGCCAGCGCAACGGCTGGAGTTTCTGGGGATGGTGGTCAATACCAAACTACACCGGCTTCAGCTACCCTGGGACAAAGGGGAAAAACTTTGTCACAGCGTCAGAGCTCTGATGCAGGGAAAACCAGTTACCGTCAGGTAATGCATGAGGGCGCTAGGCCAGATGGTAGCAGCCTTCGAGGCTGTGCCATTTGCACAGTTCCGTTCAAGGGCCTTCCAGCACATGATCCTGGCTCACTGGAACAAGTCCTTGTCGCTGGACCATCAAATTTGGGTAATCCCCCGGGTCCAAGAGACACTAAACTGGTGGCTGAAACCCGGGAGGCTTCACACGGGTCGAACGTTGGGCCCAAACCATTGGGTAATGGTGACCACGGACGCCAGCCGCTCAGGCTGGGGCGGGACGCTGGGGAGCCAGTCCACGCAGGGACTGTGGTCTCAGATAGAGGCAAGGCTACCAATCCATGTCCTGGAACTGCGAACCATACGCCTGACGCTCAGACACTTCGGAACAAGCCTCAAAGGGAAAGACGTGCGGATACAAACAGTGCAACAGCAGTAGCATATGTCAATCACCAAGGGGCATGCGAAGCACAGGGCCAATGAGCGATGCAGCCGGCATACTCAGTTGGGCAGAGAACCATCTACGATCCATCTCAGCAGTGTACATTCCGGGCGTGGACAACTGGGTGGCAGACTTCCTCAGTCGGGAGACGGTGGATCCCGGCGAGTGGAGGTTACACCCAGACGCCTTCCAAGCGATCTGTCAGAGATAGGGCACGCTGGATGTGGACCTGATGGCATCCCGGATGAATTACAAAGTCCGTCCATTTGTGGCCCGGTCCCGAGACCCGCAGGCGGCAGCAGCAGACGCGCTAACCATCCCATGGGGAGGTTTCAGGCTCCCGTATATTTTTCCTCCGTTCCCTTTCATCCCAAGGGTGTTAGGGAAAGTCAAAAGGGAAGGATGGCCAGTAATATTGATAGCACCAGACTGGCCGAGAAGTTGGTACGAGTGGATCTTCTGTCCCAAGGGCCCCTCTTCCACCCGGATTCCAAGTCGCTACATTTGACAGCCTGGCCGTTGAAACCGAGATATTGAGGCGACAAGGCTTCTCGGACAGTGTTGTTAGAACAATGATTAAAGCCAGGAAGCCGGCTTCATCGGCAATTTATTACCGGGTTTGGAGACGGTTCTTTGGCTGGTGTGAAGATTGACACATACAGCCCATGCAGTTTTCGCTAGCGAATATCTTGGCATTCTTGCAGTTGGGCCTCGAGGCAGGGCTGAAACTGGGCTCACTAAGGGGCCAGGTATCAGCACTTGCAGTACTTTTCCAGAGGCCGGTTGCGAGTAGGCTGGCGGTGTGGACTTTTGTCTAGGGAGTCGCCCATGTGTCTCCACCGTTCAGGCCACCCTCTCAGGCTTGGGACCTTAATCTGGTTTTGGAAGCGATGCTGGATCACCCGTTTGAGCCCCTGAGATAAATCCCTCTGCGGCTATTATCCTGGAAAGTGGTGTTCCTGGTTGCGATTACCTCGATTCGAAGAGTCTCCGAGTTGGCGGCCCTGTCAGTAGAGCCACCATACATGACGTTTCATCAGGACAAGGTGGTGTTGAGGCTGGCAGCAGGGTTCCTCCCAAATGTGGTGTCGCCCTTTCACATCAATGAAGAGATCATTCTACCCTCCTTCTGTCCGACATCGGCACACGCGAGGGAGAAAGAGCTGCACCGCTTGGACCTGGTAAGGGCATTGAAAATGTACGTGAAAAGAACCCGAGAGTTCCGGCATACGGATACTCTTTTCATAATTCCGGAGGGGCCCTGCAAGGGCTCGGCAGCTTCCAAGGGAACCATTTCAAAATGGGTAAGAGCCTTGATAACAGAGGCGTACCGCGCTTCAGAGCGCTCGCCGCCCTTCCGGATTACAGCCCACTCCACACGGGCGGTGGGGGTCTCTTGGACGGTTCGCCACGGGGCTTCGGCGCTACAGGTATGTTTGGCAGCTACTTGGACCTCCTTACATACGTTCTCAAAATTCCATAAGGTTCACACGTCTGCATCTTCAGACGCCACTCTCGGCCGGAAGATTTTGCAGGTGGCGGTCCATTGATTGCTTGTTTTGGTCAAACTTGTAAATAGCCCACCCTATTCTATTTTTGGGGACTGCTTGTTGACGTCCCATGGTCTAGGCTGTTGCCCCCAATGATATGGACGAGAAACAGATATTTTTGGTATAACTTACCGTAAAATCTCTTTCTCGTCTCATTCATTGGGGGACACAGCACCCACCCCTTTGATTTAAAGAGTGGTTGCTGGAACTTTCTGTTCTTCGGTCATATATGGCGTAAAATAAAGGCCAGAGACATTATATGTTGCATATGTATGAAAATGTATTGTTTGATGTCGTACTCTCACTGGTTGCTCCTACTGCTTGCATACAGACTAATTAGCTGAGTGCCTGCAGGGGGGATATAGCCAGTGGGAGAAGCTAACACTTGTGCTTAGTGTCGCCTCCTAGTGGCAGTGGCTATATCCCATGGTCTAGGCTGTGTCCCCCAAAGAGCGCGACGGGAAAGAGATTTTACGGTAAGTTATACCAAAAATATCTGTTTTGGAGGGGTTTTTTAGGTTTTGCTATTTTTTTGTACACTTAAAACATTTTTTTTTTCTTACAAGTTTGCTTTTCTGTCGCCACATTCCAAAAGTTGTATTCATGTTATTTTCCCATTGGCAGAGCTTTCGAAGGCCTTGTTTTTTGCTGGATGAACTCTAGTCTTCATTTATCTAATTTTTAGGAACATGTAAAATTTTGATCGCAGTTTATTCCATATTTTCTAGGGCCAAAATTAACAAAATCTGTAATTCTGGCATAGTTTTTTATTTTTCACTGCATTCTCTAAGCAGTATAAATAATATAATAAAGTAATTCTACAAGCCAGTACGATTCTGCCAATACCACATTGTAATAGTTTTTTTTTTCTTTTCCACTACTTTCAGTTTAAAAAAAAAAATTATCGCTGCCTTCAAAGACCAGTAGCAGTTTTAATGATTTTTTTTTTTATCAATGGAGCTGTGTAAGGGTATTTATTTTGTGGGATGAGTTGTACTTTTTATTAGTACCATTTGTTGATCTCTGCAGCAATTTGATCATTTTCTATTCCGTTTTTTTTTTGTATGGTGAGATAGGCTAAATTAGCTATTTTTGGCCGTGTACCCTGCAAATTAACCTTTTCACACTTATTACAACTGGCAACCGTGGGCAATAGCTGCAATCGTACAGCATTACGTCATACTGCAGGAGCGATCAAAGCATCGCTAGTTGTGGTGTGTGTGTGTGTGTGTCCCCTTTAAAAAAAAAAAAAAAGTTAAAATAAGATCAATAAAGTTTTGTCAAAAAAATAAATAAAATCACCCCCCTTTTGCCATATCTATGATAACAAAAAATCTAAATCAGAAAAGAAGAATACATATTTGGTATCGCCATGTCCGTAAAAGTCCTATCTGTCAAAGTAGCGCATTATTTACCCCGCATGGTGAACGTCCGAAGGTAAAAAATTATATGCCAGAAATGCACTTTTTAAGTCACCCTGTCTCCCAGAAAAAATTGTGTTGAAGGTAGTAGACATAATGGGTGTCATGAGACCAAATATCCTTCAGCTAAGCACCTGGAAATGGTTCTGACAGACACAGGGGCCTGTAACTATGGTGCCACCTGTCTCTGGATGGTGGGCAACAAAACAGTTAAAGCTGCTTGGTGGACAATCAGATGATCCTCTCTACTGGTAGTCTATTGAGGGAGTCCTAAGCCCTGTTGCCTTTTGTACGGGCCGTCACCCATTCTCTGGTCCCGATACCACCTGGTCTGCTTAGAACTGTCTAGGGGGCAGCAATTCCTCAACATGACCAACCAGCTTCTCAGATTCCAATAATGCGCCCCTCTCAAAATCTCTTAACGGGACGAAATCTCTTCAATTGCGTCGTAGAGGCGCCTAGTGGTCAACAAGCTCTACACAAGAGGACATCCAATGCGCACACAGCATCCGAGAGTCTTTTATAGGCATGGGGTGGAAGCACTTTTCTGGCCTCAGATGACAAGACCATTCCTCTAATCACTTGTATATCTCTCTGAGATCTAACTGCATGCTGAGTTTTGCAGCAAAACGACGTCTCCTTCTGAGGGCTTGATTTTTTTTTTTCTCTTTTTAGAAAGAGTGTATTAACATTATCTAATTTGAAATCCCAACCAAGTGAAGTATAGGCACGGTACATTAAATGATGGAAAAATGGAATACACGATTGCTGTTTTCCTACCGCTTGTTGTGCCGTAACATAAAAGGGCCCACACCTACCTGGAGCTGGCCCTGAACGTGGGAAAGAACATGGCAGATGACTTTTAAGAAGTATGAAGTGATGTACCTAAGCCACAGTTTACAGATAAACTAAGCAGGTGTACTCAATGCCAAGCAGATAAAGAGATAAACCACATAGTCCCAATCTAATGTTACCCCTCTGTAAATCCCTTGTCAGACCATATGTAGCGCATGGGATTCTTAAAGGGATTGGAAATAGTTTAGGGGGTCAAAGGCTGGTGACTAGATTATTAAATAGGGGAGGGTGATCTCTCAAAGAATTGGGCTTGTTCAGCTTGGAATAGGGGTGATCTCATTTACATATATTAATATATGAGGTCAGTACATAGAAGTGCTAAATAATTTCTTCTCAAGGACTAGACAAAAGACCGAAGGACATTCATTACTTGTAGAGGAAAGGTAATTTGGGGTATGAGCTGACATTTTAATAACCTCAATGTGGCTGCAACCCTGCCCACCCAGGAAGGCCAATAGCCACTCAGTCTTGCAGATTAATGCCGGAAAGATTGTGCAACCATTGGCTGCATTGTGTTTACCACAACATCAGTCCGTACCTTTCAGCATCTGTGGAGGAAGAGCTTCTTTACAGTTGGAGTAATCTTACTACGGTATGCCGTACCCCAAAAGGTAGTAATAGCAGAGATAATGACTGCGTTTAAAAAGGACTAGATACTTAATCACTAATGGTACTGAGGGTTAGAGTCATTCTAAAAAGCTTGATGTTGATGGATTCATGTCTTCTTCTTTTTTTTCCACCTATGTAACTATGACATCAACCTGGAGCTACCTTTTTAAGATTTTCTATAGTTCTTGAATTGCAGTTCTATTCCTGAACTGACCTCTTGATTCTCTAAATCTGTGCACCTTACAAATTATATACTGCCGCTGAAGTGGAATTACAATTGGAGAGACTAATCATAGGGTCTCCCGCATGCCTTGAATAGTTTAAAGAATGAATATCGCACAAGTTCTACTTTTTTTTTTTCTTTAATGTCCTCCTATCACTATAACTAATAAACATGGAGGTTACAAAGTACAGAAAACATAATTATCTCCTGCTGATGTCATGATGCTTCCAAGGCCCGAGGGGTATGTATGTAATGGAAATTAGAGAGAACCATTACTGGAAATGACAGGAGGAGATTTCAGTTATTAATTGTTCTAATAATAGTTTGCAATAAGGCTCAGGTAACGCAGTCTTGGGAACAGATAAGATCAGGGTTAGATTTGATCTGATTTAGTCTGCCACATTGACAAGTGGGATGAGAGTCTAATTATGCTCTGGTGTGAACTGGCTTTTCCTGCAGATAATTACATTTCACGGAGCTCTGCTTTTATCAACAGCCCCCGACCTCCCAAGGAAGCTCACCAAGATGGATTTCCACAGCAACGTTTATTTGTATATTGTGTACAGTTACTTTCCTTCAATCTGATTTAGCAGAGAGCAAAGAAATGAGGCTGAGTAAGATTAGACTGACTGAAGGAATGGGTAATATTCCACTTTATCTTATTTTCTATACATGAAAGCTTATGTAAGAATTGGATATGTCATATTTCATATAATTTAATTTCTGTATCAGAACTGTTTCTGGTTGTATAGATAAATAGATCTATCATGTTTCCTAATCCCCTCCTATCTGAGAGCACAATGGGAAAGAGTGGGAGACTTGAAGGCAGGCTGAGCCGCAGTACAAGAAACAGCCTCATGCATAGGGATACTGCTGTGTCGGCTGCTGCCCACTGGAACCTCTACTTTTCTTATACTGTGTTTATGGTCTGTCCAAAGCATGACCCACGTGATGACAAAAAAAGGGGGGGTTTCATCAGACCAGGGCACCTTTTTTTTTGCTTATTCTATGGTCCAGTTGTAATAGTCACATGCCTATTGCTGGCCCTTTTTTGGACAGATTTAAGCGTAGGCGCTCTATTAGAAATGAGCGAGCAACCAAATGCTTGGGTCCGCGATATTCGAGTCGAGATTTTCGGAAAATTCGAGAGCTCCTACTCGAGTAACGAACCCCATTGACTACAATGGGAGACTTGAGCATTTTTGTATGTGGGACGCCGGGTCCCGAGCTTTTTTTTTTTTCTTGGTTCGTGTTCTCTCACAGCCCAAAAATTTGCCATTGACGCGCGTGCTGGTCAATGGCAAACAGGCACATCACAGCGGGGTGGATCCAAAAACTGGGGCGGGGTCGAACACGGCGTGATGGTCGTTCGAGCAACGAGCACCATCGAGTACGCTAATACCCAAACGAGCATCAAGCTCGGCAGAGTATGTTTGCTCAACTCTACACTCTAATCATTTTGCGACTAGGCAGCCCTATGAATAACAAGTTAATGCACTATGTATTCTGAGACTTTTGTATGCTAACCTTCCTTAAATGTTTTGGTAATCTGTGCTGTAGTCACTCTGCTGTGGGGTCAGAACAGATAGGCTAGGCTTTGCTCCCTATCACTAATAAGCATTGAGCGCCCATGAACCTGTCACAGGTTCATCAGTTGTCCTTCCTTGGATCACTTTTGGTTGGTACTAAGCACTGAATCTGGGAACACTCCAAAAGGCCTGCTATTTTAGAGCTACTCGCACCCAGTCATCTTGCCTTCACAATTTGGCTATTGTCAAACACGCTCTTATCCTTACACTTAAGGGCGGCTTCAGATGGGGGCATGGACAAGTACGCTCGCTGCTACGGAGCGTTTTAGCGCATGAGCCAGTGGTTTGTCTTTTTGACTAAAAAAAAGCAGGAAGATGGGTCCTTTCCTGTCATTTCTCGCGCGTACTATTAACGTGTGGGAATCCCGCTAGTGAAAATGAAATATTGAAATTAATGTGGTCTCGTTTTTTTCTGTTTTGTGAGCGTGTAAATCACGCCCGCAAAGGCCGCCTGCAGACGAGCGGAAATCCCGCCGCGGGATTTCCCGCGGGATTTCCGCCGCTAAAAGTCTGCATAGGAGTGCATTACAATACGCACTCCTATGCAGACGGCCGCGGTTTGGCCGCGCGAAATCTCGCGCGGCAAACAAACCGCGGCATGTTCTAATTTCCTGCGGGGCACGCACTCACCTGGCCGCCGGCTCCGGTCTGCGCATGCGCCGGCTGCGCGGCAGCCGGCACATCAAAGAGCCGGGGCCGCCAGGCGCGGGTGAGTACGCGCTCGCCCCTGCAGGCTCTGGGGTCGGATCGCGCGGCGAGATTTCTCGCTGCCGGATCCGACCCGCTCGTCTGCAGGCGGCCAAAATGGGAGAAAATCACTGTCCTCTGTTTAAGCCCGTATATACTTTTCCTGCTTCCAACATATTAATTTTAAGTACTGATTCTCGCTTGCTGCCTAATATTTCCCACCCGTTGGCAGGTGCCAGTGTAACAAGATAATGGTATTCACTTCTGTCAATGTGTTTAATGTTATGGCTGATCAGTGTATGTGGTGCGAGTGGTCTGGCCATTTTCCACCTCTGGTTTATGATGAGCAAAGAAGCAACACTTTAGAAAAAGTCCTAAGGTGCCAGTGGAGGAGAAGAACCAATGGAGTTCCCACCGAGTGTGAGGCACTGCTTGGTGCCACACTAAAAACCGATGACCACCAAACAGGCAGTGTTAGATTTCACAAGGCATCCGTTGCATTCCAGTGCTCAACATATACAATAAATTACCTGAAAATGCTGCGGAATAAGTTGGCGCTATACAAATAAGATTGTGGAATACTAGAACTTGATACAGGAAGACTATTACTCCTGAGTTGTTCTTCCTGTTCGTTTCTATGAAGTTAGAAGAATGGCAACATGCAGACAATATTCATGGAAGTTCTGTTTACGGATTTCTAAACAGGTTTTGGGGAGGCTTATGATATCACTCTCAAGAGTGTACCATTAAAGTGATTCCATGATTTATATTCTTTTCAGTCAAAAACTCTTCCAGGTTTTTAAAATCAAGTTCCAGTTTATGATATATAAAAAGTTGTAGCTTTTTTTCCAGACCTAAATCACTGAAAAATGGCTATACTTACTGATACAAGAGTACAAGGGCAGGTCAAACACCAGTTCCCAGTAGCATACAGTAGGAAAATGCCATATGGGGGAGGTAACACAGGTGCAAAATACTAATGAACAACCACACATACCCATGACCCCTTTATCTGCACCCAGATTAAAGCTTGTATAGGGTGCCAGTCCCACAAGTGCATATAGTACACCATGCAAGCTTAAAGGGGTTGTCCCGCGGCAGCAAGTGGGTCTATACACTTCTGTATGGCCATAATAATGCACTTTGTAATATACATTGTGCATTAATTATGAGCCATACATAAGTTATAAAAAGTTTTTTACTTACCTGCTCCGTTGCTAGTGTCCTCGTTCCCATGGAGCCGACTAATTTTCGCCCTCCGATGGCCAAATTAGCCGCGCTTGCGCAGTCCGGGTCTTCTGCAGTCTTCTATGGAGCCGCTCGTGCAGAATGCAGGCTCCGTGTAGCTCCGCCCCGTCACGTGCCGATTCCAGCCAATCAGGAGGCTGGAATCGGCAATGGACCGCACAGAAGAGCTGCGGTCCACGGAGACAGAGGATCCCGGCGGCCATCTTCAGCGGTAAGTATTGAAGTCACCGGAGCGCGGGGATTAAGGTAAGCGCTCCGGTAAGCTTTCTTTACCTCCCTGCATCGGGGTTGTCTCGCGCCGACCGGGGGGGGGGTTGAAAAAAAAAAAACCCCGTTTCGGCGCGGGACAACCCCTTTAAAGCACCATTTTTTACACTTCTACTATTAGACAAGGCGGGCTGCTGGGAGCTGGTGTTTGTACCTGCCCTTTCACTCTTGTATCAGTAATTATGGCCATGTTTTAGTGATTTTTGTGTGGATTTTATTCCTTTTTTTCATCAAAATGTAAACTTTTTTTTTCAGAGTAACTTCTAGAAATTCACAAAGTGTAATTCATATGACCGGATATCTGGGGATGTTGGAAATTATGACTAAAGGCTGTAAATGTAAATCTCCTGAAACTATTAGAAAAAAAAAGTATGATACTGATTCTTGGGGATTTTCTAAACCTCTACAAGCAATAATGTAATTTATATGATGACTCAACGTTTCTTTGATGAAGTAAAATTTTGTAAATCTCATGAGCACAAAATGTTTCCTTTCAGTACCATTTTGAGTACAATCTAACAGTTTAATGCGAAGATTATTGTGTAAGCAGCTGCTACATAAGAGCTTGAAATAATGTTTCTAATTAAAATATACTTAGAAATGATATCCTCTGGGCACAATCAAAACCTTCTTTAGTCACCAAAGATTAACTTCAATTTGTGCAGCAACAACTGTTCAAAGTTAGAAAACAAACTCCTGTAATTACATTTCTAGGTGTATTAAAAACCTGGATTTGTATTATGACATTTATCATTTGACTTTCCATTGTTGAAAAGTTAAAGAGGTTGTCCCGTGAAAGCAAGTGGGTCTATACACTTCTGTATGGCCATATTAATGCACTTTGTAATGTACATTGTGCATTAATTATGAGCCATACAGAAGTTATTCACTTACCTGTTCCGTTGCTAGCGTCCCCGTCTCCATGGTGCCGTCTAATTTCAGTGTCTAATCGCCCGATTAGACGCGCTTGCGCAGTCCGGTCTTCTCCATTCCGAATGGGGCCGCTCGTGCCGGAGAGCTGCTCCTTGTAGCTCCGCCCCGTCACGTGTGCCGATTCCAGCCAATCAGGAGGCTGGAATCGGCAATGGAGCGCACAGAGCCCACGGTGCACCATGGGAGAAGACCCGCGGTGCATCGTGGGTGAAGATCCCGGCGGCCATCTTACTAAGGTAAGTAAGAAGTCGCGGGAGCGCGGGGATTCGGGTAAGTACTGGACGTTTTTTTTTTTTTACTCCTGCATCGGGTTTGTCTCACGCCGAACGGGGGGGCTATTGAAAAAAAAAAAAAAAACGTTTCGGCGCGGGACAACCCCTTTAATGATTGGGTCTTATTTCGAGTAAATCTCCAATAACTAATATTCTGCATGCCCTCTAATAGAAAGTAAAGCAAGCGAGGACTGGGACTAGATCTAATGTTCCCCTACTGTAACTTGTATATTAGCAGTCACCAATATTCAAAATAAGTCTACAGTAGGGTGTACAGAGATGGTCGCACTGATTCTTAGACTAACTGATGCACATTGTGTATTAGTGTGCATCGGTAGTATGACAATTAGAGATGAGCGAGCACGCAAATGCTCGGGTCCGCGTTATTCGACTCGAGCTTTTCGGAAAATTCGAGAGCTCTACTCGAGTAACGAACCCCATTGACTACAATGGGAGACTTGAGCATTTTTGTATGTGGGACGCCGAGCCAAAAACTGGGGAGGGGTCGAACACGGCTTGATGCTCGTTCGAGTAACGAGCGCCATTGAGTACGCTAATACTTGAACGAGCATCAAGCTCGGCAGAGTATGTTCGCTCAACTCTAATGGCAATACATGCTGCTCTGACTGGCCAGGACTGCTCACATGATCAATACTGGACAATTAAAGCAGACTGTAATGATTCCTAATAATGAACAGTGTGCATCAGGTAGTCAGAGAAGCTGTGAGGCCATCTTGGTTAGCAGATGGTCGTTTTAACTATAGCACAACTCCGCTCCTGCAGAAACTCTTTATGGGGATGTTCCTGTCTACTATGCATTGACTTATATTAAATTCTTCTTTTTCATGGTCTAGATAACCTGGATTACACCACTATATAATGCACGCCAAAGCTGCTGAAGAACCATTTCCTAAAGGTAACATGGACAATTACACATAAGGGCTAATTCATACGACTATTGTTGTTTGGTTCGATCATTTGCATACAAAGAAATTGGACATTGCATGGATGCCATCCAAGTGCTGCCAATTTTCTTGGAGGCCCATGCATTGCCTGACTTACATTTGTCCATGAAAATAGACCAGAATAGGATATGCAGCTTTTTTTGGGGGGGGGGGGGGGGGGGTTTGGTCCATGGGAAAAAAATGGCCATGCGAATACCCTAATTAGCTTTATAGGACCATGCAATGTACGTGAAATATGTAAGCTGTCTACACCCCAAAAATGCTGCTCTGTTTGAGTTTCTGGTTTCCAATTCCATCATAGGAGCAGGAAACTGATCTGTCCTATGACAGAATGCAACAGCATTAGACAGACCCCATTGCCTATAATGAGGTCCGTACAGCTTCTGTTTTGCCCTGCAGCAAAACTCTGATTTTCTCCCCAAAGTTGCATGGGCTTTCTTCCAAACTCCAAAAAGTATACAGATAAGACCATGTTCAGATCTGCATCGGAGGCTCCAATGCAGTTCTGAATCAAATCCCAGAAAAAATAATACAACATGCTGGGAGGTCAGTAGACCCCATTACAGTTAATAGGGTCTACTGGGTGCTGTTCACATCCAGCATGTGCCAGATCCAGCAGTTTTTTTAATTTCGTAGTTTGATTCCTATGACGGAGTGGAACAATTTAAATAAAAAGTGCTTGTGTGAAAGAGGCAGTACTACGAGGTTAATTAACCCTATTATATATGTATTGTAAATCAACAGGTTAAGCCCCATTTACACGCAACAATTTTCGCTCAAAATTCATTCAAACGATGTCTTTTGAACGATAATCGTTGCGTGTAAATGCTAGCATAGCTTGCTTTTTGGCTGAACGATGATTTTTAGTCAAAAGCCATCGTTCGGCCAGCTGGCAAGCCAGCTGATAGCAGGGACCGGATGCTGTGATTCTCCACGGGAGCGCTGATAACATTGTTTTCAGCTGCTGTCTGGCGGGAGAACAATAAAGCTGCCTGCAGATAACAGTTCACCTTCTAAATGAAGGTGTATAAATGAAGCTAATAAGCTACTAATGGGCATTAGTAGTGCCCATTAGTAGTTTATGCAAAATGATCGCTCAAACTGTCATTCAGGCTATCTTTTGAATGAATTTTGGGTGATCATCTTGGCTGTAAATAGGTCTCTAGACTGTAAGCCCCATTAGGCCTCGTTCACATGGACGACAGCATCGCCACGAAAAAAGCTCAGCAATATCGCCTTGCTGGTCCATGCGATATCGCTGCGGTTTCTCATGGCAATACCACGATTTTGTAGCGCTACAAAACACATGACTTTCTAGCACCACATGTGAGGATTTCTGGGCAGTGGGAGAGGGGGGGGGGGGGGACTTCTTCCCAGTCCCCGACACTGTTCTTCATCTCTTCTGGCCGGGGATTGAAAAATCCACGCCTCCTGGAAGCGCTGGCTGTGATTGGCTGACGCTTAGCCAATCAGAGCTAGTACTCGATCAATAGCTGTGATTGGTTCATCGAGCGCTGGCTGTGATTGGCTAAGTATCAGCCAATCAGAGGCAGCCCTTCAGGAGGCTGGGAATTTTCAATCCCCGGCCATAAGAGATGAAGAAACGGGGACACGATGCAGCTGGGCTGACAGCACTTCTAAAGTGATGTATTCTTTTTTTTTTTTCAAATTTTTTTTCCTGCAGCTAGGGTTTAGTTTAGGGCTTTGACAGTAGGATTTCCTACTGTGAAAGGTGCATCGCATCGCATGAAGATCGTGTTTTTGTGCAAGGCAATGCAACAGAGGAAAGGCTCCCCAGGGAAACATGGGCTACAACACCTCACGAGTTGCATGCATATCGCGGGACCCGCAAGGTTTTTGTTGTCAGGATGTCGCACACTCCAAAGTGTTGCACGTGTGAATTAACCCATTGGAAAGCATGGGCTTCAGATACATGCGATTTGTAGCATTGGCGCCCGCGTGAACGAGGCCTAAGGTACACATGTGAATGGTGATCATCTCTGAAAGAATATTTTGGATAGAAGAGAGGAGACTACACAAGGGTTTTTCTTGGTCTGTAACCTTACAAATATATATCTGAATAGTAACTGTACGCAAAATGGTAGGGAAGCTTTTAATGAAGACTACTTACATAGTTCCTACCTACAGTAGGTCTAAAACAGTACAGTAGTTACAAACCTGCGTAATAACCCTCACACGTTGCAATAATACTTCAAAGGATGACTTTTCGGAAGTTTGTGTAAGACGCTCGGCGCTGATATTAACATTCCACCACAAATACTGTAATTGAACATTCAAAAGCAATACAATCACAGATATTCTTCAACTTCTCTTGACGTCATTAGAACTCACTGATCCATTAGACTCGTATAATTTCATTGTAAATGACAGGCTCTGTTCTGTTTCTAACCTAATCGGAGCGTGCAGAGAAATCACTACATTTCAAAATTATAGCTGCAGGTCATGCAAGTAATTCACAAACGTCCATTCTCTGTCACTGTGATCTCATTGTAGCTCATTTATGGTAAACTGTACTTTTTGATTAAGCAACCGATTAGTTTTAAAATACATGACATTTAGGACCTGAATAAATAATAATTTTAGTTCTATCCATAGTGTATTTGGATACTGGCCACTTTATTAGAGACACCAGATTTTTCATGATTGGCGCATTCCTGTATGGTAATTTCATATATGACCCTGGAGTTCATTATTGAAATCAAGTGAACAAGTGTTCTTTGCATCAGTTTCAGTGTGAATCCACATTTGAATGAGAAAATCCAGCAATCGGAGTGACCTCCAGTGAGGCCTGGTCATCGATACTAGACTATAGCCAGTATTTCTAAAACTGCCAGTCTTGTGGGGTTTTCTCATGTAACCTTGTCAAGAAAGTACCGAAAATGGTGTGATATAAGAAAGCATCCACTGAAAGGGGATTTTGTATACTTAAACAACTTGATATTGAAGGGGATCAGAGGAGAATGTCAGGAATCTTGGACTGGCGGTGCACAGTCAAGGAACCTACATCCGAAAATAACGCTGGTGCTCCAACTAATGTGTCAAAATGCACAGCTTGTTGTTCTTTAGCATGGATGGACTTTAAAGCACCATTGTTATCTATAGGAAACAGAACAAAAAGATTTCATTGAACAACTAAGAGCAAAAATCAGATCACTGAGCTTCTTGCACCATGTTGATGGGAAGGTCACAATTTGGCACAAACAGAATGAACCATTCCTATCTGCTGTTCAGAGCATCCAACAAGGATGTCAGCATCTCCAAGTCTGGCAAGATAAGCGAGCACACTCGTTTAAGGCTGCTGTTCGAGCGAGTAGCAGTCATATCGAGTAACTGTGTACTCGCTGGAGCAGCATGCGGGGTGGTGGGGGGAGAGTGAGAGAGATGCATTTCAGAGACCACCTGAGGCCCTAAAAGTAGTTCTATCCTTGGCCTATAAAAAGTCTCCCAGAGGCTACATGTGGAGCTGGTTGTGAAAAAGAGGGTAACCTTGTGAGTAGAATTTCACAATAATGTATGTGAACTTCTATTGGTAGGCCATCTGGGCCAGGTGATTAACGTTTGGCCATAGAGAATAATGTTTGTGCTGTCTCTTCCTATGTTGAATCTGAAAAGGAGATATGTTCAGTAGAGAGTCTAGGGAAATCTGTTTTGTTTAGAGGTGTTCGAAGATCATTAGTCTTATATGTGGCTCAGGATAAATTCCAATAAAATTGAGTAAATTTCTCAAGTATACTAATAGGATTAGTAAATATTCGACTTTCTGGGGAGAGTATTTTCAATATGGGGGAGGAAAAATTTTGACGGACTATGTGTGCTATAAGTTTCCTGAATTGGTTTTTGAACTTGAATACTGAGCGGTGAAAAATAATTTACGATGTGCCTTTTCCTTTAGACATTGTAAATATTCCCTTCCGGTCATTAGCCTTCTGTTTCTATTAGTGTCAGTGAGGTCTCTTATGTATAATTTTTGTTTCAACACTCAAAGATTTTTTTCTTCTCTTTGGGCTGTAGTTTTTTTTAATGATTTTGATCATTTTAAGCATTCATGTAGATTGGATTTTAAAAAGTGTCCCAGACCATTATTTAACCCTTTGCAATCCAATTTTGTATTCAGGGTTTCCTAGGGGGTCTTTCTCTTTCTGCCATTATACAATGGCGCTATCTGCTGGCTAGAGCCAGTACTGCGGTATGGGACATGCTGGAGAGGCCCCCGACAACAGAGCGGCCAGTAATATACAGTAAGAATACCCTACCGGACATCTTCTGACATCAGAGCTGTACAGCCTTCAATCAGAATATCTTCAGACGTCAGACAGTGGATTGGAAAGGGTAATCAGAATCAAAAGAGTTTAATTCGAAAAAAAATTGTAGTTGGTCCGGAATTCTGCCCATGGGTGCAAAGAGAGAGAACCAGAATGGGTCTATCTTGCATTTTTTTTTTGTATATTGAGTAGCTGTAGATTTTTATGTTAACCATATGGGGGACTGATTTGAGACGTCACAAGGCAAGTATTCCATAACCTCTATACCTCTTAGTTTACCCAACGTTATTAACTAGCTTAAGTTTATTATAGATTAATATTAAATATGCAGGTGCTTATCTTTTGTTTTGTATAGCTGTCAGTGACTAAGTAGTGACTCAGGTGGAAATGGTGGAGGCAATCTATTAACTGCATCTGTTTTTGATGAACGGTTTTCGATCGAGTGGAATAGCAATTTGTCGCAGGCTTCTATAAAATTCATGGAGCAAATACTACAATATGAACAATGAATGAATAGAATGAAAACTGAAATCTTTGGATGAAACAATGACGCAGTTGCAGGCTTCCTTACATGAATTCTCCACTCATTTGGAATATATACCCTTAAAGGGGTTGTCCCGCGGCAGCAAGTGGGGTTCAGCACTTCTGTATGGCCATATTAATGCACTTTGTAATACACATCGTGCATTAAATATTGGCCATACAGAAGTTATACACTTACCCCCTCCGGTGTTGGCGTCCCCATCTCCTTGGCGCCGACCGAAGCCTTCTTCTGCCTGGATTAGATGCGCTTGCGCAGTCTGCTTCTTCTGTCCCGCTGAAGGGGCCGCTTCGGCGTGCTCGCGCCGCACAGGTCTTCTGCGCATGCGCAGAAGACCTCTGCGGCGTGAGCACGCCAGAGCCGGATAGAAGAGGGCAGACTGCGCAAGCGTGTCTAATCCAGGCAGAAGAAGGCTTTGGTCGGCGCCAAGGAGATGGGGACGCCAACACCGGAGGGGGTAAGTATATAACTTCTGTATGGCTCATATTTAATGCGCGATGTCTATTACAAAGTGCATTAATTTGGCCATACAGAAGTGTATAACCCCACTTGCTTTCGCGGGACAACCCCTTTAAATAGAAAACTGCAGGAGAATATAAGCAAGTTAGAAGACTATATTTTATATACAAATCAATCTTAGTTCAGTCAGGATCTAAACGATTACGCCTCTGATTCTGTGTACACTTGGCGTTGATCCAGTCTCACTTCGGATCCTATTAACCCCTTAGTGACGGAGCTTTTTTACTTTTTTCCATTTTTGTTTTTTCCTACTCCCTTTTAAAAAATCGTAGCTCCTTTATTTATCCACCAACGTCGCTGTATGTGGGCTTGTTTTTTGCGGGATGAGTTGTATTTTTCAATGGCACTATTTATTGTACCATATCATTTACTGAAAAACTTTTTAAAAATTCTAAGCGGAGAGAAATGGAAAAAAAGCGACATTCCACCATCTTTTGGTGCGTCCTGTTTCTACGGCGCACAAACTGCAACAAAAACAACCTGATATTTTTATTCTATGGGTCAGTACGATTACTATGATACCAAACTTATATAGTATTTTTTTTGCTGTATTACTTGTCTTTTTTTTTTTAAGATATTTAATTTTTTTCAATTATTTTCTGCGATCATTTTGTGCGCCGTATACCTTTTTTATTTTTTCGTTGGCGTAGTTGAGCAAGGATTTTTTGCGGGATTTCCTGTAGTTTCCGATAGTATCAATTTGGAATATTTACGACTTTTTGATCGCTTTTTATTGCGTTTTTTCTGGGAGACAGGGTAACTAAAAAAGTGTATTTCTGGCATTCTTTTTTTTTTTTTCGGACGACGTTCACCGTGCAGGAAAAATAATGTGCTACTTTGATAGATCGGACTTTTACGGACGCGGCGATACCAAATACATATTTTTATTTTTTTTTTATATTCGATTTTTTTATTAACATGTGCATTGCAAAATACAGAATATAGATGAACAATAAACAACATTGTTAAATGTAAGGTATACATATATATAGTTTGCTATAGATAAATCAATGCTGTCTCATTGCTGTATTTCTTGAATTGCTTGAACAGTTTCAACAGTAAACTTTTAACTTTTTTAAACACAATTCTGCTCTGTTTTGTTCTTGTTTCGGTAGAAGTAAAATGCAGGACTATAAGCGCTTTTTATTACGGGGGAGAGTGTGAAAAGAGAAAAAGGGAGGGGGGAGGGGGGAGGGAGGGTTATGGTTGGTTAGGGGGTGACGGAGTGGTTTGTGAAGTAGGGGTTCAGGGTTCACTCCATTGACAGGGTAGAGTGGGCATCCAACTAGTTCCCCCATATTTTGTAGAACTTGGCCGGGCAGCCTCGGTTCTGGTAGATTATTTTTTCGTAGGAGATTACGGTGTTCACCAGCTGGATCCAGTGCGGGACCGAAGGGACCTCTGTAGCCATCCACCTCATGGCTATTGTCTTTCGTGCTAGACATATTTTTATTTTATGATTTATATTTTTTAATAATAGATATGGCAAAAGGGTGGTGATTTAAACTTTTATAACTTTTTTTTTTTAACAATTAAAAAAACTTTATTGATTTTTTTTTTTTTACTTTACTTTAAAGTCCCCCTAGGGGACTTTAACATGCAATGCTTTGATCGCTCCTGCAGTATGACGTAATGCTATAGCATTACGTCATACTGCTTTTTGACAGGCAGTATGGATGTATGGATGGCTTGATAGGCAGTCTGCTAAGGCAGCCCTGGGGCCATTCATTAGGCCCCCGGCTGCCATGACACCTGCACGGCTCCCCTGATCTCACTGCGGGGGGGCCATGCGGGACCTCCGAACAGCGTTCGGGGGATTTAAATGCTGCTGTCAGAACTGACAGTGGCATTTAAAGGGTTAATAGCCGCGATCGGCCAAACGGCCGAGCGTGTCTATTGCCCGCGGGTGTCAGCTGTAATAAACAGATAGCGCCGCTACCTCCCTCCATACACGTCCTGCAACAGCAGGACGTAGTTTTACGATAGCCCCGTCACTAAGGGGTTAAATCATTCTTAAAGAATACGAAATTATCAAACAAGATGTCAAATCATGTCGGGTTTTTGCAGTTTCATTTCACTTACCTAAATACGCGTATAGCAATTCTGTGGTCCTACGAGAATTTATGCTTTCAGCTCTAATTTTTTAAATCAAAAACATGTTTTTTTATGTTTAACCAAATATTTAATCTCCAAGTATCTGGCTGTCCTATGGAGACTAAGTTCTCCCCCTCTTCGGCCAACCTATATATGGCCTGGTGGGAGGAATGTCATTTACTATATATGCGACCAATAACATGTATTGCCAGTTTATCCAGTGTTATGAGCACAATATAAACAATCTCCTCAAGTCTGATGTGAACATGGCCAGTAGTTTTTTTTACCTATATCAACACTTTGTCTTTCATGAGTTATTTTCATATATCTACCATTCCTTTTTCAGATGTTCAATAAATAAGAAATTTACTTTAGGGCCAAGCTGTCTCTTCACTGTACAGGAAGCCTCTAGCTGGCAATACCGTTGTACATGCTAACAATTCTCATTCCATTCATACATTGAAAAATGTACTTATTGCTGAATTTCTTAGGGCTAAGAGGGCTCGCTCTGTTGAATCCCTGTATAATCAGGAAAGTGCTAATATTTTGGGCTTGACTGATAGGGTAGAGCTCTCGAATTTTACGAAAAGGTCGACTCGAATAAAACGGACTCGAGCATTTGGGTGCTCGCTCATCTCTAGTCTTTCTGCAATTAGATAATTATGGGAACAGCTGCTGTTCCACTTTAACATTTACCATCAAAATTAGTTTTTAAAAGGAGAAAAAACACGGGGCTGTGCTGGGGTCACGGCCGTAAATATCTAGGGGTGTAGAATACGAACTGCGTGATAAGTATCGACTAAATAAATTATCTAGTCAGTAGAGTTGAGGTTTGAAATTTTATTTCTTAATTCACACGTCTTTCAAACAAAGTGGATGTACAACGGGTCTATGATATGAGAAGTAACATCCATACAGTATGCTAAAAAAATCGACGGGTGAAAGTTAAATCTATATTTGTACCACCCAGAGTTGTGGGAGATTTGATGGGCAGATAATATAGATTAAAATGTGTTTTCATGAAGTTTAACATGTATATTCACTGGTCGCCAAGTCCTACTGTAATCACAACTTCTCTTGTATGTTCGTGATAACTGCACCGGATTCTCTTCATCTTCACCAGAGTGATTTATATCCACATCCACGAGTTCCAAATCATTTTCCAACTCCAGCCACACCACTGGGGCACTAGTTGTGCTTGACTGGGGTTACGGTAACGCAGAACTCACCTCACAATGCTCGGCCGCCTTAACTTTGAAACGCTCCCAATAAGCCTTTTGACGTTTGGCATTTGTTAATTTAAACTTTTTGTAATTATTATGAGCCGCTCTATCCTCTGGAATGCCTTTTCAATCATTTTGAAGCCATTTATTTATTATGTCGCAAGATTTTGCAAAAAAAGTAATTTTTCACCCTTTGAACCACAATTTTCCAAATATTCACTATTTGTTGTTTTTTTAGGCGTACATTTGTAGATCTCACTGGGATTATTCAAACAACACCACACATGACATGATAGCACACCAGAGTTTCACTAATGTTTAGCTGCGCAACACAGCAATTTTAGTATCTCAAGATGGTGGCGCTAATGCATCACCCGATAACGTCATATTGAGGTCAGACTCTTGTTGCTAGGTACATTGGGACTTCCTCTCTACTGTGAGATTTTTAACACTTTTGTTGTACCGTATATACCGGCGTATAAGGCGACGGGGCATATAAGACGACCCCCCAACTTTCACCTTATACGCCGGTATTACAATGGAGAAAAAAAAAAATCATTACTCACCTCCCCCGGCGTTCTGTCGCGCTCCGGCAGGATGTCGCTCGCTCCTCGTCCCCGGCGCAGCATTGCTTTCTGAATGCGGGGCTTGAAATCCCCGCCTCCAGAAAGCTAATACACACGCCGTCAGCCAGTTACATCCATTCAATGACATCATTGAATGGCTGTGATTGGCTAAAACACACGTGGCTTCAGCCAATCACACTATTCAATGACATCATTGAATGGGTGTGATTGCTAACACACGTGCGCCTTCAGCCAATCACAGCCATTCAATGATGTCATTGAATAGTGTGATTGGCTGAAGCCACGTGTGTTTTAGCCAATCACAGCCATTCAATGCTGTCATTGAATAGCTGTACCGGCTGACGGCGTGTGTATTAGCTTTCTGGAAGCGGGGATTTCAAGCCCCGCATTCAGAAAGCAATGCTGCGCCGGGGACGAGGAGCGAGCGACATCCTGCCGGAGCGCGACAGAACGCCGGGGGAGGTGAGTAATGATTTTTTTTTTTTACACTTTTTTTTTTTGTATTACCGGCACATAGGACGACCCCCGACTGCAGAGCAGATTTTTCGGGGTTCAAAAGTCGTCTTATACGCCGGTATATACGGTACGTGTTGTCTAGAAATTATTTGGATTTTAACATTTTCCTGTTTTTGTAACGCTTAGCGGCCCAAGTATGGTTCCGAAACTATACACGTATCTACGTCAAAAACGCAATAAAGAATTTTTCAGCTCTTTCTTTTAAAACTGAGATAAACTTATATGGCTGCAATGTTTACTGGTAGCAAAAGGTACTGTAGGTTGTTAAGAGATAAACTATGAATAGCCGCTATAAAACAAGATGGAAAAACTGGATGATGTTTCTAATGTCTAACTGATTGAGTGATTATTACACCTTTCTGAGGCACATATCAGACATAACCTGTCATGCTGTCTCATTCAGTCACGTTTCATATCTGTAACCTTTAAGTACAGATTGCTATACTGTTTTATTATAGTTAGCCCTTGTTCCTTATATATACACTGATCAGCCAAAACACTATAACCACTGACAGATAAAATGAATACCATTGGTTGTCTTATGAAAATAAAACCTGTCAAGGTTTGGAATATTTTAGGCATCAAGTGATCAGTTAGTTTTTTAAGTCAATGTGTTAGAACTAGGTAGAACGGACATGTGTATGGATCTGAGCAACTTTGAATCAAGCAGACTGTCGGAATACTGTAACACCAGCTTATTCCAATCCACCACCCCACCAGGCACCCACCCCAAGATTGTAAATAAAGTCAGGACAAGAATATAACTTTTGCTGGATGGGAGTTGGTCACAGCATTTATTAAAGGCTTGAGCCAACCATAACATTAACCAGAACTTTAACAATGATCTAACTTTTGCTGAGAAGCAAAATGCTGGCCGGAGGCTAATCCCTCAGTGAGTCCGCCTTCCAAGCTCCCACATCACCGATTACCAGGAAAACTACCAACTGTGACTGACAATGACAAAAAAACAATAGCAAAAGTAATAAATGAAAAAAACAAAAACCTGCTTTTTTAATCAAGGTGCATAATACTGTGTCCCAAAAAACCCTAGTGTTAAGTCTGTTCACCATCACGGCACCAAGCCTCAGCACGGACGTAAGACAGCGTTCACACAAACGCCATAAGCACACACAAAATGCATACTGAACACCAAGGTAGGACTGCGAACTGGTCTCATGGACAGACATAACATATCCCTACCCTAATGAGACAACCGCCACGTGAAAAACTGCCTGTAAGTAGGGCATTTGTCCTGATAAGGACGACCCCGCGCTGGAACCTAGGGGCCTACCTATTTCTGGAGTGGCAAGTGATCCACAGTAGGACAGGACGCAGCTCACACCAACTCACAGAATAGGACTGTTTACACTTGATGTCTGGAAACCTACACAGACACTGAACATGTCGCTGTTCACAACATCACCCCGGAGACTTGCACGCAAGATAGAAAAGGACTGTTCATACACCTTGTCTGGCAGCTGCACAGACCCAATGAACACCATACTGTTCACACACATGTCTGGCCACCAGCACAGACACGCACCACACATCATGCATAAAAGCAAAACCCTAAAGTGACAGAGAAACCCCACTCAGAGCTCACATTCATACAATTAACCCATTGCTAGCGTAAGTGTCCTCACACCAAGGGAAAGAGTCAGACACCGTACTGACATACAGGGAACAGTGTCAGTAATCACCCATCTGACACACACATCAGACGTCTGTAGGCTGCACCTGTCGAAGGGGAGAGGGGTTCTGCATAAGATGCAACAAGGGACTACAGGTGTCCAGATCATCCTCAGGGTAGGTGAAAGACACTCCAGACTAAACATGCATAACACAGCTCAGTGGGATTACCACAGAATGCATAAACAGGATAAAATGAGTAAAATGACCAGCATTTTCTGGCAAGAGAAGCTGGTATTTATATGCAACAGACCAGTTTAATTAACCCACGCCTGTGAAGTTGTGCTCCTGGAAACCCATAGAACAACCGATCCCAGGCAGCACAAGCTGACACCTGGTAAGAAATTGAGGGAAACAAGGGAGGGAAGGAGTGGCAATGTCCTGACCTGAGGCTACATTGCAAGAAGCAAGAGATAAGCCTGCGCCACCCTTTTAAGTCCAGCCTGTGGCTGCTGGGAAAAAAGGGAGGTAAAATAGCATGAAGTGAGGCCAGAAAAAGTGTGTGTATGTGTGTGTGTGTGTGTGTGTGGGGGGGGGGGGTCATTTTGGAATTTTTTGCTGCAACAGTAAGCAGAATTAAAGGAGATGTCCCGCGCCGAAACGGGTTTTTTTTTTTTTTAAACCCCCCCCCCCCGTTCGGCGCGAGACAACCCCGATGCAGGGGTTAAAAAACCCACCCGCACAGCGCTTACCTGAATCCCGGCGGTCCGGCGTCTTCATACTCACCTGCTGAAGATGGCCGCCGGGATCCTCTGTCTTCATGGACCGCAGGGCTTCTGTGCGGTCCATTGCCGATTCCAGCCTCCTGATTGGCTGGAATCGGCACGTGACGGGGCGGAGCTACACGGAGCTACACGGAGCCCCATAGAGAAGAGGAGAAGACCCGGACTGCGCAAGCGCGGCTAATTTGGCCATCGGAGGCCGAAAATTAGTCGGCACCATGGAGACGAGGACGCTAGCAACGGAGCAGGTAAGTATAAAACTTTTTATAACTTCTGTATGGCTCATAATTAATGCACAATGTATATTACAAAGTGCATTATTATGGCCATACAGAAGTGTATAGACCCACTTGCTGCCTCGGGACATCTCCTTTAAGTAATTTTTTTTAGCCAAGTTGTTTTTATTGAATTTATAGCAGAAAGCTAATACAGTGACAGCAGAGGTATACTATATCATATACATATTGACGAGTATACATAATCTGTATCATCACTGTTATATACTTCAAACTTTAAATGTAGAGTAGGTTCCACATCTGCTTAAATTGAAATTAGGACATAACTGGCAAACAAAAGGGAAGACAAACAAAAAAGGGATGGGAGGCAATTAATTAGAGTAGTAATGTATCTGTAAAAAGGCAAACAGGCATATGAACAAATATCTTCTTATTTGTGTACATGTGCATTCTGTAACGTCAAACTGGGACATGAGTCTTTCCTGCACATGAACTGCGAACTGGACACGAAACTCGATGGAAGTCGAACTCAGAAACAGTGGACAACTCACAGACAGACATAACACACTGACTGACAAACGCTCAAAACACTCGCCTGCATACCTGCACATATAGCCAGATGGAATAACTATAGAATGTACGAGGTATTAGGCCTTAGTCAGACGGGCGTTTTTTTGCGCGATTTGCGCATGCGTCCAGCAATTCTTTAAAACCATTGCTTTGCAATGGTATCGGACACATGAGCGCTTTTTATGCACTCGTCCGATAAATTATAGAACAGAAATCGCAGATCGCACCTATCTGCGATCTGCGATTCCTGTTCTCTTCTCTATATGCGCTCAATGGGGCCGGCGGCAGCAGCGCCGACCCCATTGAGAACATATAGAAGACAAATCATTCTTCTCTGCCACAGCTGTAACAGCTGTGGCAGAGAAGAACGATGTTTGCCCATTGAATTCAATGGAGCCGGCAATACAGCCGCCTCCATTGAAAGCAATGGGCTTCCGGCGTGCGCGGGATGAATTGTCGGGAAGGGCTTAAATATATAAGCCCTTCCCTGCAATTCATTCAGAAAGTGTTAAAATAAAAAATATATATATACTCACCTGCTCCCGGCAGCCGGAGTTCTGTGCGGCCGGCCTGCAGTGGGTGTGAAGGGGGTGTGAGTCAGACCTGCCCCCTGATTGGCTCAGCGCTGAGCCAATCAGGGGGCAGGTCTGACTCACACCCCCTTCACACCCACTGCAGGCCGGCCGCGCGGAACTCCGGCTGCCGGGACCAGGTAAGTATATATATATTTTTTATTTTAACACTTTTCTGGATGAATTGCAGGGAAGGGCTTATATATTTAAGCCCTTCCCGACAATTCATCCCACACTCGCCCGCAGCGCATCGCTTTCAATGGAGTGGGCTGTATTGCCGGCTCCATTGAATGCAATGCGCTGGACAGCTCCGGCCCGTTTCTAATGAAACGCAGCTAGGAGCAGATTTTCGGGCGATTTTCGGGCACCGGTCACGCGATTTGCGGATGCGCATCCGTCATGCGATCCGCAAATCGCGCGAAAAAACGCCCGTCTGACTAAGGCCTTAGTGCGTATTTTGGCTAAGCCTGCACGCCCAACTTCAAGGGTCCTCATCTTGTTGGTCTCTACACTAACGAGACAACTAACTCAAAAAGAAAACTGCCTGCAATGCAGGGCGATCGTCCCGATAGGGATGACCACATGCTGGAACCTAGGGACCTATCATGTCACCTGAGAGGACATCATCACACATTTTTACTATGAAGTGAGAGACGGGAAGAGCATTGGTAAGCATCTTACTCAACTGGTAAGGAGCTATGATTATCGAAGAAGAGATCTCATTTGTAAATATTTTTTTTAAATCATCCAGGGGAATTGTTAATTTTGCTATGAAGGTTGAGAAAGGGAGAAGCATCCCACCTTGCATTAGGTCATTTAGGTAAACTATTCCATTACCCACGCACGTGTTAGTGTCTAGGTCTGGGATAAAGTATTCAAGGGGGTGTTTTTCCCCAGTGATGTCTAATTCTCTGAGTCAACAGATTCCACGATTGGAGGGAGGCAGGGGCAGCCGGTATAAGCCAAAAATAGTGGGTAGAGAGAGTTGGAGGAATGTTAGCACAGAGGCTAGCAAAGGAGTTTTAAGAGGCTTGTCATTTGAGTGGATTTCTGTTTGCATCCAACCCATAGCTGTGGTCTTGTTAACCCATGCCTGAGTCTAATCTAGAGTAGTTGTATTTAAATAAGAGCACAGATTGGGTAACCCCAGACCTCCCTGTCTCCTGTGGAGAAAAAGAAGCAACCCTCGGCCTCCTCCCCTTCCATATAAAATTGGACAGTTTTTGAAATTTCCTAACTGGACACTGGGTGGGAAATTGTGCAAAAATTATACAAACTTTTTGGCAGGATCAACATTTTAATTTCAACTGATTTTTATTAGGAAAAAGATAAGCAAATTATTACATACTGATCAGCCAGAAAATTCCCCTCTTAGGGATCTCTTTCCCCCGCTATCACCCACCGCCCCCCCGAGCACGCTCGGACAAGAATGCAGTTACTCGAGTAGAGCGAGGCTCGCTTGAGTAACTGACTTATCCGAGCGTGCTCGCTCATCTCTAAATACGACCAGAATCTGCCGCAGCCATTAGGTTAATCACTCGTCTTGTTCCATCTGACGCCTGTCTCTCCTTCATGAATCCCACCTGTTTGCTATGAATAAAGTGTGGAAGCACATTTAGAAGTCTCTGAGCTAAAAATTTAGAGTAAATTTTTGTGTCACAATTTAGAAGAGATATGGGCCTGAAGTTTGCTGTAGAATTAAAGGATTTTTCCGGCTTTTGGTATAGTAACGATGGTGGCCTGAAGCATCTCTTCTGGTAATTCATCACAAGAGATTGCCATGTTGACGGTTTCAGACAAATAAGGGGCCGATACCAAAGAGAAGTCTTTGTAATATCCATCTGAGAATCTGTCTGGCCCCAGAGATTTATAGGTCTTCCGGGATTTTATTACTGTAGATGCCTCCTAAGGGGAGACAGGAGCACGAAGAGCACCAGGTTCTTTTGTAATGGAAGGGAGATTTATTTTTTCTAGGAAACTATTAATTAGATTAATGTCGGGTTGAGGAGTGGAAGTATCGTCCCTAAGATTATATAGCTTGGAACTTGTCAGCTATATCCTGGGGGGGTGTTAGCTTTACATCTGAGTCATCTTGCTTAAATTGAAAAAGGAATTTTAGATATAGCACAACATTGTTCAGATTTTTTGTCATCAGTTTTGAGAGTTTGTTGAAGGAAGTATAGCAGGTCATACAGGGGAATTTTACCAACTCGCCATATTCTTCAATTATGGCACGGCGAAAGTTATGTCGCAATGACATTAATTCTTTTATTATGCGAAACTGAGGGGGAAATTTGTATAATTCACTCTAGGTCTGATATCCGTGAGAAAAGGCTATTTATGTGTCGTTGCTTATTTCTATTACGTTGTTAACTACATTTAATGAGAATACCCCACATGAAAGCTTTGTGCGCATTCCAAGTAGAGAATATGTTTATGTCTGGGATTGCATTAATCGAAAAGTATTTGATCAATGCTTCTTCGATCATCTTTTTGTGTTGTGGGACTGTTATGAGAGAGATGTTATTTTCCAAGTTTTGTGATTTTGTGAAGTTAGTGAATGAGAGCGTGAGGAAAATGGGGGAGTGGTCCGACCAAGTTGTATTGCAAATTTCCAAGGTTAGGGTCCATCTGTCGACTAGAAAAAGATCAATCCAGGAGAAAGATCTATGTTGAAGGGAATAATAAGTGAATTCTCTAGAGGAAGAGTTAAGGCGCTTAAATGTGTCATAGAGACCCTCTTTGTGGAGCCATGGAGTAAGAACTGGGGCTGTCCTATTAAGTGAGCTAGTGGAGTCAAGATTATATTAAAATCACCGCATAGTATAAATTTTCCTGTATGGACTTTACAGAGTTCGGGGCATAAGCATTCACTAGCGTCATTTGTGTGTCGGTAATGGAGCCTGTATCTGCCATGTGGATCCACAGTTTGCTCAGAAAGGGCAAAATTAATGTTGTCTCTGAATGCAATCAAGACCTTGGCCCTCTTTTCTCGGCATACAACAAAAAGATTCTGGGGAATTTCTTGTGAGAGAATTTAGGGCATTAGGTGCAAGCAAAATGTGTCTCTTGGTTGCATATAATATCAACTTTTTCGTGTAGTGCATCTCTCCAGACCAGGGATCTCTTAACTGGTGAGTTCAGCCCTTTTGCACTTTTAATAGACATGTAAAATATGTAAATGGATCACTAGTGAATTGGAACCACAGAGCTTACAGAGCCCACTTTAAAATGGATATGGGAAGAAAGGGAAACAGGAAAATGTTTAATGAATAAACCTGGCCAAGAATGACACATCGGAAAGCCTTCAGGATGCCTTTCCCTGAGCATATTGACCTGAAAAGGAAAAGGCTTAAGCAAGAGCAGCAAAGAGAACAACTGTACTAGCAAGAATTACAAAACCTGCTCAATGTGGGGGGAAGAAAAGAGTTTGCTTGACAAGGGGTAATCCTCCTTTCTGATCTGGTGTTTATGAACATCTCAGCAGGTTGGAGAAGACTGAAGCCTTTCATGAGGCAGCTTGGTTGGCTAGGTGGATTTTCTAGAATTTGTAGGCCGCATGTTTACAGAATTTTTTTACCATCTGCTCATTTGTAGATAGTATGAAAAGCGCCATCTTTGTGAAATATTAACTTCATGAGTTAGCCCCACTTATAGGAAATTTTTTCCCTCCTCCGAGTGGCTGTAATATGCGAAAATGTCTTTCTGGCTTGTATTGTGGATGAGGATAGGTCGTCAAACAGCTGAATATTTGTGAACGGGCCCAGTAGAGCAGCATCCTCATGGGAAGCGAACATGAGTGCCTCCTTAATATGTAAGTGGATTCTTACGATAGTGTTGCGAGGTACATTAACAGGGAGGAATTTTGGTTTCAGTAAATGATGCGCCCTATGATAAGTTCCTGAGATGAGGCAGATCGTAAAGTTTTTTTCATTAGTTCGGTCAGGAAGTCCTTTACCTCTGATGGACAAATTTTTTCAGAAATTCCCCCAAACTTTATATCATTACATCTATTACGGTCTTCTAAGTCCACGAGTTTAGTTTTGCTGAGATCTACATCTTCCTCAAGGGAGTAATGAGCATCTATTAAAGAATTATGTGAGCTGGTTAATTCTTCCATTTCATGTTTGATATGTGCTGTTCTTTCTTCTACTTCTTTTATAGAGGAGTTGAAGAAAGCAGAAATGATGCGAAGATCACTATGTAAGGAGCTCCTTAAAGCCAGAATAATTTCCTTTATAAAAGCCTCTGGTGCTGTCTGGTCCGATGAAAGGACTTTAGTAATATCTTCTGTAGCTGTTGGGGAGAACTGAGAGGTGCAAGAGACTTCCAGCCTGGGCCTTCTTTTGTCTGGGCTAGCTGCAAGGAAGGCACTGTCTCCTATGGGAGACATGTGGCCAGATGCCATCTTGGGAGAGGGAGCAGCGCTGGGTGTAATAGGTGTTGCAGAATCACTCACCTCTTCCAGTGGTTGAGTAGCATGGGCATCACCTTGTGGATTCATCAAGGGGCTGGAGGAGGAGGATAGAAATTGTGCCCACAAGTCTGCCGGTATCACAGGAGCTGTTTGCAGACGAGGAAAGCCGAGTATCTGCAGCATTGTCTCTCTTAGCACCTCTGGAGGAGGAGAAGTCTGATACCTGCCAAGGAGAGGCTTTTGCATTCTCCCGAAGTTTCATAGAGAGAGTTGAGTAAAAGCAGCAGCAGTCCACCTTGGAAGAGCACCCTGCTGTGGCTAAGTTAGTTGCTTAGAGGACAGATACCAAGCGGAGCTCAGTGAGAAGAGTCTGTCTCGGTCAGCAGGTAGGCCTCGTCCCCCAGCAGCATGCAGTAATTTTTATATTTACTTTGATGTAAAGATGGAAACTTGCCTTTGTGGGACTAGGGTGAAATAATTAATGACTTTGGTATATTATAGCCTCCTAGGAGGTCAATTTTACCTAAAATTTTGAATTAAAATTGTTAATTGTAGTCTTTCACATCTGCAAAACATCCACATATGTCAAATATGTATGACCTATAGAGATGAGTGAGCGTACTCGGAAAAGCACTACTCGCTCGAGTAATTTGCTTTATCCGAGTATCGCTGTGCTCGTCCCTGAAGATTCGGGTGCCGCTGCGGCTGACAGGTGAGTCGCAGCGAGGAGCAGGGGAGAGCGGGCAGGAGAGAGGGAGAGAAAGATCTCCCCTCCGTTCCTCCCCGCTCTCCCCTGCAGCTCCCCGCTCCGTGCCGGCACCCGAATCTTCAGGGACGAGCACAGCGATACTCGGATAAAGCAAATTACTCGAGCGAGTAGTGCTTTTCCGAGTACGCTCGCTCATCTCTAATGACCTACCAAGACCTTGGTAAAATTAACCAATTATTAATCGCACTCAAGTTATTGTTTGATAATCAGGTTAATTATCAAGGGGTTGTAGAAAGACAATCTATGGATAAGGTTCATTATAAGTTGCAGTTGTTTACAAGTTTGAACTAACTAATAGCATCTAATAATGACCTTCTGAGAATTAGATTCCAAGGAATATTTGGCTTAATTTTTAATTTGTTTTCAGATGTCTAGAAGTGACCCCACCAGTGAGGCCTTAGTCAGACGGGCGTTTTTTCGCACGATTTGCGGATCGCAAGACGGATGCGCATCCGCAAATCGCGTGACCGGTGCGCGCAAGTCGCCCGCAAATCGCCCGCAAATCTGCTCCTAGCCGCGTTTCATTAGAAACGGGCCGGAGCTGTCCAGCGCATTGCATTCAATGGAGACGGCAATAGAGCCGGCTCCATTTAAAGCAATGCGCTGCGGGCGAGCCCGGGATGAATTGTCGGGAAGGGCTTAAATATATAAGCCCTTCCCTGCAATTCATCCTAAAATGTGTAAAAATAAAAAATATACATGTACTCACCTTCTCCCGGCAGCCGGAGCTCCGCGCGGCCGTCCTGCAGTGGGTGTGAAGGGGGTGTGAGTCAGACCTGCCCCCTGATTGGCTCAGCGCTGAGCCAATCAGAGGCATGTCTCACTCACACCCATTCATGAATTCATGAATGGATGTGAGTCAGACCTGCCCCTGATTGGCTCAGCGCTGAGAGGCAGCAGTCACTCACCCATTCATGAATTCATGAATGGGTGTGTGAGTGAAACCTGCCTCTGATTGGTCAGGGCTGTGACCAATCAGAGGCAGATCATTCAGCAGGCGGGGATTTTAAAGCCCCGCCGGCTGAATAGTGCCGAGAAGCAGTTCAGGAGAACTGACAGCGGCCGCGGCTGGACTCCAGCTGCAGCGGAAAGGTGAGTATACAATTTTTTTTTTATTTTAACACATTTTAGGATGAATTGCAGGGAAGGGCTTATATATTTAAGCCCTTCCCGACAATTCACCCCGCGCACGCTGGCAGCCCATTGCTTTCAATGGAGCGGCTGTATTGCCGGCTCCATTGAATTCAATGGGCAAACATCGTTCTTCTCTGCCACAGCTGTTACAGCTGTGGCAGAGAAGAATGATTTGTCTTCTATATGTTCTCAATGGGGTCGGCGCTGCTGCCGCCGGCCCCATTGAGCGCATATAGAGAAGAGAACAGGAATCGCAGATCGCAGATAGGTGCGATCTGCGATTTTTTGTTCTATAATTTATCGGACGAGCGCATAAAAAGCGCTCATGTGTCCGATACCATTGCAAAGCAATGGTTTTATAAAATCGCCGGACGCATGCGCATGCGCAAATCGCGGCTAAAAACGCCCGTCTGACTAAGGCCTAATAAGTGCTTCTAATAAGCCCAATTTGAAGTATTTGGGGCATTGACTTAACTCCATGAGCCAAGTCAGAAGAGATCATCAGCAATGTTACCCATTTCATGAAATTTTCCTGTGAGGGAATAATTGATTTAGAAGCTTAAAGGGATTGTGCATGTGACCCCAGATTATCAGGAGGGGAAGCAGGGTTTAGAAATTGGCACAGGGTAAGGGTTGACCATATAGCAGTCATTGTTCACCTCCTGCTTGACATCTGTTGGCAGTTGCACTGGAGGACTTTCCAGGCTCGAAAAGTGGGTCAATCACATGACTCAGTGTAGGCTCCCCAGAGAAACATCTCATGGGCTCCAGATTCTTTTGCTGTGAACTTCTTTAACAACTTAACAACTCTGTCTCTAGCGTTCAGGTGAGGTTCACTAGTACTGGAAATGCAATCTATGTAGATCGCGGCATGGGGAGGGTTCACAGAGGAAGCGCGCTCCCTCTGTGAAGTTGCCGGGCTCTTGTGATATAATCGCAGATAGCCCGGCCTGTTGCCATGGCAACAGGACGCCAGACACTGGCGTCCTGTGTTGTCAGTGCCTGAGATCGCTGTATAAGCGATTATCAGGGCAGTGTTGTAAGTCCCTCAGAGGGACACAAATTGTGTAAAAAAAAAATTAAAAAAATGAATAAAAAAAGGTAAAAAAAACCTTTTTTAATGCTTTTACTCATATTAGCATAAAAAAGGTTAACAAAAATTAAAACCCCACATATTTGATATTGTCGCCTCCGTAACGACGCGTAAAATGAGCTGCACATGCTTTTAACTGTGCACAAAAAAAAGCGTAAAAAAAACGCCAAAAAACTGAGGCAAAATGCTAATTTTTTGCATTTTGCCTCCATAAAAACGCAATAAAAGTGATCAAAAAAGCCGTATGTACCCCAAAATGGTACCAATAAAAACTGCAGCTCGTCTCGCTTAAAAAAAAGCGCTCATAGAGCTCTGTAAATAAAAAAATAAAAAAGTTACAGGACTTTGAATGCAGCGATTTAGAAAAAAAAAACATTTCCAAAAAAGGGATTTAGTGCAGAAAAGTGGAAAAACCTAAAAAAATGTAAGAATTTTGGTATTGTTCTAACCGTACCGGTCCGCAGAAAAAATAGATTGTGTCATTTAGGCCTTAGTCAGACGGGCGTTTTTAGCCGCGATTTGTGCATGCGCATGCGTCCGGCGATTTTATAAAACCATTGCTTTGCAATGGTATCGGACACATGAGCGCTTTTTATGCGCTCGTCCGATAAATTATAGAACAAAAAATCGCAGATCGCACCTATCTGCGATCTGCGATTCCTGTTCTCTTCTGTATATGCGCTCAATGGGGCCGGCGGCAGCAGCGCCGACCCCATTGAGAACATATAGAAGACAAATCATTCTTCTCTGCCACAGCTGTAACAGCTGTGGCAGAGAAGAACGATGTTTGCCCATTGAATTCAATGGAGCCGCAATACAGCCGCTCCATTGAATGCAATGGGCTGCCGGCGTGCGCGGGGTGAATTGTCGGGAAGGGGTTAAATATATAAGCCCTTCCCGGCAATTCATCCTAAAATGTGTTAAAATAAAAAAAAATTGTATACTCACCTTTCCGCTGCAGCCGGAGTCCAGCCGCCGCCGCTGTCAGTTCTCCTGAACTGCTTCTCGGCACTATTCAGCCGGCGGGGCTTTAAAATTCCCGCCTGCTGAATGATCTGCCTCTGATTGGTCACAGCCCTGACCAATCAGAGGCTGAAAACACTCACACACCCATTCATGAATTCATGAATGGGTGAGTGACTGCTGCCTCTGAGCGCTGAGCCAATCAGGGGCAGGTCTGACTCACATCCATTCATGAATTCATGAATGGGTGTGAGTGAGGCATGCCTCTGATTGGCTCAGCGCTGAGCCAATCAGGGGGCAGGTCTGACTCACACCCCCTTCACACCCACTGCAGGACGGCCGCGCGGAGCTTCGGCTGCCGGCAGAAGGTGAGTATAGAAATTTTTTTTATTTTAACACATTTTAGGATGCATTGCAGGTAAGGGCTTATATATTTAAGCCCTTACCGACAATTCATCCCGGGCTCACCCGCAGCGCATTGCTTTCAATGGAGACGGCTGTATTGCCGTCTCCATTGAATGCACTTGCGCTGGACAGCTCCGGCCTGTTTCTAATGAAACGCGGCTAGGAGCAGATTTTCGGGCGATTTGCGGGCGACTTGCGCGCACCGGTCATGCGATTTGCGGATGCGCATCCGTCATGCGATCCGCAAATCGCGCGAAAAAACGCCCGTCTGACTGAGCCCTTATGCTGCATGAGTACCGCTGTAAAAAAAAAAAAAAATCTATGGCAGAATTGATGCGTCTTCTCTCCCTGTTATAAAAAAAAAAAAAGTTTTACAATATAGTCTATGTACCCAAAAGTGGCATTGATAAAAACTACAGTTCGCCACGCAAAAAACAAGCCCTTATACGGCCGCATCGACGGAAAAATAAAAAAGTTATGACTTTTGATAAATGGAGAAGAAAATCCGCCAAAAATCGTTGCGTCCTAAAGCCCAAAATAGGCCGTGTCCTTAAGGGGCTAATGGTGAATGCACACGGGCGGAAATTCCGCAGCGAGATTTTCCACAGAATTTCTGCCCATGCCTGCTGCCATAGGATTACATTAGTTTATGCAATCCTATGCAGGCCGCCACGATTTGACCGCGTGAAAACGCGCGCGGTAAAAACATAGTGTCATGTCCTATTTCTGTGCGAGCCTCGCAGAGGCCTGCATAGAAACGTCACCGCTGATGCACCCGCTCTGCCCTGCGCATGTACCGGCTGGGCAGCTGCCGGCACATAGCAACTGGAGGAGGAGACACCGCAGGAGGTGAGCCGAGGGTCACTGTTTGGGCACAGGTTACATTCCGGCCGTCTGCTTGAGCCCTAAACATAAAAACTTGTTTTATACAACAGGTCATTTTCTGATGACTCATTCCCTTTAAAAAAAAGTTGCTGCATTCCAGCTGATACCATGCGAAGAAATAGTCACGTTCTCTGTCTGATGCATAGTTTTGTAAGTTCACATGGATGGAACAAATAAGGTTTCCTAACCACAGTCATTAGTTACTATTTTGTACTTCATTTATTTTTAAATTGCCTTAAGAACTTCTCGGAAAAAAATGGACTTTACTCTGCATGAAAAAAGTTCTCAACCTGTTAGTGATGGAATATTTTAGATAGATCCATAGAAGTCCAAAGTCTCAACAAATCACTTATGTAGCAGTTAGAGGCCTTAATTGTTTTTTTTATATCACAGAAACTATATAACAGAATGGAAAAAAGTAATAAAAAATTATATATTAACTAAAAGTCTTCAGTTTATATGTAAATGCAGAATACATTGGGGAAAGAACATTACAATACTGGTGATCCTTCACTAACATGATGGTATATAGAACAATTGCTATCACCTATCTCATCTAATACTGTTTACAGCTCAGAAACTGCAATTATTACAGTATATTCGACATTTTAATTAATTGTTAACTCGTGTTTTAGTGTCCGCGGCATACATGTGACTTTTACTACTGTTGTTGTAATTAAATGACGCCTGCTTAGCTACAGCACTTATTGTAGGCTATTGGAGTTATAAATTCTCTCCATGTCTTAAGGCTCTTTCACACGAGCGTGTATCGGCCCGCTGTTTTCACGGTCGACCGATATATGCTACGACCTGATGCACTGGATTCCAATGCATCAGATCACATGGCCGTATTCCCGAGATTTAAAAGCACCCAGCTGGCCAATCAAGCGCCGGGCGTTTTTACGTCAAGCCCAAAAGATAGTCCTGGAACCATCTTTCAGGCCAGAATACTTTGGCCGCTACATGGACTCCGATGGAAGCCAATGACAGCGGCCAGAAAAAGGAGGTGGGAGGGAGTTTAGCAGCGTGACTGCTAAACTCCCTCTTCTATCCTCCCCTCCGGCTGATTGCAATGGTAGGGGGCAAAGATAAGCACCACCCCATCCCACCTCCTCCCTTTGCTGGCTGCTAACAAGGGGCAGGGAGGGGGTGGGCGCTTAGCTCCGCCCCCACCCCTCCCATTGCAGATAGCCAGAGAGGAGGAAAGAGGAGCTGAGTCAGCGAGGGGGAGGGAAGGGGAAGGGGCAACTACATGGTGGCCTCAGCATTTATGCACCCTGGGCCCATGCCATCTGAACGGGCGCACAAAGGTTAGATTTGTGCGCCTGTTCATGAGTTTTTACGCCTCAGATGGTAGCATATATCAGCTGTGAAAATGGCGGCCTATGTACACTCATGGGAAAGAGCACTTTGGGTGATTTTAGACAACACAAATGTCACTCCTCTGCTTTCAAAGAAATCGCTCACTAGTTCTTCCTTTTCAGTGGGCTGAAACTGAACAACTAGCCACCAGGGTTATGGAGTTGGAGTTGTAAGGTCTGAGTCAGGGTCCCAGTTTGGTGGAGTCGGAGTCTGTAGAATTGTACTGACTTTGGCTTATAAAAAACACATAGTGTATTATAGTGTATTGCATATTCCCCATTTATTAAAGTTTTGTGTTCTGAAGTTATATTCCAATATATATATTTTATGTTCTATCTAAATAGCATGATTATTTTATCATAATGGTGATGAAAAGCCGGATGTCACCATTATAATACAGTAAATGTATCACTTACAAAACAGGAGTCACATATGAAGGAGTTGGGGTCTAGGAAAATGGAGGAGTCTGAGGTTTGGCCTAGTGACTCTTCAGCCCTGCTAGTGACTAATGAGTGACTTCTCACTAAGTACCCTGTCAGGTGCCTGTTTACACAGTCTGTCAGTTGCTTATAATTGCTCTTTTGAGCAATCATTTAGGCAACTATTGGCCCATGTAAAAGTACCCTTTTTACTGTTATTTCAAAGGCCCAGTTTGTATCTTCCTTCCAGCTTCTGTCCATCCCCCATGCTTTGCACTACAGTTCTGCTTGTTTACATTGATAGCTATGTAGTATATATAAACAAAGCCACCAAGAGATCTTGGTTTAAAGCTGGTGGCACACCATATTTATACTGCATTTTTGCATCCGTAATACAAATGTGTGTCCTAGCCTCACCGCAGGTCAACTGACCTAAACCCCAAGCATCATAGTAATCTATGATGCTCGGAGTTCAGTACAAGAGACCTGTAGTCAGGCTGGGACACACGTCTGTATTACAGATGCAAATGTGTTCAAAATGTGATGTGCCTCTGGCCTAAATCCTATGTCCACTTTTACAAGTAAAGTTTCACTACTCTAAAGTATCTATTAAAAAAAAATGAAAACTTTTCAGATGGTCTTGATTAATTTTTTTTGCTATTTTGTGTATGTAGCTCTTATGCAGACCTATGTGTCTCCATGTCTACAGACTACAAAGACACTCCGTGTAGTCTAATCCTGCACTCAAATCCTGCTTCTTGTTAATCTGGGGTGGAGAATGGAATGGACTTTATTAACACATGGCTGCAAAACGAGAGTTTATTTTGTAGCCTGTAATCCTAAAGGGAACATAGTTCTGTATAGTTGCTGTAAACACATAACTTTGCAAAACTTTTTAGCCATGAAAGCTCTTTAAATGAGTAAGTCCAAAAAGACAATCCCCGTTCATATGTCCCCTTATGGCATATGGACATCATAGAGCGGGCCTCAATTTGGGACCCCTTCTATGAGCCATACCAGAGAGCTGTTCTGCAAGAGTGGACATTGCTTCTGGAGAACTTTAACCCCTTCAGTGGCAGTCCCAGAAATTTTCCGGGACTAGCTCCACTGCCCATAGTGGTATAACCTGGATGATTTCCGGGCTATTTTTCCCTATGAGACTGTGCAGAACACAATGGCATAAGATGTGGCAACCTCACGCTTCTTTTTTTGAACTACTGCACTGTTTACATATTGTCACGGAGACCATGGGCTTATCAGAAGCTGGCCGGTCTGTGCGACCGCAGCATGTAAAGGGCTGACAGAGGGAGGGGGCTCTGGAACCCAGGAACCCCTGCAATGTGATCAGAAACCCCCGCAATGTGATTAGGGGGTCCTGATATCGCATCTGGGTTTGCCAGCTAAATTAGGCTATGACTCTCAGACTCTGTCTGAGTGTCATAGCCTGTCAAATACCCTGCTATGCTTCAGCACAGCAGAGCATTACAAGAATAAAAAAAGTATTATGCAAGTCCCCTAAAGGGACAAAAATTTAAAAAACGTTGTAAAAATAAAAGTTAAAAAATAAATACCCCAGAACCCCCACCTTTCTCCCTTTACTGTGTAAAAAATGAAAAACAAAATTACACATGTGGTATCCCTGCATTCGTATTGACCCAGAGAAGGAAGTTAGTACATTATTTAATCTGCAAGGTGCGCGGCACGGAAAAAAAAAGTTTAAACGTGGGAAAAATAGCTAATTTAGCCTATCTCACCATACAAAAGAAGGAATAGAAAGTGATCAAGATGCTGCACGAATAAACAAATAATACTAATAAAAAGTACAACTCATCCCGTAAAATAAAACCTCCTGTCCACAGGCGATTTTTCATTGCGTTGCTCACGGCGAAAATCCAGCCGCGGGAAACGCAGTGAACGCTTTCCATAGACTTACTATGGAAAGTGCAGCCCCGCTGTCTACGAGTGGAGAATCATAGCGATTCTCCGCTCGTGGGATTTAAATTGCAGTGTGCTGTGACTTGCCACGATTCTCCGTGGTGAGCCTATCTGTCAGATAGGCTCAGAGCAGAGAGCCGTCCGCTCTCCCCCGCTCCCCGGCCTGTGTCGGCGGCTACGCCTGTGAACAGAAGGCCTTACACAGCTTCATTGATAAAAAAAATTAAAATGCTATGGGTCTTTGATTGCAGCAATAAAAAAATAATCAATAATACTGGCCTGCAGAATTACTTTTATTATTTATATCTCAGAGAATGCAGTGAAAAAGAAAAAAGAAAAAAACACGCCAGAATTACAGATTTTGTTAATCTTGCCCCTAGAAAAAATGGAATAAAAAATGATCAAAATTTTACATGTTCCCAAAAATTAGATAAATGAAGACTGGAGTTCATCCCGCAAAAAAACAAGCCCTTCTAGAGCTCTGGCAATGGAAAAATAAAATTAATACGGCTCTTGGAATGTGGCGACACAAAAGCAAACATTTTAAGAAAAAAAATGTTTTAAATGTACAAAAATAGCAAAACATAAAAAACTGTATAAACTTTGTATCGCCGGAATCCTGTGACTCAGAGAATAATGATATCCCATTATTTATTCTGCACACTGAACGCCGTAAAAAGGAAATCCAAAAAACAAATGGCAGAATTTCTTTTTTTTCTCCAATCTCCCTACAATTTTTTTTACAAAACTTATGCAATACATTATATATACCCAAAAATGATGCCATCAAAAAGTACAACTTGTCCAGCAAGAAACAAGCCCTCACATGGCCGTGTCAATGGAAAAATTAAAAAGTTATGGCTCTTGGAACGTGACTGGAAAATTAGTTGAAATTAAATAATTGGCCCATTTAACAAACCTGCCCTTTTAGGTTTGACAGGGTGGTAAGAAACCCACCAGCGAAGGGAAGGAGTTAAACTGTCCTTGTATTACAAGGACAGCTATTCAACAGAGTGGCCATTATACTACATTTCCTCTGCAGTGGCCCCTGGAGGAGGAATGCCTTCCTGGCTGTGACTTTCCATGGATAAATCATCTGCATGCCAGGATAGCCTTAGGGGCTGCATTCTGAAAGTAGTTGTTTCTGATGGGACAATCCCTTCAATGCTTTATAAGTCTAATACGAATGGAAGGGAGAACTGCAAAAAAGTACAGAATGTCAGCCCCCACTTTTTGTATGTTATAGACATTGTTTGCTGTTGTAGGGGAAGTTGGAAAAACTACATGATCTTTTATAAAGTATAAAACAATAGCAACTATTAGGGTTAAAAAGTATTAACACAGTCATCCATTATTCCCAAGTCGTTACATAATACCATATAATAGAAGGATGGGCATCCATAGCGGTGACTAAGCACATGTCCTTGATGTGTTTGTGTAGAAAAATATATAAAAATAGCAAATTGAATAAAAGTAAAACATTTCAGTGAGAATTCGGCAATCATGGTCACCAACCATATCTTGGGCCTGCGGCTGTGAAATGTAAGACGCAGGAACATTACCCAAAAATATGGTAAATATGGTTGTCCTGCGCCGAAATGTTTTTTTTTTTTTTCAATAGGCCTCCCGTTCGGCGCGAGACAAACCCAATGCATGTGTTAAAAAAACAAACCGTTTAGTACTTACCCGAATCCCCGCGCTGCGGCGACTTCTTCCTTACCTTACTAAGATGGCCGCCGGGATCTTCACCCACGATGCACCGCAGGTCTTCTCCCATGGTGCACCGTGGGCTCTGTGCGGTCCATTGCCGATTACAGCCTCCTGATTGGCTGGAATCGGCACACGTGACAGGGCGGAGCTACGAGGACTAGCTCTCCGGCACGAGCGGCCCCATTCACCAGGGAGAAGACCGGACTGCGCAAGCGCGTCTAATCGGGCGATTAGACGCTGAAATTAGACGGCACCATGGAGACGGGGACGCCAGCAACGGAACAGGTAAGTGAATAACTTCTGTATGGCTCATATTTAATGCACGATGTACATTACAAAGTGCATTAATATGGCCATACAGAAGTGCTGAACCCCACTTGCTTTCGCGGGACAACCCCTTTAACTCTAAGCACTAGACATGCTTTAACTATCTATATACTTATTGTTAAAATAGAAGATCATGGGCAGGTACGGTGCAAACATCTATCCATGCTGTAATATCAGACGTAGGCAAAGTGGCCTTTCAATTAATAGTTACCTCCCCCAATCCCTCCATAAACATGTAGGCTCACCCAAGGGTTTATGTGTTTATTTCAATGGACATTCTACCATTGGCTTATCCCCCAGCTAACAGGACTAAAGGACCCAGTATGGTGATATCAACCATCCCGGTTCAGCCTGAAGACCCCTATATAAATGGAATTGTAATAGTTCCAGCCAATTTTGGAGGAAACCATCAACTTTAATAAATGTGGGCAGCATTAAGGCCCCTATACACATAAAGAAAATGGGCTGAGCATGACATTTCAGTGGAACTATCCAACTAACTGATGTTTATGGAGGACTCACGCCTCTCCCCTGAAAGAGGCATATTGGATTTAAATTCCCAGCGTTTATGTTCTTTCTGGAGATAAGCAGCTTACTCCACTTTCCCAAGTGAAAGCACATACAGACTTCGCCAAGCGTTCATGTGTATGGAGAAGTTGTAAGGAATAGCTGTTTGACAAACAGCTATATGGGCTTCTTCATACTTCGCAATTACTTGCTTGTCTGGCTCCACCAACAGATATGAATAAGGAGTTGAGATCTAGGTGGGTCACATTCTTTATGTGGCGATCATATGGCAAGTGTTTCAGGGGTCCAATTCCCCAAACGTTGGAGCAAGGGAGTTAAGTGCACCCACTGGCAAAGAAGGGGGGAAAGAAAGAGGATGCAGCAGCTGGTTGATCCAGCCCTGAGAATGGAAGAGACCAGGATTGTACATTTGCAGATGACACAGGAAGGGTTTCATGTCCTTAGCACTCAGTGCTACATGCTGCTCATGAGCTGCAGACCTGCATTCCATACTGCTTAGAACCTAATCTTCTTTACTTGTAGAACATCCATCAGTGTGAAAACAGTATTGGAAAATCACATTTTCTGTGCTGCCATGGCCCTTAGACATAGCAAAGGTTTGAGACTGAAAGTACTGTTATGCATGTAAGAAAATCATACTAGCAATCCAATTAACAGCAATACATTAATTAGTTATTAAAACATATTTAGTTGTGATCTACTTCTTCGTAACATACATTTAGTAAGAACTAAGGAACAGATGAAAGTGTGTGTGACGGCAGGATCAGACTGCACAGAGTTCATTTGTAGTCTGCAACCAAGGAGACGCATAAGTCTGCAAAGAAGTTGCATACACCAAATGGTACAAAACTTAATTTTCCTTCATTTTTCTTTTCAGGTGTATTAGAGCAATAAAAACAATGCTTACAAAGGGGGATAAAAACAGCTGAAGAATCAAACTTTGCATAAGGATCAAGAACACAAAGGGAAATTTATTAAACCAATTGTGTCAGAATTCGGTCATCGAAACGTTGCAATTTTAGCACTAGTGAGGATTTCCGACAAAAATTGTGACTTTTTGCTATTTTACATCATCCCCACCACTTTTTAAAAAAGTGAGCATGGCTTAGTGTTATGTGGCCATGGTTGCTTGTGGCACATCAGATATACTATAATTTATGCCAGAAGCTGGCGTAAATTATAGATGAAATCTGTGCCAGCTCATAGCTGGCATAGATTTCAGATTTGGCACATGGATTACCTGAAGATATGCCAAATGTATTAGGAGGCTTCTGCCCAATAAATTTGTTGCACTTCACAACAGCACAATCTTTACTTATATTGGCGAATAAGACTCTGGTTTACGTAAATCTGTCCTATAGAATTTATGCAATTGTCCTGCTACAATAGATCAGAGTTAGCTCGATCCTGGTTGTTTAACCCCTTAAACCATTTAGTTTTGAAGGAAGGGGGAACTCTTTATCAGGCTCTTTGGACTTCCCCCTTAACTTGATCGTGGGGTGCTAATAACCATGGCAGTTGGCAATCCTAACTAAAGAGCCCAGATCTGCCATAGGTGTTTGGCTAATAGAATACCGGTCAGTGTGACACTGACAGGCACTAATACTTTTGAGTACTACATGTGATTCCTTTTGTTTATACTCACCACCGTTTCCCTGAACTGGCTCTTCTTAGAATCAGCTCTGGTTCTGTTAGTATATCAACTGGCCGGTTCCCACGGCTCACTATCAATCAAGTCTGATGTCGTTCATTGATAGCTAGTGGTGCGAACTGCCTAGTTGATAGATTCACAGCATCGGAAGTCGAAACTAAGAAGAGCCAATATGGGGAAATGGGGGTGAGTATTAAAAAAAAATAATTGCTAGAATTAGTTGGGCAATGGCTGCAAAGCTCCTCCACAAAACAATTGTAAAATTGTTATTTTCCTATTTACACCATCAGAAAAATTATATATTTTCTAGTGTACCCCAAAATTGGACACAATCTAAATCATGGACAAGAGTGGAGCTTTTTTCTAAAGCCAGACAACTCCTTTAAAGTAATATTTGGTGCGCCAGTATATTATAAAACTAGAAAAAAAACTGAATTTCTAACAATGAAACTATATAATAATTAAGTAAGAGCAAACACTAAACTATGTATACTAATAACATTTAGCAAAGTAACCATACTTAGTCCTTATTTTAGAAGTTCTTACATTCAATATATTTAAATTTGGTCTTTAGGCCTCGTTCACACGGGCTACAAAATCTCACTACAAAATCATTGCTATGTTCTGTAGCCTGAAAGAACCCATCATAAACCCTGGGCTTCACATACATGCATTTTGTGGGGATGATTTTGTAGCCCGTGTGAACGAGGCCTAAACACTGAACTCGCCTCCTATAAATAACCTCAGAATGTCCATAAATAGCCACATATCTGCTGAGAACATCTAACAAGAGGGTAATTTAACCTCTTTATGTTTTAATCAAAGAGGTAAAACTTCTTGCATGTGTGGATACCACCATGATTGGTTTGTTTGCTCACAACAGTTGGTAGATTCGTAACTAGTAATTTCCAGTTACTTTGTATTATTAGGAAAAAATACCAACATCACAAATAATTAAACCAGCTTGGAACTTTTCCATGAGGGCTTAATTGTTACACGTGTGCTCACACGCTCTTACTGGGTTCTAATATGTTATTCTGATTTTGTTTCCAAAAACATCCAAAAGAAATCTCCAACATTGATGTCACCTCCATCCTTTTTGTAATTAAATGAACAGTATTTCTACACAATGTTCCGTCTCTTGGACTTTCAATTTCATGCTCAAGATTTCTGTAGCTCACTTTGTCTTGTTCATATTGGTAATAGCACTAAGGGAAAGTAGGATGCGTGTCTGTGACCAAAGCCAGCCTTAGGTTAGATGGTACCCTGTGAGGATTTTTTTTGGCAGCACCCACCCCAATATAAGAAACTATATATATATATATATATATATATATATATATATATATATATTGTGAGACAGTGACTGACAAAGGGCGGATATGTGCCACCGAGCGGCCTGGGCTCGGTGGAGGAAGCCAGCATTTGTGTGTCAGTAAGGCCTTAGTCAGACGGGCGATTTTTCGCGCGATTTGCCCATGCGCATGCGTCCGGCGATTTTATAAAACCATTGCTTTGCAATGGTATCGGACACATGAGCGCTTTTTATGCGCTCGTCCGATAAATTATAGAACAAAAAAATCGCAGATCGCACCTATCTGCGATCTGCGATTCCTGTTCTCTTCTCTATATGCGCTCAATGGGGCCGGCGGCAGCAGCGCCGACCCCATTGAGAACATATAGAAGACAAATCATTCTTCTCTGCCACAGCTGTAACAGCTGTGACAGAGAAGAACGATGTTTGCCCATTGAATTCAATGGAGCCGGCAATACAGCCGCTCCATTGAAAGCAATGGGCTGCCGGCGTGCGCGGGGTGAATTGTCGGGAAGGGGTTAAATATATAAACCCTTCCCTGCAATTCATTCTAAAATGTGTTAAAATTAAAAAAAATTGTATACTCACCTTTCCGCTGCAGCCGGAGTCCAGCCGCGGCCGCTGTCAGTTCTCCTGAACTGCTTCTTGGCACTATTCAGCCGGCGGGGCTTTAAAATCCCCGCCTGCTGAATGATCTGCCTCTGATTGGTCACAGCCCTGACCAATCAGAGGCTGAAAACAATCACACACCCATTCATGAATTCATGAATGGGTGAGTGACTGCTGCCTCTCAGCGCTGAGCCAATCAGGGGCAGGTCTGACTCACATCCATTCATGAATTCATGAATGGGTGTGAGTGAGGCATGCCTCTGATTGGCTCAGCGCTGAGCCAATCAGGGGGCAGGTCTGACTCACACCCACTGCAGGACGGCCGCACGGAGCTCCGGCTGCCGGCAGAAGGTGAGTATACAATTTTTTTTTATTTTAACACATTTTAGGATGGATTGCAGGGAAGGGCTTATATATTTAAGCCCTTCCCGACAATTCATCCCGGGCTCGCCCGCAGCGCATTGCTTTCAATGGAGACGGCTGTATTGCCGTCTCCATTGAATGCAATGCACTGGACAGCTCCGGCCCGTTTCTAATGAAACGCGGCTAGGAGCAGATTTTCGGGCGATTTGCGGGCGACTTGCGCGCATCGGTCACGCGATTTGCGGATGCGCATCCGTCATGCGATCCGCAAATCGCGCGAAAAATCGCCCGTTTGACTAAGGCCTTACACTAAGTTACTGACATGGTGTAGTGTAGTGCAGTGGCTCCAAGCCGCATAGTCCGGGCCGGCTATTCCTGGAGTGGTCAAAGTGAAGGGTGGGATGACCACTCCCACGTACCAGGTGAGGCTGGTACCAAGCCTTGTAAAAACCTGGGCCTGCAGGTCTAGAGAGATGTTGGCTGAGAGAGCCAGAGAGACGGCTCAGTGGAGCTAGGAGCCCGGCTAGCCCAGGGTGTGGCTGAGAAGGCCAGAGGTTTACAGGGAGACGGCCCTATCCTCCACACCAAGGAGAGTGTGCTGAGACCTCTGCAGGCCTGAGGACCGGACTGGCTGTGCGCAGCAAGCAGTGTTTTTTAAGTGAGTAGTCAGGGCCGGTCTATGTGTAGTGAGTGCTCAGACGAGCAGGTGTTTATTTCTGTTTCTACTTTATGTTTGCTGCAATAAACCCAGGCGAAGCCTGGACTAAAGAACTTTATTGCCTGGTGTCACTGTCTCTGGCCGTGGACGCCCCAGCCGCTACCTTATCCTGACACTAATCCCTCACATATGGTGTTTGGATGCGGGCAGAGGTCTTAAAGAGACATACACAAGTTAATGGACATTGTGCTGCAGCAACTGGAGAACCGATGCTAAGGGCAACCGCCCAAGGAAGAATTGTCTGAGAGTGCCGTAACCCCATGTTTTGGGTGGAAGCTGCAACGGCGCAGCAGTCAGACACGGCCAGCAGGGAGGAATTGCTGAAGCAATGGATACAGGAGACGGTGCAGCAACAGGAGAACATGGTGCAGCAACAGGAGACCATGGCTCAGCAGCAGAAAGCGCTGCAGGAGGCCCTGGCTCAGCAGCAGAAAGCCCATGGAGAGGCTATGTGGGCGCAGCTGGAGAAAAGGCAACTCCTAATGAAGCAGTTGGCTGCACTGACAGTCAATCAAAACTACAGTGAATAAGAACCTCATACGAGAAACTGAAACGGATCACACGGCTTTGTTGGAAAAAAAAGACCATAAGGCCGCCTGCAGACGGGCGGGTCAGATCCGGCGGCGAGAATTCTCGCCGCGGGACCCGACCCCAGCACCTGCAGGCAGGAGCGCGTACTCACCCGCGCCCGTCGGCCTCGGCCCTTTCATGTGCCAGCTGCCGGGCAGCCGGCGCATGCGCAGACCGGAGCCGGCGGCCGGGTGAGTGACGTTTCTGTGCGAAGCTCAGCGAGCCCCGCACAGAAATAGGACATGCCGCGGTTTGTTTGCTGCGTGACATTTCGCGCGGCCAAACCGCGGCCGTCTGCATAGGAGTGCGGGATTTCCGCCCGTCTGCAGGCGGCCTTAGTGTGAACATTGTTGTAAAAAGTTGAAGACACAGTCAGCAAAGAGGAATGAAACCTTGGAAGAGGTCAAACAAGCTGTGCAGTATGAACAGGACTGTAAGAAACTGCAAATGAAAACCCAAGAGTTGGAGATGACGTGTTGCGAGTTAGAAAGAGCTTCTACAGATGCATGTAATCAAATTACAGGTTTGCAGAATCAGGTTGCAGAGTTGAAAATGCAGTTAGCAAAGAAAAATAGTGACTTGGAGTGCCAAATAAGCCAGCTCAAGGAAGAGCTGGAAATACAGAAAGCTGCGATGAGTCAGGCAGAGAAGCAAGCAGAGATCTTGAAAGACTTACTGGGTGACAAGGAAAACCAGGATGTGCTGCTTGAGAGACTGGTGTCCCAGCTACAGATGAGCTTGGATGAGGAAGCTGAAATACATGGAACCCAAATCCAGGAGCTGGAACGGAGTCATGCTGTAGTTGTGGGGAAACTGTCCAAACAGTTGAAGCAAACTGAAAAAGTGAAAGAAACATGGAAAAGTGAGTGTCTTCAGCTGACCCCAAAGGTGAAGGGGTTGGTGGAAGACAAGTGTGTATATGAGTGCAAAAGAAATACAGTGGAAATGCAGCTTCAAGAGCTACAAATAAAAATAACTGAAGGTGACAGTGTGCAGACAGCGTTGTCTGAGCAGGATGCAGGTGAAGCTGGAAGCTCAGAGTGAAGAGTTCCAGAAGTTACTGCAAGAAGAGACGCAGCAGAGGCTTGGTCTCAGTGCACACCTGAAGACTATGCAAGATGAGAGAAATGTGTTCCTCAAGCAGTTAGAGGAAGATGAAGAAGCTAAGAGAAACCTATCAGAGCAGATTGCAACACTTCAGTCTGAGGTGTCTGACCTAAAATCTAGACTGGAGAAGAGTGCTGTGTACTTGGATTCTGCGGAAGAGCAGAAAAGAGAGATACAAGATGAGTTAGAAACTACAAGGCAGCAGTATGAAGAGAAGACAGTTGCCTGTAATAAGCTTGAGAAGGTTGAAGTACATCTTCAGCAAGAGATAGAAGGTGCTTCTGTGAAACCTGGTCTCCAAAAGGAGCTTGTGTCCAAACTAAGAAAGAAGGAGCAAATATGTGAACAGCAGCTTACAGAGGAGAAAATCAGGTCTGCAAGATATGTCACTGAATGTGAACGTGCTGAAGAAAAGGTCTGTATGAAAGGGACCGAAGTGTTAACTTTAACACACACCCTGAAAATTATGTCAGAGGGGGAAGAGAAACTGTATGAGAACCCTGCATGCTGGGTCACGGTTGAAGAGCAAGACGGTGAAATCCTAGAAGAAGTGGAAGCGCTAAATCAGCTGTTTTGTCTTCAAACTGATGTCTATGATGGACTTGAGAAGTTTACAGTGAGTCTTCAGCAGGAAGTAGAAGACATTAGTGTGGAGCTTGGTCACCAATGTCAGATGGTGTCCAACTGGGAGAAGAAACAAAAGATGTGTGAACAGTGGCTTACTGAGGGGAAGTCAGTGTTTCCTAAAGTTGCAAAAGAAAGGCGTAACAAGCGGGTGCGCACTGAAATGCAAGACTGGATTAGCACCAAGACAGATGCTGAAAAAAGAACCCTGATACGAGAAAAGCTAAAAGGTGTGTTCCAACAATCGGTAGAAGGAATGGAGTCCTTGTTGGAGAATATTAAGAAAGAGACTGAAGCGCTAACCCTGAAGCGCCCCCTGAAAGTAGTGTCAGAAGAAAGAGCAAAGCTTCAGCAGTTCTCAGAGAAGTTGTGCATGAAGATGAAAGGCTGGAAGTCAAGTCGTTAAGAAGCTGAAAGAAGGGTTCAGAGACCAGAGATGTCCAAAACCCAGTTCAGAGAGAAAAGAAAAAAGGTGATCTTGTTAAAGAATCTGAAAGAGTTACAAGTAGTAAAGAATGCCAAATTATGTTTACAAAGGGAAACTACTGAAGCTCAGAAGGTCTCACAACTGGCCGCAGAAGTCTTGGAAGAACTGCAGCAAAAGAATAATGACGTAAAAAAGCAAACCCCGAAAGTGAAGAAACAGTTTGTCCAAGTGGTAGAAGCCTATCACAAGGATGCTGGCTCGAAGGACCAACTCATCAGTGAACTGAATACTACCAAGAAAAAGTCAGTCAGAGGTAAAGGAACTTCGAAGAATGCTATTGGTTCTAAACGATGACAACACTGTATTAAGAGAAGAAATAGAATTGTTACAAAATGAGGAAAAAAGGATAATTATAAGCCGGAATAAACTGAAAAATGAAGTAGAGACTGTAATCCATAGCAAGGCCAGGCTGGAGCATGAGCTACAAGAGGAACTGGAAGAATACAGAGACAAGGTTCTTGCGCTAGAAGAGACCTTCAAATTGGAGGCTCAGTTAGAAAGTCTCCAGAAGCCGACCTGCACTGAAATGGAGGACGGTGTTAGCTCCAAGGATGATGGTGAAAAGACTGTACCTAAACTAGAAAAGTCTACTAAAGCCCTGGAACAGCAAATAGAAGAAATGAAGGGTCAGGTAGAGAAACTTGACTATAAGTTACAAGCCACAGAGGATACAAAGTTGCACTTGGAAGTCAACTTGCAAGCTGTGAGAGCACGGTCTGACAAAACTCTGCAAGATTGTGATGAGTCGTGTGAAGACAAAAAGAGAGAACTTGTCAGACAAGTAAAACTTGAAGGAGACCCCCGAGCCTGGAGCTTTGACCCCGGAGGGCCAAGAAGAAAAGGCAAACGTGTGTGTATGGGAGAAGGCCTGGCTCGCATGGAACTCTTCCTCTTTCTGACAACTGTTTTGCAAAGTTTATCGTGGAGCCCACAGTAGACAGAGAGACTTTGAGCGTGGGACCGAAGCCCAACACCCAGGCCTTGTCAAGGACGCATGGCAGGACAGCTAAAAGTGTCCGATCCCACGGGCTCGAACAGAGGGGAAGGGTATGTGAGACCGTGACTGACAAAGTGCTGGAGGGCAGATATGTGCCACCGAGCGGCCTGGGCTCGGTGGAGGAAGCCAGCATTTGTGTGTCAGTAACACTAAGTTACTGACACGGTGTAGTGTAGTGCAGTGGCTCCAAGCCGCATAGTCCGGGCCGGCTTTTCCTGGAGTGGTCAAAGCGAAGGGTGGGATGGCCACTCCCACATACCAGGTGAGACTGGTACCAAGCCTTATAAAAACCTGGGCCTGTAGGTCCAGAGAGATGTTGGCTGAGAGAGCCAGAGAGACGGCTCAGTGGAGCTAGGAGCCCGGCTAGCCCAGGGTCTGGCTGAGAAGGCCAGAGGTTTACAGGGAGACGCCCCTAACCTCCACACCAAGGAGAGTGTGCTGAGACCTCTGCAGGCCTGAGGACCGGACTGGCTGTGCGCAGCAAGCAGTGTTTTTTTAAGTGAGTAGTCAGGGCCGGTCTACGTGTAGTGAGTGCTCAGACGAGCAGGTGTTTATTTCTGTTTATGTTTGCTGCAATAAACCCAGGCGAAGCCTGGACTAAAGAACTTTATTGCCCGGTGTCACTGTCTCTGGCCGTGGATGCCCCAGCCGCTACCTTATCCTGACACTAATCCCTTACTATATATATATATATATATATATATATATATATATATATATATATATATATATATATATATATACATACATTGTACTTATGCGCAGCCTGCCTAGATTCTGCTTATGCAGAAAGTAGCAAGATAAAAGCATACCCAGCTCAAAACCACCCTGTGACTGAATGTGGTACCAGAGCCAAGATCATAAATACAGCAGTAGAACCAAACTCATTCCATAAATACAGCACCAGAACCAAGTTTAGTACATCAATGTACTACTAGAGCCAAACCCACAACATAAATGCAGCACAAGGCAACCACAGCACATAGATACAATACCAGAACCAGGCTCATAACATAAATATAGTAGCAGAACTAAATAATTATATTGCAAGGGTGCTAATAGGCTGACAGGGGACGGCCCCCCTACCCCTTCCCTTTTGTCTAATCATTAACCCCTTAACGACCAGCCCATAGTGTTTTTACGTCCTCCCGAAGTGGGCTCTATTCTCTGAGGACGTAAAAACATGCTTCCTGCAGAGAATAGTGCCCCTCGGGCTGTGGACGTGACAGCTCCATGCTGTCGGTGTCCGCAGGTAGCTGACAGCATGGAGCTGTCATCCCGGGCTGTTCGGAGCCCCCCCCGGCATTGCGATCGGCGCTATGCAATGAATAGCGCCGATCGCAAAAAAAGTAAATAAAAGTACATAAAAGTTAAAGATTCAGCTGCTCTGATGGATCGGATCCATCGGAGCAGCTGAAATTACTCACCGAGGTCTGGCACGCTGCTCCCCGCTCTCCTGCCGCTCCAGGGCCCGAAGCCGGTCTTCTGCGCATGCGCGCCAGGCGGCATTACGTCAGCCGCATGCGCAGAAGGCCCGGCGGCGCGGGAGATTTAAAATCTCCTGGCTCCCGGCTCCTGTAGGTAGCCGGGAGGCAGGAGATGTCAGCGGGGACTGCGGTGAGCGGTCCCCGGTACCGCGATCGCCGTTATCCAATGGTTAGCGGCGATCGCGAAAAAGTTAAAAAAAGTTTTTAAAAAGTCAGTTTCACCTCCCCTCATGGATCGGATCCATGAGGGGAGGTGAAAATACTCACCCCCAGTCCTCAGCGGTGTCCCGATGTCCCGGGACCCGAATCCCCGTCTGCGCATGCGCGCCCGATGATTGACATCGGGCGCGTGCACAGACGGGCTCAAGCCCCGGGGAATTTAAAATCCCTCTGCTTCTGGCTGCCATGTGTAGCTAGGAGCAGAGAGATTATACCGGGGACATGATCACTGTCATCCAATGGATGACAGTGATCATGTAAAGTGAAAAAAAAGTGTAAAAAAGTAAAAAAAAAACAAAAAACGTACGTTTCATCTCCCCTCATGGACCATATCCGTGAGGGAGGATGAAAGTACGTACCTAAGGCCCCCAGATTTATCCGCGGACCTTACCACAGCTTCTGCACACGCGCCCGTCGCCAAAATGGCGGGCGCATGCGCAAAAGCTGTGGATTGCCAGGATAATTTAAATTTTCCCTGCTCCTGGCTACAAAACGTAGCCAAGAGCATGGAGATTTAATGGGGGTCCGCGGTGAGCGGTTCCTGGTCACGTGTTCGCCATTATCCAATAATGGCGATCACGTAAAAGTAAAAAAAAAAATTTGAAGTTTCATCTCCCCTCACTGATGCGATCGGTGAGAGGAGATGAATCTTTTTACCGGAGGCCTGCGTATTTGAATCCCGACGCGATCTTCCTCCGTGGACCTTCCAGGATTCTGCACATGCGATTGCCGGCAAAAAGCCGGACACATGCGCAGGAGTCAGGGAGCCCAGGAAACTTAAAATCTCCTTGCTCCCAGCGACCAACGGTCACAGAGAGCCTGGAGCAGTGACCAGGGGCCTCGTTGAGCGGTCCCCGGTCACGTGATAAAAAGGTAGCGATCTACCATAGGCCGGTCTCACATGACCAGATAGGAATGACGGATTCCGCATGCGTCTGATCCGTGGTAATACGCAGATCAATCGCATTGGATTACACAATTCCGCTCACATTAGCGGGTCAGAATTGCGTAATCCACTCGCAGAAAAGAGAACGCAGCAGGTTCTATTTTACTGCGGAATCGGCAACATAGAGCCCATTGTGCTCCATGGTCGCGGATATACCCGCAGTCCATACGCAACTACATTGTATACGGGCTGCGGGTACCCGCGTCATCGCTAAGCGATGGTGCGGGAAATACAAACAAAGGTGTACTGTGCATGACCGCCTGTGTGAGTAGGCAGTTATGCGCAGTACATTACGCAGCCGTACGCAGGGTCACAGCCGGGCTCACAGATGGGATCCGCTGTGGGCCTCCGCAAGCGGATTCCGCCTGCACCCGCGTGAGCCCGGCGTTATTCAGACCGCTACCTGTGATACGTATTTTACAAGAAGCCCCGGGAACGCTCGCTTTCCTGCAGTTCCAGGAGCACCTTGTTGAGCGCCTTCTGTGTGAGACCGCCGCACCTCATCAAGCTTACGGAGACTCACGGAACGCCACTTTTTACACCCCATACCCGCCACTGAGGTCATGAAATACCCCCAAAAAGCATGAGAGGGGGGGGGACACCCGGTTTTATTGCCCCATGGGCCCATTCCAACCAGCCTCCGTAATTACCCCTGTCTTCGGAAATACTACACAGTTCACATTTTTACTTTTATCTAAGATTTGCGAACGCCAAAAAGGGCGTGGAGGGGGAGGGGGGGAATTTTTAGGGAGTCAATCTTTATTCTGTACAAATAAGCAATGGGGCCTGGAATTTATTCAGTTGTGCCCTAAAATCCAACAGGTGTTCCGTCCTTTATAGGCCTTGCCATGCGTCCTGTAAGTAGATTAGGGCCACAATGGGTATGTTTCTGAACTCGGGACAAATTGGGGTATCCATTTTGGGGTGAACGTCTTCATTCCTATGTACACTGTACAAAAAAACTGTTTTTAAATTGAAAAAATTGCCAAAAAAATTGAAAATCGTAACTTTTTCCTTCTGCTTTGCTTAGATTCATTCAAATACTGTGGGGTCAAAATACGCAGTACACCCCTAGATGAATTCGTTAAGGGGTCTAGTTTTCAAAATGGGGTCATTTGAGGGGGTTCTTTATAGTTTTGGCCGCTCAATGGCTCTATAAGTGGGCAATGGGGCCTGAAATTTATTCAGTGGTACCCTGAAATCCAACGGGTATTCCTTTCATTGTAGGCCTAGCCATGGGTCCTGTAAGTCTATTAGGGCCACAATGGGTATGTTTCTGAACACAGGACAAACAGGGGTATCCATTTTGGGGTGAAAGCCTTCATTTATATGTGTGCTGTACAAAAAAAACTGTTTTTAAATTGACACAATAGCCCAAAAAATGAAAATCCTATTTTTTTCCTTTTGCTTTGCTTGAATTTATTCAAAAACTGTGGGGTCAAAATATGCAGTACATCCCTAGATAAATTCGTTAAGGGGTCTAGTTTTCAAAATGGGGTCATTTGTGGGGGTTCTATATGGTTTTGGGCGCTCAAGAACTCTACAAGTGGGCAATGGGGCCTAAAAGGACTTCAAGCAAAATCTATGTTCTGAAAGCCACCGATTACTCCTTTTATTTTGGGCCCCGTTGTGCATGTGGACATAAGATTAGGGCCACAATGGGTATATTTCTGAAAACAGCACAAACAGGGGTATCCATTTTGGGGTGTAAGTCTTCCTTCATATGTGTGCTGTACAAAAAAAGCTGTTTTTAAAATGACAGAATTGCCAAAAAAACAAAAATCCAAATTTTTTCCTTTTGCTTTGCTTGAATTTATTCAAAAACTGTGGGGTCAAAATGCGCAGTACACCCCTAGATAAATTCGTTAAGGAGTCTAGTTTTCAAAATGGGGTCATTTGTGGGGGTTCTCTATGGTTTTGGGCGCTCAAGAACTCTACAAGTGGGCAATGGGGCCTAAAAGGACTTCAAGCAAAATTTGTGTTCCGAAAGCCACCGGTCGCTCCTTTCATTTTGGGCTCCGTTGTGTATCCAGACATAAGATTAGGGCCACAATGGGTATGTCTCTGAACACGGGACAAACAGGGGTATCCATTTTTGGGTGCAAGTCTTCCTTCATATGTGTGCTGTACAAAAAAAGCTGTTTTTAAAATGACAGAATTGCCGAAAAAACGAAAATCACAATTTTTTCCTTTTGCTTGGTTTGAATTCATTCAAAAACTGTGGAGTCAAAATATGCAGTACACCCCTAGATAAATTCCTTAAGGGGTCTAGTTTTCAAAATGGGGTCATTTGTGGGGGTTTTCTATGGTTTTGGGCGCTCAAGAACTCTACATGTGTGCTATGGGGCCTAAAAGGACTTCAAGCAAAATTTCTGTTTTGAAAGACACTGACTACTCCTTTCATTTTGGGCCCCGTTGTGGACTCAGATATAACAATAGGGCCACAATGGGTATATTTCTGAACACGGGAGAAATAGGGGTATCCATTTTGGGGTGTAAATCCTGATTTTCATGTAAACTATAGGAAAAAAATATGTCTTTAAAATGACAGATTTGCAAAAATATGAAATTTTACTTTTTCTCCTCTAAATTGAATTAATTCCTGAAAAAAAACTGTGGGGTCAAAATACTCATGACACCCCTCAGTGAATACATTAAGGGGTGTAGTTTTTAAAATGAGGTCATTTGGGGGGGTATCTATTATTCTGACACTCATGAGCCTTTCCAATCTCGGCTTGGTATAGGAAAACAAAGTGTTCCTCAAAATGCTAAAAAGTAATGTTAAATTTGTACGTCTCCTAAATAGTTAAAAAAAAAACGAAAGTTTTTCCAATGTGCGCCCAAAATAAAGTAAACGGGTGGAAATATAAATCTTAGCAAAAATTTCTATATTATGTTTGCACATATTTAAGATATTGCAGTTGGAAATGTGAAAAAATGACGATTTTTTCAAAATTTTCCCAATTTTGGCGCTTTTAATAAATAAACACAATTTCTATCAGCCTATTTTTTCCGCCTAAATGAAGCACAACATGTGGCGAAAAAACAATGTCAGAATCGCTTGGATATGCAAAACCTTTCTGGTGTTTTTCCATGTTAAAGTGACACATGTCAGATTTGCAAAATTTGGCCTGGTCATTAAGGCGCAAACAGGCTTGGTCACTAAGGGGTTAAGATGACCTTCATTATAAATAGGAGATTCTATGGAATAGCGAAGTCTACTATGCTGTTCTATACAATAAATAGGACACTCTGTTGGCCTCCCTCAGGTAAATGGAACCTATCTCCTACTTCTCTGGCATGCGCAGTGAGGCCATTTATACTTACATTAGCTTCTACTCAGACTGATGGTCACTATGAAAAAAAAATAGCTGAATGTCATATTGTTGTCCATATTCATGGATGAGGACGTGCAATGTGCGCTATCCATTGTGATCGGACTGCACAGGGACAGGTCTGCTATCTGATGTAAATTGTGCCGGAGATGCTCAGCACAAATCACAATCCTGCCATCTGAATGAGGCCGTATTCTTCTTTTTATGCTTCAGGGCAGTTCTATATTATGGGCCATTCTCATGTTATACTGTTTGTCTTCTTGCGTTGTGATTCATGCTGTTACTATGCAACTTGATGTCACCTGAATGATTCTGCTCTTGTTTTTGTACTTTTTTTCTGAGTGATTGCTCAACCAAGAGACTTTCATAAGCAGGTAATTGTGGATTAGAGTGAGTTCAAACCATATACACAAGTCGTAAGATTGCCAGCTAACTGATGAAGGACCTCTTGGAAAGGTCAATATTCTTAGAATCATAACTGGCAATGACTGAAGATGAGCAACAACAATGGATAATAGTATTGCGGTGTCAAGTATTTTTATTTAAAGTAACAAACACAAGATGCTTTATGGCTATTCAAGTCCGTGTGCAGGCTTCAGACTGCCACAAAATGGCCTGTACTCTGCTTATTGGTTTGCAGGACAAAAGTTTGGAGTTTGTGTTCCCCAAGCAAGTCTGGTAATGATAGTACTATAATACACAGCAATTGTAATTTTCCATTGATAGGTCAGTAAATAATATTTAAATAGACATCACATTGTGATATCATAACCTGACAATTCTGTATCCAACCTGCTGCAGAACATCTTTATATAGACCTAATGGTTATTCTTATTGGCTTGTAATGTGCAGAACATGGCGAACATCTGGATAATCTCTCTTGGCGGTAAGGTGTACTTTTGACTTTATTTATGAGAGTGAACGGCTATTGTATTTTCTAAGGATGTATATTCTCATACGGACTTAGTTTGAAATTATGCACACCAGCTTCCTTGAGGGGTATTTTTCATTCATAGTGGATTGTATCCTCTATATTGGCCCCAGTAGTAACAGTGATCTCCATAGTGGCCCCAGTAGTAACAGTGTCCTCTATATTGGTCCCAGTATTAATAGTGGGAGTCCCATAAATGCAGCCTGGCCAGAGCAATAGAAAACCCCCTATTGGCCTTTGGCCAGGCACCATCCCTACAAGCTTTACACTCACCTGTCCCGGAGCTCCGGGCTGGTGGCAGCAGTGGCTGCTGAGTTTGTAACCACTCACCAGTCCAGCGTTCACAGACTCTGCACTCTACCGCCAGGCCGGAGCTGCAGCCGGGGTGAGTCGAATTCCTTCAAAGGGGTTATCCAGGCAGCGTCCCTGCCAGGATACACCGGGGTCAGAGTAGAAGTGCTGCTCCAGACCCCTATGTAGTGGCCACTGCTAGTAATTGCAAGCATAGTTCTCATTGAAATCAATGGGAGCTGTACTTATAATTGCAGGCTCGGGTCCCATTGATTTCAATGAGAGCTGTGCCTGCAATTATGAGCGCTGGGCACTAAATAGGGGTCTTGAGTAGTGCTTTTGCTCCAACCCTGGTGTATCCTGGCAGGCACTGCCTGGTTGACCCCTTTAAGGTTGGGCCACATAAAATGACATGTTTGACATACATGTTATTATGAAATGATTCATTATACTGAGCCTTCCTATGGAGTGACATTATTTAACTATTGCTTTTTATTAGTAAAGAAAAAAAAAGTGCTGTCTCCGTTTGTCATCGCAACGCCAAAACGTACCATTAAACCGGTTTCACTCACTCTCTTTATTAAGAAAATGAAATAGCTCATTTACATTAAAACTATTTAATAGAAAGAATCCCCATAGACTAAAGTTAATTATTGCTCTGCAGTGAATTTTACAATGCATAAACATTTTCATCCATAAATATTGATTACTTCTTCACTTTGTATCAATAAACATTGACATTTCCCTCCTGTACAGCACTGGGAAATGTAACAATATATAAAAGAATGTAACAATATATAAATATAATACAATCCTAGCACTTGTCTGAGCCTCTCCACTTGCAGTTCTTCTCTCATTACTCCAACCATGGTCGAGTTCATTGCACTCTGTGAACTCTGCTCATGTCACTTGTAGCAGCTTCTTCCTGCAGCTTTACCTTGTGCACCTTGTCTCTGTGTGCCCCTGCATCAGAGAGTCCAATTAGTGTGTGTCACAGTGTGGAGTGCAGGAGGAGGGAGAGAACTGCTGGTTGTCAGTCTGTATGTAGCACTGAACATTGCTGTTTCTCACAGCAGAGGAGGAAGCTCCTTGAGGTAATTATTAATGTCTTGTCCCTCCCTGCAATAGGGGATTACACACAACTCATGGTATGCAGGTGATAAATAGAGCTGACAGCTGAAGGGTCCTATCATCATCCTCCTTCATTAAGAAGCTTTCTTATCATGAGGGTACTACTGCTGGTGTGGCTTGCACTGGGCTTCTGGCATTCTGGTTGTGCAGAGAATATATGGCACAGGTTTGCAAGGCTGCCTTTCCCTAAAGATAACTTGTTCCTCTATGACACCTTCCCACAGGACTTCATGTGGGCAGTGGGCACAGCTGCTTATCAGGTGGAGGGTGGCTGGCAACAGGATGGCAGGGCACCTTCCATCTGGGACACTCATTGCCACAAGGATGGACGTGCCACAGGAGATGTGGCCAGTGACAGCTACAACAACCTTTACAGGGACACAGCAGCTCTCCAGATTTTGGGGGTCTCACACTACAGGTTCTCCATTTCTTGGTCAAGGTTGTTCCCTAATGGGACAGATGCAGGTCCCAGCCAGGCAGGCTATGCATATTACCAGGCACTTATCCACAGGTTGAAGGAGATTGGCATAAAACCTGTGGTTACCCTCTACCATTGGGACCTACCTCAGAGGCTACAGGATATCTACGGTGGATGGGTCAACGAGTCCATGGTGGAGATTTTTGAAGCTTATGCTAAAGCTTGCTTTAATTTGTTTGGAAAAGATGTGAAGTATTGGATTACCATTGACAATCCTTATGTGGTTGCTTGGCATGGATATTCCACTGGCAGTTTACCGCCTGGCATTAAAGGAGACAAGTTATTTGGGTACAAAGCTGGACACAATCTCATAAAGGTAAGGAACAAAACTTGAATATGATATGGAAGTATGCAATAAGTAAAAGCTGAATTAAAATTGCAGTTTAAATGTAGGCATAGAAGGATCAATCAATCCATAATTTCTGTGTCCATGTATTTAGCCTGCCATTCTTATTTAGTGTTGTTTTTTATTTTATAGGCAGGACCTATAGATAGAGGTTATAGCAATCCTATGTTTCTTAGTGCTGCTTCTCATATAATAGGAGGTAAATAAAATGATGTGAATGCTGATGTCCTCTGCTTATGCATATGAAATGAATAATTCTGATGATTAGTGAGCAGACCAGATAGTCTTAAATGAAGAGATACATGCAGGGATAAATTTCTATTAGGAGCTGGAGAACTGGAGTCGGGTATGTTGATCAATCAAAAATGTATAAAAAAGTAGAACTTAAATTGTATTTTGTGCCAGATACAAAACCCTAATCTGCAGTAATTACATGAATACTACTGTAACTAGAGATATGAATGTGGGTGGAAGATAAAAAGGTCATCTGCAAACACTGTGAATGTTGTTATTGAGAGGCTGCAGCTAAGGAAATCAAAGTGATTTTATACACAATCAAGCATGAATGTGGGATATACAGCGATGCTTGAAAGTTTGTGAACTCTTCAGAGTTTTCCATATTTCTGCTTAGAATTGGCCTAAAAGTACATCAGATTTTTACAAAAGTCCTAAAAGTAGATAAAGAAAACCAAATCAAACAAGTCAAGACTTGATCATTTATTGTGTAAAATTATCCAATATTACATGTCTGTGAGTGTCAAAAGTATGTGAACCTGTGCTTTCAGTACTGGGTGTAATAACCTTGTGCAGCAATAACCACATCTAAACATTCCCGGTAATTGTTAATTAGTCCTGTACATCAGCTCAGAGGAATTTTAGCCCATTCCTCTGTACAAGACAACTTTAACTCAGTTATGTTGGTAGGTTGCCTCTCATGAGCTGCTCGCTTCCACAATATTTCTGTAGGATTAAGGGCAGCATGTTGACTTGGCCATTTTGAAACTTTAGCTTCTTCCACTATGCTTTTGTAGAACGACTTGTCTGATTTGGGTCGTTGTCTTGCTGTATGATCCACGTTCTCTTGAGATTCAGATGACGGACAGATGTCCTGACATTTTCCTTTAGAACTTGCTGGTATAATTCCGAATTCATTGTTCCATCAATGATGGCAAGCCGTCCTGGCCCAGATGCAGCAAAACAAGCCCAAACCATGATACTGTCACCACCGTGTTTCACATGTAGTATTAGGTCTTTATGCTATAATGCAGTTTTTCTTCTTTCTACAAACATAATACTTCTCATTTAACAAAAAAAAGCTCTATTTAGGTCTCATCCATCCACAAAACATTGTTCCAATAGCCTTCTGGCTTGTCCAGGTGATCTTTAGCAAACTGCAGACAGGCAGCAATTTTTTTTTTTAGAGAGCAGCAGCTTTCTCCTGGCAATCCTGCCATGCACACCATTTTTGTTCAGTGTCCTCCTGATGGTAAACTTATGAACAATAACATTAGCAAATGTGAGAAAGGTCTTTATTTGCTTGATACCTTGGGCAGCTTTGTAATCTCATGGACTATTATTAAACGCCTTGCTCTAGGTGTGATTTTTGGTGGTCAACCACTCCTGGGAAGGTAATAATGGTCTTGAATGTCCTCCATTTCTGCACAATCTGACTGTGGATTGGTGGAGTCCAAACTCTTTAAGGCCCTTTTAGACGGTACGACTGTCAGGCAAACGATGCCCGACACTCGTCCCTGCACATACTAGCACCTGCATCGGAGTGAGTATCATTAGCTCTCAGCAGAGAGCCTGCATATGATTTCTCTCCTCTTGCTTCCCCGCCTCTCTCAATGGACATAACACAGCGGCTGTTCAGTAATGAACGGCTGCTATTTACATTGAGCGTTCAGCTCATCGTCCATCATTTATGCTGCATAAACGATGAATGATGAGCTGAACGATCAGCGCTCAGTGTAATTAGCAGCATTCAGTACTGTAAAAGGGGTAGGCAACCATAGAGAGCTGATGATCAATTGTTGTAACTTGGAAGGGTCTTCTCTTGAGATGTACATGGCATCAAGTTGTGTAAATGGGATGTAAGTTAAGGAGCCCTTACATGATATGGCATAAATGACTGACAGCCGTTCCAGCAACTGTCGCTCCTGTGCGTTCACACAGGAGCAATAGTTGTTCACTGACACGGAATGACTATTGACCAAATTTTTTTTTTTTTTTTTTTTTTTTTTCCTCAATGCCCCACTGGTGGCTGTATGTACACAGTTACCCATAATCGTTTCCTTTATTAGAGGTATTGTTAGCATTTTTAAAGACAATGGCTCTTAATGGAAATTGCTTAAATTAAATTGCTAGATTAAATTCAGCACTTCAAACAGGAAAATGTGATTCTTCTCAGTAAGAGAAACCAAGTAATCTTGTAGATATGATACCTTTTAAAGGCTAACAAAAATACATGATGTTATAGCGAGCTTTTGAACCTACCAGCATTCTTCCTCAGGCTTAATGGAACAGATCTAAAGAGGCACGTACATATAAAAAGGCACAGACATGGTGGGATTCATTTGCACTTAAAAAATACCAGAACAGGATGAGCAGAGAAGTAAATACTTAATTAGTCCACTGATAAGGAATGTGAAAGTTTTATGGTCTCTGAATTGGCGTTAGGGGGTCACCAGGCCAGCGTGTTATCTCTGCTCCAGAGTCCTCATTCTCCACTGATGCAAAAAAACCCCTCTAAGGTTCACTCCGTTTTTGAGAATATAAAGGATAGTTCTAAACTTGTACTTACAAATTTTTCTATGACATAGAGATTGCTTTTTTGTATGGTAACTTTCATATGTTCTACGTTGTGTCCGTGACTAGAAAAATGCTTGGTCACAGGTAATTCAGTCTGCCTTTCTTTAATTGTGTGGTGATGAGATCTCATCCTTGCTCTAAGTTTTTGTGCTGTTGCTCTAACATAAAGGAGAACACAGCACTGATCAGACTCAGTCAAATGCAAAATACAAAACGAATACAATGATGTACGGGTGATACCTTCTCTGATTGTAGATGTTCGCTTTCCTCATCTTCTACATTTGATTCAGACCACCATGAACACTTCTTCCAGCTACAACTGGTTTTTGCAGAGTTTGTTGTTACTTTTCCATTATCCTCCTCATCTTCTCAACACAGGCTGCCTAAGTGGTTGAACAGTGTCATCCTACGGCTACTCCTAATACTATGCCTGATGTGCTGCCCAAATGCAATAGTACTGAGATAATAGTTACATAACTATAGTCTCTGCAAAAATAAAATTGTGATATAGATAATGCCCCAAAAGTAATAGTACCATACAAACAGTGCCCTCAATATAATTACAGACAGTGCATCAGACAGTAATTACAGCCACAAATAGCACCAGAAAATAATAGTGCCAAGCACATAGTACATTAACAGTATTAATGCCCCCTATCAATAACCCTACAATACAAATAGTGCTCCAAAAGTAATAGTGCCACACCGGGCCAACCATTAATAATTGTGCTCAGCAGTTATTTGCTTCAGTTGGTAAGCAGTGCCCATAAAATAAGGGAACCAATTAGAGTGCCACCATAGTGCCAAGCAGAGTGCTCCAACAGTAATTCTGCCAAACACAGTGGCCCCAGCATTAATAGTGTCCCTATAGTGGCATCAAAAATAACCCCCGATAAGGCTCCGACAGATGAGCGATGTATCGCTCTGTCCCCTGTTTCCAGCAATAATTCTCCTAATAATCACCCCTTGTAAAGGTACCTTATGGCTCTGCCAGACACCTCCTAGTGGTCGTTAACTGCCCTCAGACTAGAAGGCTTGGATACTGAAATTCAATAGGCCCGATCGATCTTTTCCTGGAGATTATGTCAGGGGGAGTTGAGACAGTTTGGCCAACTTATGTTATGTGTCCCAAGGGGACCTTTACGTTTCTCATTGATGTGTTCATGAGATCTATGATTGTATTCTTCTTTTGTTGCCTTTCATCTTTTATTCTTGTCCTTTAAACTCTTCCATGCATTATTGTCTTCTCATACTCCTAAATCTTTGCAGGTTAATTAATGCATCATGTAGCCAGTAGAATACGTAATACAGAATATGGGGATATTAGTCATGTTATCTGTCTGATGCCACTAATGAATTGTAGATCATAAATACAGAAATCTATTGATTTGTTCAGTTTGCGCAAGAAGTTAAAGCACAATGGATGGAGTGACTGACCAAAATCTGATGTCACTATACAAGGCAACAATCAATATCTCAGAATACAGATTATTCTTATAGAAGACTTGAAAACTACACATTATGTAAGTGTCTGAAAGTTTTAGGCTTTGTTCATATCATTAATACACTCTTTATCAAAATCAAGCCCCTAGAAGGAATTGTTGTTTTGCTGCAAAACTCGGCATGCAAGTTACATCTCAGGCAGATATACAAATGATTAGATTTGTGTTGTGATTAGATGAAAGGTGTTGTCAACTAAAGACATAGAAGTGGTTCCACCCTTGGCAATAAAAAGGCTCTCAGAGGCTCCTTGTGTGTAGTAACCTCTTTTTCCGCTTGTGTAGAGCTTGTTGACCACTAGACACCTCTACGATGCAATCCAAGAGATGTTACCCAGTTGACAGAGTTTGGGAAGGGGAGCATCATTGTAATGCAAGTAGCTGGTCATTCTGACCAGACTGTTATGAGGTGTTGAGACTACTGGATGTATGGGGGCACACAAGGCAACCAGGTTCATGTCACCCATGACAGACCACCAGTAGAGAGGATCGTCTGATCATCTAACAAGCACCAGCAGCTACAACTGGTTTGTTGTCTGCATTCCAGAGACAGGTGACACCATCGTTACAGGCCCCTGTGTCTGTCAGAATAATTTCCAGACACTTGGCTGAAGGACATTTGGTCTCATGGCGCCCATTATGTGTACTGTCTTTGACACCCACCCACTGATGCCTTTCTTTCACAGTTGTGTCGTGAACAACAAAACTGGTCTGCTATGGAGTGGAATTGGGTTGTCTTCAGCAACACATCCAGATTTAGTTTAGATATCGACAACAGCCATATTTCTGTTTGGAGACCTTGGGGTGAGTGCCTCAATCCTGCCTTGGCTGGGCACACTGTCCCCACTGCTGGTGTGATGGTTTGAAGGGCCATCATGTATAACAGTCGGTCCCCCCCATGTCTCCATGTCTGCCCTTATCACATCTTGCATCCAAGCTGGAGGCGGCGCAGCAGGGTACTAGAGCCTCCATACCCACCCATATCACATCTTGTATCCATGCTAGAGGTGGTACAACAGGGTACTAAAACCTCTATGCCTGCTCGTATCACATCTTGCATCCAAGCTAGAGGCGGTACGACAGGGTACTAGAGCCTCCATGCCCACCCATATCACATCTTGTATCCATGCTAGAGGTGGTACAACAGGGTACTAGAGCCTCCATGCCCACCCATATCACATCTTGTATCCATGCTAGAGGTGGTACAACAGGGTACTAAAGCCTCCATGTCCACCCGTATCACATCTTGTATCCAAGCTAGAGCTGGTACAACAGGGTACTAGAGCTTCCATGTCCGCCTTATCACATCTTGCATCCAAGCTAGAAGCGGTACAAAAGGCTACTGGAGCCTCCATGCCCGTCCATATCACATCTTGTATCCAAGCTAGAGGCGGTACAACAGGGTACAAGAGCCTTCATGCCCGTCTGTATCACATCTTGTATCCAAGCTAGAGGCGGTACAACAGGGTACTATAGCCTCCATGCCCAGTCCATATCAAATCTTGTATCCAAGCAAGAGGCAGTACAACAGGGTACTAGAGCCTCCATGCCCCCCCCATCACATCTTGTATCCAAGCTAGAGGCAGTACAGCAGGGTAGTAGAGCCTCCCTACAAGTGGTCACTTTTCCACAATAAATTATCCTTTTGCTCTAATATTGTAATCTCTTATATCAATCTTGCAATCACACAGAAAGTTTAATTTGATTCCAACAACTCCTTCTAGGGGATGGATTTTTTTACAATGAGTGTATGTACCATTATGGAGTGTATCCATTTAAGAAAGAATCCTCTTTATTGTGAGATGACCTTTATTGTATGTTCTCAGCATTTTCCACTGATCGATATAACCTTGTTAAGGTAAAGGTAGCTGGGCAGTGAAGTCATATAACGCTTGTCAGGGTGCCTGCCGAGTTCGCCTTCCCACAGTAATGTAATCTAGTTTATTACATACTTTCATGACACATTTGGCCTCATGAAATAACTTAACAATACCATGTTCAGGGAATGGACACAAATGCTCTCTGTGCTAAAAACTGGCACCATTTGCTGCTCTTTATCTATTTTTTAATCTCTAATGCACATTTTGTACTCTCTTTATAAAATATCAATCACCTTACACTAAATGATAGCATGCCATTATGTAGAAGTCTGCCATAAAAACAAGAAACCAGGCATATGAAAAATGTCATCACTGGCTCCCTTTTCCAATGCCCAGAATATAAAATAATGCAGGTCTTGCTGGGATTTGTAGTGCTGCTTGCCACCACAGGACTTGAAAGTGAAAAGGGAATGGCTGCACTTATGTTATACTGTATATAACACATCCTATATAATCTCATGAAGCTCTAGTATTATGTGCAGCATTAATTTAATGTTCCCAAGAGTGTCAGTTAATTTATGGTGTGTCCCTGCTAATTACACTGAAACTACTAGATCAATTTCCCTTAATTGTGTTCTGGTAATGCTGCTCATTTCTTTTGTGCATACAATGCCATGTGCAATGCATATACCCGAGCAGAAGTAAAGTGCCGGTAACTAATGTTTTACATTACGTATAATAGATGCGATATCACTAATGAGGCCACAGACAGTTTTTTTCTTAAAAGGAACCTGTCACATTAAATTTACTGTCTTTGCACTTTATGTATATTATGTCACTTTTGGTAAATGACCTTAATGATAAAATCATGTTCATCCCTTTAAAAATGTGAATTTCACATTGCTAGAAAAAGCCCCAGGAAGTAGGCTGAAACGTTGTACAGGGTGAACAAAAGAATATTATAATTCAGCAGCTGTAGATCCACCAAGTCACAGACTGATATGTATTTGGACCAAGTCCTGAGGCGATACCTGAGGTACCCCGGTTTTCGCCCTTTAACGCCACCAGTTTGGATGCCGGGTCCCTAGAATATTTCCCAGGAAGTGGTCAGAATACTGTTGCAGCTGACTCTACTTTAGGCCTAGGCGCGGTACCTGAGGGTACCATGGGGCAGACGGCACACTTCAGCATTGAGGAACAAGCATGAGGTCGGGTCACAGGGAACAGGTTCAGCATGGTAATTCAGGCTAAGTGTCAGGGCAGGCAGCGGATAGAAGCGTAGTCAATATAGCAGAGGTCAGAAGAAGAGACAGGAATGCAGTCAGGGATAGCCAAATGTTAGGAAATCAGAGAATCAGAACAAACTTGTTGTAGATCAAACTGACCCACAATCCTCAAGCACTCTCCATAGGGGAAGAATTAATTTGGTGCACGCTGGTCCCTTAAGAGGTAGGCCAGGTATGCACGCATGATCCCCAAGCCGCTATCATAGGGCAAACAGATGCTGGAGCCAGGCAATTGCCATGCGGAAGGACTGTGCACCGCGGCCGCCAAAGTGGGTAAGTCGGTGACCGCAGCCGCCAAATGTAAAAATGTATCATTTTGGGAGTGCTGTGGAGTTCTTGGATTATATGTGGTGACTTGGCATTGGGGTTTTGACCACTGTCACCCCATTTGTTTAATGTGTATAAACTGCACAGCCCATCTCTTTGCTCTCTATCTGTATGTATGTGTTTCTGTTTGCGTGTGTACCCAAGTTAATACATTTCAAAAAGTATTTGTGCCAAGATAGCTATCTGATGTCGTAATGCTGATTTTTGTCACATTCTTTTATTATAGGTTGTGTATCTTAAGAAACATCCTCCATTATAATTCTAAGATGATAGTCCATCTACTCCCTCTGCTTGCTGCATATAAGCAGTAGGTTAGATGGAAGAAAGTAACAGAAGGCTGTAGCATCAAACAGCTTTGGGTTTCTTTGTAGTCTGTAACCAGGGAGAGATATAGGTATGTGTAGGAGCTGTACGCATACAAAAGAAAAAGAAGGTTGGAAAAGTGTACATAACCTTTAAGGCAGCATGATAGAGCTCTTGTGAGTTTACAGTGAGAGCCCAAAAGAAACCTCCGCAATTAGATGGTTGTCTGTTGTTGGCTGGCTGGTTTCTAGTTACCAGGTGACTTTCTATTGCCCATTACTTAGCTTATGAAAAGAACACCATCAAGCTCTGTAATGGTCAGCACAATGCCTCTACCTCTCCTACTCAGTGTTATTCATGCAACTGTCTTGAAACTTATGAAAACTAGTTCTAATGGCAAAAGATTATGCAAATCCATTTTATGTGATACCAGGAATAAAAAAGGACAAATACACCCTCGATTTCGGTTTATAGCCATAGTCTTCAGAGTTGAAATTTCCCACCAGGGTATCCTTTAGTGAGTAATGGACTCCAAAGGTCCAGCAGAAGTTATATAGTGCCAACAAATTCCATAGCACCCTTTGTAAGCCTTATCTATGTGCAAGTATAATACTAAGCAGCCACTCTCCCCAGTATGTGCTAGGTATGTGAGCGGTGTTTTTTTTCATCTGCACAATGTTCCTCCATATAGAGTTGGCTGCCTGCATGCTGAGGGATGTGGTGCTATACCTGCCCTTGTATTTTGTATCCGTATGATAGTAAGTATGGCCGCTGGCAGGGATTTTTCAGATTTAGAGTGAAGAAGGAATTTTTTCCTTAAAATTAGGAAAACTGTCTGTTATCTCATGTTTTTTTCTTTTATTCGTCTGTGTCAACATTGCAGGATAGTAGGCTGAAGTTAATGGATATATGTCTTTTTTTAACCTTACCGTCGCGGCAACGTCGTGGCATGGTGGCTTTTACACAGGTTAACCTGTTGCCTAGTTAAGCAGGTCAAGGGTTAATGCATCATGTGCAGTATCATCTATTGCTGTCTGCCTTGCTGCATGGCTTCATGTTGGATTAGCCATGCATGAGAATAGGGTGAAGGTGTGGTTCTCTATTCACTCTGCCATTGTTTCAGGTGCAGAGTAGCTATTTATTCTCTGCTCTCCTGGTGATCAGTGCTGCTTATTTTCCTACACAGTGGAGTACGTGGAGTTGGAGCTTTACTGTTCCTGGTGTTCTGCGACTTGCAGATAAGTAGCTGCTGGGTCCTTTCCAGTTGTTTTGTTGTTTGTCTATTCTATTTTAGCTTTGCGTGTCGGTACGTCTCTCCAGGGGTTCTTATAGGGACATTCAGGCCCCAGAAAGAAGACTGCTGGGCCGTCTTTATAGAGACGATGTCACCGCTTTAGGTAGAGACCTGTCACCCTCCCAGCTAAGTTATAGCCAGGCTTCCTTCCTCCCCTGCAGTTGGTGCCCCCGACCCACCACACGGTGTTTACGGTTTTTCTACCATTTGTACGTTCCCTGTCACCGTGTGGAGTGGTGTACTCTGTTGTTGCACGGTCCTTACTATCATGGTTATCACCACCCTGCATCCGTGCTGAGCGTGGTGCTTGGGCTCTGCTCGGACGTGACACTTACAACCTATGTTAATATGTTTCTATGTTATATACTGGAATTTTCCAGTAGCTCTGGAAAAACATGTAACATATATTGTTTATGTGCTGTCTGCAATAACTTATGGAAGATTGAAGGAGTTATCCAGGCAGCGCCTGCCAGGATACACCGGGGTCAGAGCGGAAGCACTGCTCCGACTCCTGTGTAGTGGCTGGTGGTTGTATTTGCAGGCGCAGCTGTCATTAAATCCAGTGGGAGCTGCTGTGCTTGTAATTGCAGGCTAGGGTCCCACTAATTTTAATGAGAGCTGTGCCTGTAATTACAAGTGCCAGCCACTAGACAGGCATCAGAGTAGTGCTTCCTCTCCAACCCCGGTGTATCCCGGTAAGCGCTGCCTGGATAGCCATTTTAACACAACATTTTATTTTAAGCCTGTGTTTTGTGCTGTATATTCAATTCTAAATAACTCGGACGGATTTGATGGTTTACTAGCTGGTTAATCTGTAAAAGTGGGCATATAAACTGCTGAAACACAAATTTAATTAGTGCTGGTACATTCCAGTACAGCTGCACTAATGCCAATAATTCATTCTTTTCTGCCAAGTTTAGTCTTGAGTAATTTTCTTCCATTCAGGTCAGGTATGCCAAAATATAATATCAGATGTGTCTTAGGAAGCCATATAAGTTATAATTAGATATAAGATATAAGCCATATCCTGGGATATGCCATCAATGTCTGACTGATAGGAATCTGACAACTTTGAACACACATGGACTTCAGAACAAAGTGCCAGGAAAGCTACATGCCACTTCTTTTCCTGTCAGCTCCATTCTCCACTTTTTATGGTCGCCCCATTACAGTCAATAGCTGACCAAGCAACCTTCTATTGTAGCATATCCTAGTGAAATGCCATTCATGCCTATTCCGAGGTAATACCTTTAAAGGCAAAATACCATGTCCTGATTTCAAATTCAACAGTATAGATGTCATTGCTGCCTATCTAGTTACCATACCAAGTCTACTTCTATGACCAGTAACTAGCTTTATGAGCTTGATTTGTATCCTACTCACAATAATACACAGTTTTCTTCACCTTCATTTTATGGGAGTTACAGAAACAGCACAGCAAAGCCCAATTTGCTGTTTCCATAATCCCAACCATCTCCTGCCACCAGGAAACACAACTGTAGGACGAGGAATAAGCCGCGGGTCGGGGCAGGCAGCAGACGAGCTGGAGTCAGGTCTGGAGACAAAAAAATAGTCAGGAATAACTGAAGTCAGAAACTAGAAAATCAGGACCAACTTGAATGGCACATTAAGTAATATAAGAAAGATCACAAATGGGACTGAGCTTAGAGTATTATGCCAGGCTTCTGCATAGTGTAAGCATCTGTGCTAGGTCTGGAGCACAGCAGCTCCGCCAAAGATCTGATCGACCAGGGAGCCGGAGATTGGACTGCAACCAATCTGAAACTGACGACCTATCTGGAGGGTAGCTCATTAATATTACAGTCTTGGTAAAGATTCCTTTAAATGGCTTTCATGGCACCCTATCAACAAGCTACTAATTAAAGCCTATAGGGTTCCTATAGACAATGTCCAAGCACAAATGCAAATAATTTGGTTACTTTGAGGGTTCCCTTCCACAGTATAACTGTAGAACCTAGGTATAGGTACAGGTACAGTACAGTAAAACATCTCATTGAGTAGACCTCCTTCTTCCTTGCAAAGGCCTCTCCTCTAGAAAACCAGCATCACTACAGTTGAGGTGTTTACCCCAAAGAGATTTCATATTGTTACATTGTATATTGTATTATTAAGTCCAACATGCAGTATAATGAAAAGAAGGCCAAGTAATTAAAATCATTAGATTGGGTTAGTTGTAAGATAAAAGAGAATCAGACAATGTTTACTGCTACATGAGAAATATTATTGTGCAGTAACACGATGTATTGAGTATGTAATTAGACAGGAGCGCTTCTGTTTTATAGCAGAGAGATTGTTTTTTTCAAGGTTGTGAGAAACTTTTTTGCATCATAAGGCAAAAGTCTCCCAAAGTTCAAAGTGTCACTTCTTCAGGTCATACAGGGCTAATCCTTATCTTATGTCAACTATTGGGTGAGAATAACGGAATACATGGGAGGGTGTGTCTGATGCAGAGCGCTGCTAATAGTTCTTTTCTAAGGCTACATTCACACAGGCAAGTGCGATATTGGGCCTAGAAACCTGGGCAGAAATTGCTTTTACATCACACCATCAGTGTGAGGGAAAACATCGCTTTTGTGGCGCTACAAAGTTGCATGGCTTTGTAGCGCTCTTTTGCCGGGATTTTCCGGGGGGGGGGGGGGGGGGGGGCGGAAATATAAGCACTACCTCGAAAATAAGCAATGGCTGCATTAAAAAAAAAAAACAATACATTACCTAAGAGATGCTGTCCTTCCGAAGCTCCGCCGCATTTGTTTGTGGTCTTCAGTCAGCGTTTCCTGGTCAGGGGATTCAAAAATCCTGCCTCCAGGAAGCACTAGCTCTGATTGGTTCTCAAGTGTCAGGGCTTAGCCAATCACTGTGGTGCACTCGATAAACCAATCACAGCCATTCAATGTGATATCAGTCTGAGTTTCCTGGAGCGATATCGTGCTCGCCCATGTATACAGCCTAAATCTAATCACTGTATTTGATTATCCTAAGAATGTTCTTAGAAGTCACTGGACTTCAGAGACTAGCTTTCACTTTGTCTAGACAAAAGGTTAAAGTCATATCGTAGAGTGGCTTATTTGTAACATATAAAATATCTAGAAATATGGCATTTTACCAGATAAGATGCCCTTTGAACGTGTGCAAGACCGAATCTGACAATGTACGGGACACTCTGTAATTCAAGTTAATTTTATACTTACTCTCATAAATTCCATTTTAGTAAGTCACATAAAATGCAATTTGTAAGCATCACACAACAGAAAAATCCCCATCCTCGTGTTTTATATTGCACCTCTGTGTGCTCCTCTGCTCCAATTGCCCGCTAGGTGTAAAAAGCTAGACAGAAAGGTCTTATTTACTATTCAAAATGACAGTTTTCTGGTGCAAATTGCACAAGAAAACTGTCTTGCATGCTTTGCGCCACAATTACTTTTGTAGTGTACAGAAGTTAATGTGCACATGTGTTCTGGAACTTTCTGGATGGTCTATGTTGTCTTGTGTTTCTGTGTATTTCCATTGTCTTCTATGTGTATGAATATGATATGTATTGCACCTTTGCAGCACTGAATGGGTTACTGTCTTGGTTATGTCTGGAAAAGTATCTTTTTGTTTGTCATGTGACCTTGTGATATATATGTGGATGCAAGATGTGTGAGAGGGTTTTTTTCTTTGGAGACACAGAAGGAAATTGAGTGAGACAGAGAGTTGGGGCCTGTACTCAGACACCTTTAGTCTGAGTACAAGAAGAGATGGAAGAGGCTGAACGGATACCCCTTTAATGCCTCGAACCCCCTTTGTCTTCCCCCTGTTCTGTGGAGTACAAGTGGAGTTTCCCACCATGTGGTTTGAGGTAAATGGTTGTAGAGAACCATGAGAGTGGACCAGTAGAGTGTTACTGGAGTTCTTCAAGTAACAGAGTCTGGGCAAAGGGAACCTCAGATAATTAGGCCTGTGTAAGTCACCCTGTTCTCCCGTGTTTTCCTCCCTGTCGCTTCACGTGTTCTGATCCCTCACTGTATTGCCGGTGGATGTAAAGAGGAGTATTGTGGATTGTTTATTCAAGTTTCCCAGGAAATGGCTTCACAGACCATTCCCAGTTTGGCCTTTAAATTCTACTCCGTGTGTGTGTGTGCTCTTATTTGCTTCCTGGAGAGATCACCATGGAGGAAAGAATGGTGGCGTCACCCGTGACAAAGGACTAAGGTAATCCACTTGTGGGGTTTCCCTATTTAATATAGTCTGCCCGCGCCCTTGGACGTTTCCCTGGTTGCCCTGCGGGTCGGAGATGATAGAGCCACCATGACAAGTGAACTACTCGACCCCCGCTGTCTCCTAGGCCAGTGCCCACTCCTCAGACGTTGCACTATATATTTTTAGACCGAGGACCCTGCATACCTGTCCAGATCTTCTTTTTTCTGTACTGTGGATGTGTGCAGGCGTGCCGGCCAACACGCCAGTGTAACATGTGCAGTACTTTTTTTTTCAGACTCCTGCTTTGCCCCGGAATCCGCGGCCTGTCTGCAATGTCAATTGCGGATGGGCTGCAGATTGGACGGCTTCCATTGACTTCAATGGAAGCCGTTCGCATGAAATCTGCACTAAAATGGAGAATGCTGTGATTTGTTTTCCGCATGCGGAATCCGGAAAACCAATCTGCATGTGTAAATTCAAGTGCAGACGCACATGCTTCCCTCTGGGTGGCTTGAACTGTAGATCAACTGTGGATTTCACAATTCAAATCCGCCAATAGACATTGGGTTTATGTGTTGAAATGGTACCGAACCATCCACTGGTAGTGTTCAAGTGGCATAGTGGGCAGGATTAACCTGAACAGGGTGGACTGAAACTAACAGGTTGAAAGAGAGCAATTCAGGTTTTAGCCAACAGTGGAGACTACTTTGGAGATTAATCTGTTCTATTGGCAGAGTACAAGTTACTCAATAAAAGAAGAGCAGACCAGAGAAGAAAGTCTGGAGGAGTGGGATAGACAAATAGCCAAGGCCTTCAAAAAAAAAAAACAACAAGAGAAAGTGGAGAAAGAAATCTGGTGGCTGTTTGTCAGCTCCATGGTAGAACACTATGCACTCCGAAGTGTGGGGATGGTAATAATGTTTGACATCCGGCAGGGTTTGGGGTTCATCTGAGAAAGGTGATGATGTCTTTGTGTACCGAGGATTCATTAGGCAACTAGATCTGCATGGATCCCTATAATTAATGCATTGGTACCTATTCCTCTATGATGTTGAATGGTACCAAGCCATCCATTAGTAGCATTTTATATGCACAAATCCACCATAAGCTCAAAAGGAAGTCAGTCCATTACAGCAGCCAGTGCATAACCTCCAGACTGGGGGCCACATGCTGTTCACAATGCCATTCTGTTTAGTCCTAAACTACCAGGACACAACCATGCTTATCTGTATCCTCATGGTTAAAGGGTAACTATCATTTCAGGGAACTTTGGAGATGTCAGTAGATTTCATTGATGGAGGCCTGGGTGCTAAACCCACACCAACCTTTGAAACGAAGGGGCAGCTCTGTTATATCTTCACTGCTCTGGTAAGAAAATAGGTATGCCTTACAGCAAGGATACAATGATTAAAGGGGTTGTCTTGTAAAGACAATTATTCTATAAGGACATACGAACAGCAAAAATTATAGTCACATATAGGGGCTAGAGAATACAGAACTGTTACGTTCAGCTGGCTTCTTAATCCCTCAACAACTAGAACTATTTTAGCCTTAAAGGGGTTGTCTGAGTTCCTTTTTTCTTATAAGCTGCAAGTAATTCTGAAAAAGAATAAAATAACTTATACGCACCGACTCCAGACCCCCAACATTCCAGCATTGCGGCTCCCCTTCTGGCAGTGTTTACATTCCGCAGATAGCGACATTTCGACTGACAACTACAGCCAATCACAGGCCTGAGCAGTGATGATGGTCTGCAGTGGTCTGTATGTATGCACAATGTCACCATCTGCAGGGTCTAAATGAAGTCGATGGAGAGAACAGGAGATGTAGCGTTAGAGTGGTGGGAGTCCAGAGTCAGCGAGTATCTGTTCTTTCATTATTTTTCACTATTGCCTGAGGATTGCAAAAAAATTAACTTAGAAAGCCCCTTTAAGGAACAAGCATTTTTTACAGTTTTCTCATCATTCTGTTCCAAGAGCCACAGCTTCATTTTTTCCCCAACCAGTAAGCTATATAAGGGCTTACTGTTATTGCAGGATGAGTTGTATTTTGCAGTGACACAACTTCAGGGTACACATGACTTATTGATTAACTTCTAGTAATTCTCACTTGGGTAACTAGTGTGCCTTTTTTGTGTTGGTTTGATTATGGAGATGCAAAATATGTATTCCTTTATGTTTTACTACTTTTGCAAAATAAAAGCACTTTTAAAAAGAATTGTGTTTGTGTCGCTGCATTGAAAGCCATAACGTTTTTCACATTTTTTCATAGATATAGTTTTATACAAGCTTGTTTTTTTTGCAGGACACGATGTATTCTTTATTGGTACTTTGGTATTTTGAAGCATATGGGACTTACTGATTAACTTTTATTACTTTCAGGGAGGGACGTGGAAAAAAGCAATTCTGTTGTTTTTGTGTTTGGTTTTATTTACGTTCACCATGCAGTTTTAAGAACATGTTAACTTTGTTGCTTGGCTCATACATACTGGGTGTAATAGCATGCTACAAGTACCAAGAATCACGCCGACACCAAATACATAAATATTACATTTCATTACTGCTATATTTATGAATCTAAGGTTCATGAAGTGATGAAAAATTGGTCCTGGAGGCTGCCAAGAGGCCTACTGCACATCACCAAAAGAACACTTATTCCCACAGTGTAGCATGCTGGAGGTAGTATTATGCTTTAGGGCTGTTTTTCTGCTGCTGAGACTGGGGCTTTAATGAAGGTGGAGGGAATTATGAACAGTTCAAAATATCAGTCCATTTTAGCACAAAACCTTCTGGCCTCTGCTAAAAAGCTGAATAGGGATTTCACCTTTCAGCATGATGACGACCCAAAATATACCTCCAAATCAACAAAATAATAGCCTCACCAGAGGAAAATCAAAGCTTTCGAAAGGCCCAGCCAGAACCCAGATTTGAATCGTATTGAAGATCTGTGAGTTGACCTTAAGAGGGCGCTAAACACGAGATGCCCTCACAATCTGACAGATTTAGAGTGCTTTTGCAAGGAAAAATAGGCAAAGATTCCCAAGTCAAGATGTGCCATGCTGATAGACACCTACCACAAAAGACTAAATGCTGTCATGAAGTCAAAGGGTACATCAACAAAGTATTAATTTTAGGGTGTGCATACTTATGCAACCACATTATTTTAGGTTTTTTTTTCCAGCCTAAAAGATTTCAGTTTGTTTTTCAATGGAATTGTACAGATAACGGGTCACATGGCAGGTGGAAATAAATCTGAAATGATTCATCTTTGTGAGATTCTTTAACATGGCATTTTAACAGGGTGTTGTCACGTCCGTGCGGCTCACAAGCACGACGCTCAGCGTGGACGTAGGATGATGTTAACAACTGCAGTAGTAGATAGATTTATGCACTGCAGAACCGTGCGCACCATAACTGAAATATGTAGTCCAGATGTAAAGCCCGTGTGACACCAGAACACGGCAACACTATGCAGATCAGTAGCACCACTCCAGGGGGGATGGAAGCCTGGACCCATCATTGTGTGCATTTAGAGGGCAAGGTGACTGCTCAAAAGGCAGTTTGATTGCCAGCTTTGAGCGATCACTTTGCGCTCCGTGTGGGGTATGCAGAAGACAAGCAGGGCCGCTTGTCTTCTGCATCCAGCTGTTCTCTTCTCGGAGCGCTCAGCTGTCATACTGAGCACTGTGTTCTTCATACCCCGGCTGTGTTCAAGGAGCGCTCAGGTGGTATACAGCTGTGCACTACATGCGGAGTATGAAAAGCACAGCTGGACTGCTGTGTTCTTCATACCCCAGCTGTTTACGGAGCACTTAGCTGGTATACAACTGTGCGCTCCATGTGGAGTATGAAGAACACAGCTGGACCGGTGTGTTCTTCATACCCCGGCTGTGTTCACTGAGTGGGATACAGCTGAAACAATAGTATCAGCTGTATCCCGTTGTGAACTCCTGATAAGGCTCATCGTTCTCTTTTAGCATGCTAAAAAAGAGAACGATCAGCGATTTGTTAACAAAAACTGCACAATGTCAGTGCAGTTAGACACAACGAGTCTCGCTCAAAAGACAACTTTGAGGAAGAATTGTTGTGTCTAAACCAGCCTTAAGTTTTCCAGGCAACGACGCTGGGTACACGGGGGTCGGGGTGCAAGCCTCTGCTGTGTAGCAGACGGTACTTGTAATTGCAGGCACAGCTCCTATTGAAATTATTTTAAATACTGTCAGCGTCTAAATGACAAACAATAAATAAGTTATTTGCTAATTGTTCATCATTCAGTTTGTGCAGGTAGCAAAATCAAATGATCTGCCTGTGTAAACAGACAACCGTTCATCTATAGCTCTATATGAAGAGCCTTGTGTGGCATAGAGTGTTCAGGCAGGAGAAATGCAGTCCTAAGCCTTCGCTCATGACCTGAAGGTTGCGGGTTCAATCCCCGCGTGGTTCAGGTAGGCGGCTCAAGGTTGACTTATCCTTCCGAGGTCGGTAAAATGAGTACCTAACTTGGTGGGGGGTAATAAATAAGTTGGTGCTAGTTTTATTTTTTATTTTTTTAGATCTATAAACGACTGCCTGCTTACTATGAGTGGAAGCCAGCAGTCGGAAGCCATCCACATCCATTCACTGATCAATCATCTCTCTGTGTAAAAGAGCAATTAGGATATAGATTGTTCAATCCAATTAAAAATGTGCAAACACCAGACTAAAGATCAGCAATATCCTAGTGCTGAGAAATCCATTTAAACTGATGCATTACTGGGGATATTGGGGCAGCATACTATACATGAGGTTGACTTATCTTTATATTACTATTTACTTATCTTTATTTGTTTTCACAGCAATTTACAGCTCATAGATTGTTTTGAACACCTGAAGATAGACGAAAAAAGCCTCATTACTGCTGAACGCCATTTACAGTTCAGTTTTTTTCTCTTTATGGTCAATTTCAAACGTTTGCAATATAGCTGCATTTTAATGTCCCTATTATTGCCACAAGTTAAAGGCATAACTTTAAGCTGCTGGAAGTCCACTATAATGCTTCATTTATAGTACTGGTCTCCTTATATAGGGAATAAAGACCTTTTGGGCCCCCCTAAGGTTCCAAGGTCAGGGTCAGCTTTGCTATAACCCTATAGTGATCTACATTGAGTTTAGTAGAACTGCAGGGAGTCCAGTTCTTACAGTCCTAATACAGATTTTAAAATACAATGATGTTATGGCTCTACAAACCATTCTGTCTCTTCTCTGTTTCTAATCTCTATTTCTCCTCTTATATTACTCTATCTTTTTCTTTCTTTATAACTTCCTCCAGCTCAATGAATGACAAGTGGTGGTCTACCTCACAGGACCCCTACCAGTCATCTTAATGCCACAGTTCATTCAATATTCGTCCAGGCAGGTATGATGACGTATTTGTGTGTGGCTGTATCTGGTACTGCAGATAAAAACTGTGGCAAGCAGTCAAAACGTTGCAGCAGAAATGCAAGGAATGAAATAAAGAATTTGTGCTTTTATGAAGAGATGCTGTGGATAATTTAAACCCCTCGTGCTGCTTACTTGAAATCGAAATGCTGTTACTGCAGTGCAATTACATTGTGGTGGCCCATTGATGACTTGTTTTTAGAATCCTTTTACATGAGCTGATTCTTGGCCCGATAAGAACAATCTTTGCTCCTTTCCTTTTGTTTTCACAGGCCAAAAAATGTTACTATGGGATATCACTCATCCTCATAGGCTGGCTATACATCTCAGAGAGCGTTTTTTTGCTGACTGAACGAAAAAAAAGGTTTGGTACCGTGTTAGCCAGTAGTGCAAAATATGATTGTTCTCAGTAGGTAAAACCAAGTAATCTTGTAGATATGATACCTTTTAATGGCTAACAAAAATACATGATGGTATAGTGAGCTTTCAGACCTCTTAGGGTTCTTCCTCAGGCATAATGAATGGATGGGGTGTATATATATATATATATATATATATATATATATATATATATACCATATATATACAATGGTAGACACATGAAAAGGCACAGACAGAGCAGAGAGGTAAATACTTACTGTAATTAGTCCACTGGTAAGGAATGTATCAGTTTTATGATCTCTAAATTGGTGTTAGGGGGTCACAGGCCTGTGTGTTATGTCTCCTTCAGACCTGCAAATAAGGAAGATGAAACAATACCTCTGCAGTGCCACCTATTGGATGGCAGCATTCCCTCAAATCAATGTATGACTTTTTACCAAGTCTGTAAAACAATGTTTGGGAATAGCACCCCTTCTGGGTGCTCTCCTTGGGGAGAGACAATGCCATCCCCCAACCCACTCACCCCCCAAATGTCTCCACACACTTCCTGGGTGCTCTCCTTAAGAACACCCATCTTCCTCTCCTTCAGACCTTTCATATTCTCCACTGATGCAAGAATCCAGCTCCGAGGTTCATTACATTCTTGGGGGTATCAAAAATGGCCTTGAATTTATGCTCCCAAATTCTTCTGTGACGCTGAGACTTGAAGTTGCCCTTCAGCATAATAACTCTCATCTGCTCCATGTTGTGTCTGTGACTAGAAAAAGTTTTGCCATAGGTAATTCCGTCTTTCCTTCTCTAATTGTGTGGCAATGAGATCTTATCCTAGCTCTCAGTTTTTGTGCTGTTTCCCCAATACAAAGCCCCCCAACAGGACATTTACTGCACAGGATCAGGTACACAACATTGGAGGTGGAACAAGTGAATGTCCCTGGGATCTTATAGTCCTGCTGTGTGTTGGGGATCCATATCCTGTCCGCAGTCAGTATATGTGAGCAGGTCTTACAGCTCCTTACATTACACGGATAAGTTCATTTTTGTGTGTCAGAGGGCAATGCACTCCTGATTATAAAGTTCCTCAAATTTGGAGGTTGCCTGCAACATAGGAGGGGAGGGTACAGGAATATAGTTTTCAGATGGTCATCCTCGTGTAGTGCATGATGGAGTTTCTTTGCAGTCTTCCTTAATACCTGTAGTTGTGAATTGTAGGTCACTACTAGAGGCACACATCCGTTTTGTCTTTCTTCATGTATTGGAGTAGTTGATTTCTGGGTATCCTAGTGGCTCTGGTGATTTGGAAAATTAGTCTCGCTATGTCTGTGCCTTTTCATGTGTGTACATTTGTATATATATATATATATATATGTATATGCCCCATCCAGGCCTCTTTCATTATGCCTGAGGAAGGATCCTAAGAGGTCCAAAAGCTCGCTATAACATCATGTACTTTTGTATCATCTAGGTATCATCATCACGAGATTACTTGGTTTCTCCTATTGAGAACAATCACATTATGCTTACTGAAAGTCAACGGTCAGATGACAAATGAGTGTTTTGCTCATTTGGCGGCTGATCATTTATCTTTTTAAATGGCCCAATTGTCAGGTGAATGAGTTCAGAGGAACATTCATGCCTGATAATCAGGATAAAAAGGGCCTTTAGTATAGGCCATTAGTGTTTGATCAGTAGCAGTCCAACCCTTGCCAATCCTGAAAAATGAATGAAGCTGCTGTGCCTAAACAATAAAGGGGTTTCGGCGCTCAAAGGAGGTTTAACCCCTTTTATAAAGGGTAGACCATCAATATTAAAGTCCCTAAAAACCCCTTTATGGGTAATTGTGGTATTAAGACCCAATTAAAAGTATATTTACTGCAATTTTAAATTTATATTGTAAGCATATTATAAGACTGTGAGTCAGGGTGTAACTATAGTTGGGATAAAGGATGTGGTCGCTCGCGGGCTTTGGAGCCATGGGAGATATAAGGTCTCCTTTCCCCATATGAGTAGACCAGTACCATAAAGGAAGTATTATAGTTGGGGTTTTCTGTAACAAATTTTTCAGCTTCAATTTATGTCTTTGACTGTGAGTCAAGAGGTTTTCCATTGTTATAGTTAGTACATTGGATATATTAGTTATTTAGCAGCTATAGAGACTTCCATACTGATAAGTGAACGGTGTCATTACTAACATGTATTTCCATTTAATAGCATTATCTTTTAATGGCATGCTTAGCAAAAAATTCCCTTAACTTTGGACATAAATTTATGTGCAATGTAAAAATTTTAATATTATATCTGTCCTTCCCTTCATAGGCTCATGCGCGTGTATGGCATGTTTATGACACAGAATTCCGACATCTACAAAAAGGTCAAGTGTCTATAGCACTGGCTTCTCATTGGATAGACCCGATTAATATGACACAACACTGCATCCAAGAATCTAGGAAATCCCTTGATTTTGTCTTGGGATGGTTTGCTAGACCGATATTTATAGATGGGGATTATCCTCAATCCATGAAGCACAATCTTTCTTCTCTCCTGCCTGAATTTACTGAAGAGGAAAAAAGATTCAATAAAGGAACAGCTGACTTTTTTGCTCTTTCCTTTGGGCCAATATTGAGTTTTCAAATGCTTGACCCAGATATGAAGTTCCGACAAATGGAATCATTATCTCTGAGGATGGTCCTCTACTGGATAAGCATGGAGTACAACCAACCTCCAATATTTATTGTAGAAAATAGCTGGCTTATTGCAGCCTTCACAAAGCGAGAAGATGCAAAGTATATGTATTATCTCAAGACGTTTGTCATGGAGACTTTAAAGGGTATGTAGACCTAAAAAGATAAAGGTATAACAAGTAGGCATATTCACAATAAAACCAGTAAAATGACCAATGTTCTGGCTGTTTTAGGCCCTGTTGACACTAGCATTATTGCTTCTGGCTCACTAGCCATGTTACCTATAACTATTTTTGAACGAATATCAATGAATCTAGATGGAATCCATTGACTTAAATTGGGGTCCATCAGGTTTTCATTGTGGTTCTGGTATTTTTGACAGCAAGAATTGTGTAGTTGCAACACTATTTTTGTCTTTAAAGTTGCTGGAACCCCTATAAAAATGTGACCATAGCCTTAAAGGGGCTGTCTAGTTTAAATAACCAATTTTTGTACACCCAATTAGGGAATTCTCTGCTGATAGAGACGGTCCCTTGTTCAGGATCCTTATCTCTTGGCTATTGTTGAGAGCAGCTTTAAAGTTCATCTATTGCTGTAGAGGACCTGACCTGTGCTGATTACACAGACAACCCATTGATTTCATTGAGTACTGTGTAATGCCTCATTTAGTTGGGGTGCTGCATGGAAGTTTAACACTTACTGCTAGGTTTCCCAACAGATTACAACCGATTGCTGGGCTTTCAGCAGCAGGGCTTTGTGATATAATTATTGCCAAGGGACCCTTCTAATAAGTGTCGGAATGCAGTACATAGAAGAGCCTGAAGAGGGCTGCAGACAGGACTTCTGGTACTCCAGTCAAAGGGTTAACACCTATGGGTGTGGCATGAAGCTACATAAAAGTCTGTTCCTGTCACACTCAGAGGAGTAAGTAACAGCTCAGTGGAGCTAGGAGGGCTGCTAGCCTGAGGTCCCGTTTGGACCAGTGAGATCCCGAGTGGATCTGTTCAGGAACCGTGATGCATCTGATGGACTATACACTCTTTGTGCTATTGCTGTATACTGAGCACACACGTTTTGCTGTGTTTGCTGTGAATAAATGCTGGCAGGCACCAGTTTAAAAGGAATCCATGTGGCCTGAGCTGTTTCTACATGTGTGGTGAGCCATTTCCTGGACCGAGAGGTTGGCAATCCAGAAGCGAGTTAACCCCAGCTTGCCACATAAGAAGAGATTGTCACCTGAGCAGTCAGTTCTAATTTGTAACTTCCGGTTATAAGGTTTTATTACATGTGGCCATTAATTTGTTACATGTGACAATACATGGCTCATAGAAGGGGGGTTTCAAGTCTGGTACACCCTTTAAGGTCTCTGTAATGTTATGGGTGCCAGAATCTCTTACCTCCTCCTGTCATCAGTCATGACCAACATCATGTCCCTAATGTAACTTGTGGCGCATGCTGCATTTTCTCTCCCTGCATTATGCCTGTGCACTTGTGTCTGATCCACCTTTTAAAAGAACAGTATGCGCACCCAGATTTCCAGTCCCTAGCCAATCCAGGTAGGCTTCAGTTTATTTAAGGCACTCTGCTCCACTGTAAGGTGCCTGAGCAATCTATGTTCTACTGTGCAAAGGTGAATCATAGATTCATAGAGTTGGAAGGGGCCTGCAGGGTCATTGGGTTCAACTCACTGCTCAATGCAGGATTCACTAAATCATCCCAGACAGATGTCTGTCCAGCCTCTGTTTGAAGACTTCCATTGAAGAACTCACCACCTCCTGTGACAACCTGTTCCTCTCATTGATCACCCGCCCTGTTTTTTTCTAATATCTAATCTGTGTCTTTATCCAATTGCTTCTAGTCTTTCCTTGTGCAAATGAGAATAGGGCTGATCCCTCTGCACTGTGACAGCCTTTCAGATATTTGTAGACAGCTATCAAGTCTCCTCTCAGCCTACTTTTCTGCAAGCTAAACATTCCCAGATCCTTTAACCGTTCCTCATAGGACATGATTTGCAGACCACTCACCATCTTGGTAACTGTTCTCTAAACTTGCTCCAGTTTGTCAATGTCTTTTTTAAATTGGTATGCCCAGATCTGGACACAGTATTCCAGATGAGGTCTAACTAATTACCTCACATGATCTAGACTCTATGCTTCTCTTAATACATCCCAGAATTGTGTTTGCCTTTTTTTGCTAATGCATCACACTGTTGATTCATGTTCTGTCTGTGATCTATTAGTCTACCCATCTCTTTCACATGTGCTACTGTTTAGCTCAATTCCTCCTATTCTGTACGTGCATTTTTTATTTTTCTTGCCCAGATGTAGGACTTTGCATTTCTCCTTGTTAAATACCATTCTGTTAGTTGTCGTCCACTGTTCAAGTTTGTCCAGATCTTTTTGAATCCTCTCTCTCCTTTTCACTGTTAGCCATACCTCCTAGCTTTGTGTTGTCAGCAACCCAGATCAGTTTCCTCTCAATTCCCTCCTTCAGATCATTTAAAATGTTAAACAACACTGGGCTCAGGACTGAGCGTTATGGTAACATAGTATGTAAGGCCGAAAAAAGACTTACGTTCATCCAGTTCACCCTGTTACCCCCCCCCCCCCCCAATGTTGATGCAGAGGAAGGCAAAAAACAAACAAACAATGAGGTAGAAGCCAATTTTTCCCATTTGAGGAAAAAATACTTTCCTGACTCCAATCTTGCAATCAGAATATTCCCTTCTGAAGTAATCAGCGACTATAACACATAATATTGTGTTGCTCAAGAAAGGTGTCCAGGCCTCTCTTGAACTCTTTTATCGAATTTGCCATCACCATGTCCTCAGGCAGAGAGTTCCATAGTCTCACTGCTCTTACTGTAAAGAATCGCTTTTTATGTCCACTTGACACATTCTTCCACTTGGACGTACAGCCCTTTATGACCACTCTTTGAGTATGATCACTCAGTTGGTTCTGGATCCACCTAACAGTTGCCTTGTCAATCCCATATTTGGTCATTTTTTCAATAAGGATGGTATGCGATACTTTGTCAAATGCTTTACTAAAGTCAAGATATACTACATTCATCGCATTTCTCTGATCAACCCAGTCAGTGGTTCTGCCATAGAAGTAAATTAGATTTGTCTGGCATGACTTGTTTGGTACAACAAACCCATGCTGGCTCTGGTTAATTCCATTCTCCTCCAAGTACTTGCATACATGCTGTTTAATTTGTTTAAAGATCTTTCCCAGTATAGAAGTCAGGCTCACAGGCCTGTAGTTTCCTAAGTCCACTTTCTAACCTTTCTTTAAAGATAGGGACAACAGGTGCTTTAGTGTTTCTGTCTGATTTCCTAGTTTTGACCCATACTTTTTCAGTTCAATTTGCTCAATAATCTTGATCCCTCTGACAGCTGATTCTTGGCCAGTTTCTTGACGACGCAAGTTATCCAGTCTTGACCTCAGCTTTGTTCATTGCCTATCTCTCTATCTATAGCCTCTGATACCGTGTTATATGTGTTCCCTCAGACCTGACTTCAGTTCTGTTCAACTACATCTTTGCTTACATCCCTGGCCACACGTCATGGTTCTTCTGACCAAGCTGCATCTGCTGTCTCTTAACAAAGACCAATTTTGGGGTAGCAGTCTGGAGTTCCCCGCAGCAAATAATTGATCCTGATTGGCGGAGTTAAAGGGTGAAAAACAGGGTGCAGCCCTCAGATCCACCCCACAGTCAAATCAGTTTGGAGGCACAGCAGACCCACGTCTGCTACACTAACATATAAGACCTCATAGCACATATGAACTGGAATTGTCCTTATGGGGCCACCCTTCTAGTTGCCTCTAATGCATTTGAGGGGGGGGGGGCAAAATTCTATAAAAGCGATAACTTTGAAAACCCCTTTAAGTTTTAATAGGCAAACAGCAGTCTTTTAGTTTGTGAAACAACAATTGTTTTGCCCTAGCTCATTGTCCTATTGAAATCATATTTTTGAGAATTTTGTTTTAATGCTTTTATGTAAAAAAAACTACAGTAAAAATAAGATGTGAATATGGTTTGAATAACATTTCTTCTTTGAATCACTTTCAGCAATTAGAATAGACGGTGTGAACGTCATCGGATATACCGCCTGGTCTCTTATGGATGGCTTTGAGTGGTACAGAGAGTACAAGATTAGGCGTGGATTATTTTATGTCGATTTTGCAAGTCAGAACAAAAAGCTAATGCCAAAGTCTTCAGCTTTATTTTATCAGCAACTCATTAAAAAGAATGGATTTCCACCACTGCAGGAAAATCAACCCGTCCAAGGAACATTCCCATGCAACTTTGCTTGGGGAGTTACTGCGTGCACAATACAGGTATTAGAGTTTACCTTTATTAGTAGTGATAGTTTTTGCCATTATTGTAGTCTTTTTTTCTTAATATATGTATGTTTTTTTTAGCTATGTTTGGATGGTTGCTATTTTTTCCCAGAGGCGTTGTAAATACTATAACTGTGCCCTCCACAAAAAATACCAATATACTATATGTGATTTTTTTAATTTTTTTTTTAAACTATGCATAGAACTATGAAAGAGTTAGGATATTCTTTTTTTAAAATTATAAGTATTTCACAATCCCCGGTCTCTACGGCAACCATATCAAAGGTTCTGAGCCCAAACTGTGAATGAAGCTGCTCTCCTTTCACCTGTATCAGCAGGAAGTGACAGCATATTAGCAGTTTATGCTCCTTTTACACTGAACGAGAACTGCACGATTCTCATTTGCAAAAGTGAATGAGCTGGCGACGTCATCCCCAGGTCGTTCACACTCGTTCGGCCTGTTTAGACAGGTACGTTCATCGTTGAGAATAGTTCACTAATCCTTCAGTGTTTTACATTCTTATGCGCACGATTCTTGTTCATCGTTCAGTCATTAGCGCGCGTTTAGATGAAATGATTGTCATTCACATTTATTCATTTGAATTAGTTTTTGAACGGTAATAGTTCAGTTTAAGCGCACCTTTAGGGCTCCTTCATACAACTGTATGCGCAGTTACGCACACTTCAGCATAACACATTTTTCGCTGTGAACGAGGCACTTTTCCATGCGTATAGGCGCATTTTACTGTACATTTTTGCATACAGAGCATGTTCACATGGGCCTAATGTCCAGATATGTTTTTTTTCCTCGTGGTTTTGTATTGTATTTTGTGCATGCCATTGCATATTGTGTGCACATTTTTGTACCCTGCCTAGATTTATATGGGCCCTTTGGTGCGCAAACATAAAGCATGTTCTATTTTTTGCATGTGTGAAAACTGTACATGCAGCTTATGGATAATGAGAATGAACCTCTTGACATCAATGGGGTCTATTCTTTGCATATTGTGCACTTTCTGTGCACGCAAATACGTCCGCGTGAAGGAGCCCTTAGGCTTTTTGCACTTGGCTGCATTGCAGGGTTGTAATTGGTCACCTGTGTAATTCTATTGGGCCCCAATTACCTTTGTATGCTTCCAGTTTCACACAGATGCATATAAAAGCGTGACATGCTCCATCACCTGCGGCATTACAGAGTCTCTGTGGCTCCATACTAAGAAGCTACAGGCCATCTGTGGGCACTATGAAGCCTCTTACAGACAGCTTTGGCATGGCATGACACCTTGAGCTGACCATTTATAGGACAATCTTTTTTGATGATCCAACCAGAGTTGTGATATTTTCACTCAGAAAGTTAAATTGGGGGAAATTCATCTTGGATTGCTTATATTGGATTTTAGCACTTTAACCCGGTAAGGACCAAGTGCCATAAATATATGGTGCTTGGTCCTGGGCTTTAATCCTAGCTGATAGTAAAAAATGTGGCGCAGGTTTACAGCTCCTGCAATCAGGAGTAGGTCGGTTACTCAGCTGTTTTTGACAGCCGAAGTCCCGGAGGAGAAGACAGAAGCAGTTTATAACCATTTCTGCCTTCTCTTTTGCAGGCTACATAGCGCACACTGACAGCTATGTAAAAAAAACTAAGAAAATAGCTGTGTCAGCGCCCCTTGGCATGGCAGAGCTGCTGAATCTTAGCAGAGCCCAGCCCCGCTCTGCCAATGACTATTGTCACACTAGGGGGATGTTTTCCTCTGTAAAGGCCCCTTTACATAGGATAATTATCCTTCTGGTTGTTCAGGCTCCTGCAGGGTTTTGAACGATAATCATCCCGTGTAAAAGCATGCAGAAACTGAATGACTGGATGAGAATCATCCAGTCATCCAGTCTTAAGCAGCTTAAAATCCTGAACGATGATCGTTTATTAGTGTAAACAGCAGCTGTTCAGTATTGAGCGACCACTGCTTACAGTGAATGGAGAGGGGCGGGGGAGAGCAGGGAGAGAACTCTCCTCCAGCCGCCCCGCCTTCCTGCTGGCCATGCTGTCAGTGATCCAGCGATACTTGCTCCTTTGTAGCAGCACAGGAGCAAGTACACATGAGGACGAGTGTCTCGGCATGTCCTGAGTAAAAGGGCCTTAACTGGGGCTCCTATGGATCCCGCATATACTGTGGAAAGCTGTGAAAGAAGAAAAAATGGATGTGTGAATGTTCCCCACAGGTTTTATGATGTCGTGGGGTGCACACTTAAAATAATATTAACAAAAATGAGTGAAAAAATTATGGCCTAAAATACAAATATATTTAAAAAAATTAAAAATTACCCATCGCCCATACCAACCTTAACCATCGCCATATCTATTCTGCAATGCAAGACTATACAAATGACACATCAAAACATTTGCAAAAAGATACGGAAGCTATTACTGTATTTTATTTTAGCGTAAATATACAATAAAGCAAAAAGAAAAGAAAAAAAATAGTGAATAAAAGTATTAAAAAATAGTGATGATAAAAAAATACAGCAGCAATAATTTTGGCAGCCCAAGAAAGAAAATAGGGTCATAAAACCACAACATGCGTTAAATCAGTGAGACATGTCTGGTGCTTTAGATTTTGTAGCACTGTTTTTGCCAATGATAGATGCCAGCCAGGTAAGCCACATGTAAAAGCCATGACCACTGTTTGTCGTTTTCATAGAAACAGTTCATTTTCTGGGACCGCTTTGCCGTTAAGGTGGTAATATATATGACATCTTGTGTTCTCTTTGATAAATGCTTATACATGTTTTTTTGTGGCAGATTGACACAATTCCGGCCCAGTTCAATGACCCTAGTGTCTATATATGGGACATGAATAAGACTAAGGGACTTACAAAGGTGGAAGGTCTGAAAATGCCAAAAAGAAGAACTCATTGTGCTGACTATGCGTCTATAAGGCTTCAAATCCCTCTGCTGCATTCAACACAAATTAATCATTTTTACTTCTCACTGAAATGGAGTTCCATCATTCCTCTTGGGGACATGTCTCAGATTAATCACAGTGTTTTACACTATTACCAGTGTTTCATAAGTGAGCTTCTTCAAGTTAACATAACACCAGTAGTCGCTTTGTGGCAGCCCATGGCCGAGCACCAAGGAATGCCTTCAAATCTCTATAAAATGGGAGGATGGGACAACCTACGCACGGTTGATGCATTTGTTGACTATGCCAGGCTGTGCTTCAAAGAACTTGGAAAGTATGTGGCCATCTGGATAACCATGCATGAGCCCCCAGTTAGAAATCTAACCTCAACATCGGGGCACAACCTTCTAAAGGCCCATGCATTAGCTTGGCATCTGTATGACAAGGAATTCCGAAAATCACAAAAAGGGAAGATCTCTTTGGCTCTTCATGCCGATTGGGTGGAACCTGCTTCTCCTTTTTCTAGAAATGATAACACCACAAGTGAGAGGGTTTTAGAATTTGAGATTGGCCGACTAGCAGATCCAATATTTCTGAGTGGAGATTATCCAAAAGTAATGCGGGAATGGTTAAATCAGAGGAACAATCATGGAGTATTTGACTTTCATTTACCTCATTTTACAGAAAATGAAAAGTCCTTGATCAAAGGGACCTTTGATTTTTTTGCCTTAACCCATTATACTACTGAAATTGTACACTGGGAGATGGAAGATACGGTGAGATATGATTATGGTCTCGAAGTTCAATTTATTACTGACAGTACGTTCTTACATTCTCCACACAAGTATGCCGTGGTTCCCTGGGGACTGCGGAAAATATTAAACTGGATAAAATCCAAGTATGGGGATATCCCAATTTATGTCCTGGGAAATGGAATCGATGATGGCAAACTGGATGATAAGCTGAGGAGCTATTATATTCACCATTATATTAATGAAGCTTTAAAAGGTACATTTTTATTCTTTTGAAGTTTTTTTTGTTTGTTACGTCTAAAGGCATTGTCACATAATAATATATTAAACACAGTGATATTCTGCTGACTATTGTCTGCAGGAGCCACTAGAGAGCAGGAAGACAATATCTGTGTTGGAAGTGCAGCAGCAAAGGAAATAGGAGGGTGGGGAGTGGGGAAGGGAAAAGAAGGGAAAAAAGTAATAGTAAAGGCAGTGAAAAGAATAAGAGTAGGGGAAAGTTAGGGAAAAGAAAGGAGAGAGTGGAAGGAAAAGGAAAAGAAGGGAGGGAGAGGAAAAAACAAGTGAAAGAAAAGGAAGGAGATAGTATAAGGAAATGGAAAAAATGGAGATGAAGGGAAGGAAATGAAAAGAAATAAGGGGAGGTTAAGACAGGAAAAAGAAAGATAAAGAGACAAAGGAAAGCAGAAAAGAAGGGAAAGGAAAAAGAATTGATGGAAAGAGAGAAGGGAAGGATAAAGGCAGGAAATAGAAGAACGAAAAAAAAAGGCAGAAAAGAAACAAAAAGAAGCAAAAGGAAGAGAAAATAAGTTCAAGTAAAATAAGGGAGATTACGGGAGGAAAAGGAAGAGAAGGTAGAGGCATTAAAGATAATGTGTCCAGGAAAAATGACCTCTTGTATAAATCACATGTTTATGTTAAGCATTAGAGATGAGCGAACGCGTTCGTCCGAGCTTGATATTCGTGCGAATATCGGGATGTTCGTTATTCGTAACGAACACCATGCGGTGTTCTGGTTAATTTAACTTTCTTCCCTGAGACGTTAGCGCTTTTTTTTGGCCAATATAAAGACAGGGAAGGCATTACAACTTCCCCCTGCAACGTTTAAGCCCTATACCACCCCCCTGCTGTGAGTGGCTGGGGAGATAAGGTGTCCGCCTGATATAAAAGTCTGCCCCTCCCGCGGTTCGCTATGGATGCATTCTATATGCGCTCAATGGGGCCAGCGGCAGCAGCGCTGACCCCATTGAGAACATATAGAAGACAAATCCTTCTTCTCTGGCACAGCTGTAACAGCTGTAGCAGAGAAGAACGATGTTTGCCCATTGAATTCAATGGAGCGGCAATACAGCATGTTCCACTGAATGCAATGGGCTGCCGGCGATCGCAGGATGAATGGTCGGAAAGGGGTTAAATATATAACCCCTTTCCTGCAATTCATCCAGAAATGTGTTACACTAAAAATATATACCGGCGTATAAGGCGACGGGGCGTATAAGACGACCCCCCAACTGTCACCTTATATGCCGGTAATACAGTGGAGCAAAGAATAAAAAGCATTACTTACGTTTTTAGATGATCTGCGGCGCTCCTGCAGGCTGTCACTCCCTCCTAATCCACGGCAAAGTATTCCTTTCTCCACGAAAGGCTTTAAATCCCTGCCTCCAGAAGCACACGTGCCTTCAGCCAATCACAGCCAATGACAATGATGTCATTGAATGGCTGTGATTGGCTGTGTTTCTGGAGGCGGGGATTTCAAGGCTTGAAATCCCCGCCTCCAGAAACACAGCCAATCACAGCCATTCAATGACATCATTGTCATTGGCTGTGATTGGCTGAAGGCACGTGTCTTTCTGGAGGCAGGGATTTCAAGCCCTGCCTCCAGAAAGCAATACTCTGCCGTGGATTAGGAGGGAGTGACAGCCTGCAGGAGCGCCGCAGATCATCTAAAAACGTAAGTAATGCTTTTTATTCTTTGCTCCACTGTATTACCGGCGTATAAGGTGACAGTTGGGGGGTCGTCTTATACGCCCCGTCGCCTTATACGCCGGTATATATTTTTAGTGTAACACATTTCTGGATGAATTGCAGGAAAGGGGTTATATATTTAACCCCTTTCCGACCATTCATCCTGCGATCGCGGGCAGCCCATTGCATTCAGTGGAACCTGCTGTATTGCCGCTCCATTGAATTCAATGGGCAAACATCGTTCTTCTCTGCTACAGCTGTTACAGCTGTGCCAGAGGAGAACGATCTTTATGCTGACAGTGGGGGGGGGGGGGGGGCACTCTTGCCGCTATTGTGGCTTAATAGTGGGACCTGTGAACTTGAGATGCAGCCCACCATGTAGCCCCTCGCCTGCCCTATCCGTCACTGTGTCATTCCCATCACTTTCCTGAATTGCCCAGATTTTCACACATGAAAACCTTAGCGAGCATCGGCGAAATACAAAAATGTTCTGGTCGCCCATTGACTTCAATGGGGTTCGTTGTTCGAAACGAACCCTCGAGCATCACGGGAAGTTCGTTCCGAATAACGAACACCCGAACATTTTGGTGTTCGCTCATCTCTATTAAGCATATATTTAAAGATGTGTTCTTGTTTTTTTTTCTTCTACTGTTCAATGTCACAATCTATAATTTTAAAAAAATCCTGCAGTTTTCACGCTGACTAGTAATCCTAATAGTCTGACACTTTTTAGCAGTCATCTTATTTCCAAGACAGGTATATAATGAAGAGTAACACCTATATAAAGATAACAGGGGATCCACCATTCACAGTAGGTGATGGTCATGACTCACCCCCTTCTACTTCCTGCACAAGGACCTCTGCATGTGACACAGAGCTGGCCCACACATTTGTAGAAAAAGAAACATGCATTCCCATCACAAATGATCTTATATTTAGTCACAAAAAAGGACAAACAAAATTTAAAGATGGTTAAAAATAAGAAAAACACATTAGGTCACGCATATAATGAAGGAGGCCCATATCCCAATGCCACAGGAAATATATGATTCATATAACAATTGATTCCACTTGATAAATAGGGGGCAAAGAAAAAGCTGTGCATCAAAATACAGGGTAAGGGCTCTTTCACACGGGTGCTGCAATTTATGTCCACCAACATCGCAGCCAAGAATCACATGAATGAGAGGCATCTTCCATTTTCTCGCCCATGCAGATGGCCAGGCTGCGGCGTATATATGCCGCAGCCTGGAATACCATCAGCCAGGGGGAGAGAGTTCAGCTCTGCTAAACTCCCTCACCCTCTCTGCCCTTTGACTGCTGCCAGCAAAGGGAGGGAACTGGAGCTTAGCAGAGCTAGTGTGCTAAGCTCCCTCTCCCTCTGCACCCCAGCCTATGGGAGCTGTCGGCAACAGGAGGGGGAGGGACTTTAGCAACGCGAGCTGCTGCTGAATTTCCTCCCTCTTCTCTTTTCTGACAGCTCTCATAGGCTCCTATGGGAATGGCTGGCAAATTCCTGCAAAAGATAGGACAAGACCTATCTTTTCCAGACGTGTGTAAAACAGCACCGTATGTGCATTCTTTTCCGTCCGACTTTACACACCAAAGAATCACCCATCTGAACAAATGCATTGGAATCCAATGATTGAGATGGTCGCGATTTTTCGACGGCTTTTTATTGTGGCAGAGTAGATGTAATAAAAAGCTTGCGTGAAAGATGACTAAGGCAAAAGCCTAGACTCACCCATTCAACTGATGTAATAATTAGGGATGAGCGAGCATGCTCGGTAATGGCAGATACCCGAGCGAGCATCACTCTTCTCGAGTAACTGCATACTCGTCCAAGCAAATGCGGAGGGGGGCGGAAAGTGAGAGAGATCTCTCTCTCTCTCCCACTCGCTCCCTTCCGCCCCCCTCCCCCGCATTTGTCTGGACGAGTATGCAGTTATTCGAGAAGAGCGATGCTCGCTCGAGTATCTGCCTTTATTGAGCATGCTCGCTCATTTCTAGTAATAATGAGAAAATTGACCTCCAATGTGTGAAAGTCTTAATTGGGAGGAATGCTGCATTTTTTGGTGAATGAGACCTTTTCAGCAGCCATTTTGAACTCCTGTTGAAAATTCCTCTTGTATATAAATGAAAGTGAACAAAAATTGTGGGGGAAAACTTTACTCCTGATGAAGCTGCCTCTGTAGCGATATGCATGTTTTTTTAAATTGTATTTCACTCAATTCTATATGCTTTGATTACACTTATTGCTTTTTGGTAATTATGGCTATTCCATACATACCTCTCTGCTTTATTATGAGCTGACTTTTTACCCTGCATTACACCTCATATTGGCTATTGCACGAACTACTCTTATATTCACTGACACTTTGAAGTTGCCAGCACTTGCACTTTATGTTGTACTTTCATTTCTGTATTTTGAAGCACAGCTTTTTATTGCACTTTATGAACTTAGTGGAATCATTTGATCTATACCTTTTTATATCTATATTGAATATTTGCTGTAGTTCTGGGATATGGGCACTCTTGATTGTGCGTGTATTGTCAAAATAAAAATTAGTGGGAATATAGAGCAATCTAATGACATGATGAAAGAAGCACAGATCCAAAGGATTTATTATTGAAATATAAGCCCTATGCCAAAAATAAGCCTAGCTACACTACATGAAAAAAAGCAATAATCACCTAGCAGGCATCGTCCAGGTCCCTCCCACGCTCCTGCAGGCTTCCATGTAGTTCTCCACACTGAAGAAGCATCTCTTGCTGGTAACGTGGCTTCAATACCTTGCCTCCAGCAAGCAATTGCTCTGATTGCGCTCGTGAACCAATCAGAGCTGGCACTTGATGAACCAATCACAGCCATTCATTGAATAACATCATTGAATGTCTGTGATTGGTTCATCGAGCGCCATCACACTGTAAGATATGATACAGATGGATGTCACAAGATATAAATACAAGAGAAGAGAAGGGTGGAGCGACTCCTATTAAGGATTTGACCCTAATATTCAGAATAGTTTTTTGTAGAATAGTTAGTAGAATCATAGAATGGTAGAGTTGGAAGGGACCTCCAGGGTCATCGAGCCCAACCGCTTGCTCAGTGCAGAATTCACTAAATCATCCCAGACAGACATTTGTCCAGCCTCTGTTTGAACACTTCCATTGAAGGAGAACTCACCACATCCCGTGGTAAGCTGCTCCACTCATTGATCACCCTCACTGTCAGAAAGTTTTTTCTAATATCCAATGTGTGTCTCCTCCCCTTTAGTTTCTTCCCATTGCTTCAAGTCTTTCCTTGTGCAAATGAGAATAGGTCTGATCCCTCTGCACTGTGACAGCCCCTCAGATATTTGTAGACAGCTATTAAGTGTCCTCCCAGCCTTCTTTTTTGCAAGCTAAACATTCCCAGATCCTTTAACCATTCCTCATAGGACATGATTTGCAAACCCCTAACCATCTTGGTAAGGCCTCAGTCACACGGGCGCATCGGCACCCGTACAGCGGCGCCGATGCGCCCGTGTGACTGACACCAGCAGACGGCCGTCTCTCTGCAGCGCTGGAGGAAAGAACATGTGACCGGCTTCATTGCCGGTCATGTGTTCTTTCCTCCGGCGCTGCAGAGAGACGGCTGTCTGCAGGTACGTCCGTCTCCTTCTTGCAGTCACACGGGCACATCGGCGCCGGTGTACGGGTGCCAATGCGCCCGTGTGACTGAGGCCTAACTTTTCTCTGAATTTGCTCCAGTTTGTCTATGTCTTTTTTAAAGTTGGGTGCCCAGAACTGGACACAGTATTCCAGATGAGGTCTGACTAAGGAAGAGTAGAGGGGGATAATTACCTCACGTGATCTAGACTCTATGCTTATCTTAATACATCCCAGAATTGTGTTTGCCTTTTTGGCTGCTGCATCACATTGTTGACTCATGTTCAGTCTATGATCTATTTGATCTATACCTTTTTTATATATTTTATATTTGCTGTGGTGCTGGGATATGGGCACTCTTTATTGTGCGTGTATTGTCAAAATAGAAATTAGTGGCAATATAGAGCAATCTAATGACATTATGAAAGAAGCACAGATCATAGTATACTCAAGTCTTTTTCACATGTGCTGCTGTTTAGCCCAATACCCCCATTCTGTATGTGCTTTTTAATTTTTTCTTGCCCAGATGTAGGACTTCGCATTTCTTCTTGTTAAATACCATTCTGTTAGTCGCCGCCCACTGTTCAAGCTTTTCTAGATCTTTTAGAATACTCTCTCTCTTCCCTAGTTTTAGCTATCCCTCCTAGCTTTCTGTCGTCGGCAAATTTGATTAGTTTCTCATCAATTCCCTCCTCCAAATCATTTCGAAAAATGTTGAACAACACTGGGCCTAGAACAGAGCCTTGTGGTACCCCACTTGATACATTCTTCCACTTGGATATGCAGCCATTTATGACCACTCTTTTAGTATGATCACTCAGCCAGTTGTGAATCCACCTAACACTTGCCTTGTCAATCCCATATTTGGTCATTTTTTCAATAATTATCATATGAGATACTTTGTCAAATGCTTTACTAAAGTCAAGATATACTATATCCACCACATTTTCCTGATCAACCTAGTCGGTGATTCTGTCATAATGCGGCAGATGTTTTCTTTATCCCCACAAGGAATAAAGAATTCCCTGCTGCACCTCTCACAGATGTAACAGATGTGGCAAAGGAATTCTTCATCCCTGTGGGAAATAAAGAATTCCCTACCACAGCTGTCACAGATGAGAGCTGCGCTACAGGACCAAGCTGCCAGCATCCTGTAATTGTTTTTCAGGGAAGGGCTTTAAATATAAGCCCTTTCCTAAAAAACAAGGCAAAGTAGTGTTAAAAAAAAACTAAAAACATACTCACCTTACTTCAGCTGCCGGGGCTCAGCCGCGTCCTCTCTGCGCTGTTCCCAGCTCTGCAATGCAGTTCTTTGAGCAGGTGGGGATTGGCCATCTGATGTAGAAAGAGTTAATGAATATGTTCTCCTTGTCCAGGTGGCCTATAGTAAATGCCAACAATAGTGTCCTTTCTGTTATTCTCTTCTTGTATTCTTACCCAAACAGTTTCTTCAGAACTACCATGCTATGAAGATTGAATCTCTATGGAGATGAATGTTTTCCTAACATACAACACAATGTATGTTAGGAAAAAGGAGCGGGAGCAATAAAGATCAAGAAGCTTGGTGACTCAATGGTTACCACTGTTACCTTGCAGTATTGGAGTCCTAGGTTCAAATTTGACTAACAACATCTGCATGGAGTTTTATAAAGTCCATCAGGATGTATTCTTTGGTCAGATTTGAATTTAGGACTCCAGTCCCCCAAAGCAACAGTAATAACAACTGAGGCACATCCATTGAAGGACCACTACCACCGTCATTTTCAGGCTCTTAGACAGTGTTCAATACTGGGTTTATTGGTTTTTATGAATGCTCGGTTCAAACGTATTCACACCGTATCAAACTTTTTGACAAAATTAGTCGAACCAGCTAAAACCAAACTTTTGAAAATTTCACTCATCTCTAACCGCAACACTCACACAGAAATCAGTGCGTCAGCTCCTGTCCATTGTGTGAATGGCCCAGCTCAGGCAAGAAGGCTGACCCCTAGTCATGTACAGAAAATAGAATGAAAAAAAAATTACAATCAGAAAATAAAAACAAATGGGAAAATGAAAAGTTTTTCACTATCTGATTTTAATTAGTAAAAAACATAGATGATACATTTTATTTAAGTGAAAAGTAGGGAGAAAAGGGAACAGCAAAGGATGGGAGGGGCAAAAAAGGAACGGAAGGGGAAGAAAGGGTAAGGGTGCTCATATATATTAGACTGATATAGGTTGATGTTTGAACAACCGTTGGTTTCTCAGATGCTGCCATACACGTTTAAGTCCATATTGACAGTCAAAGTTATTCAAATTTAGATAGAATCAAATGTTTTCTCTCTTTCAGCCACCCTGATAGATGGAGTAGATCTTCGTGGATATTTTGTTTATTCCTTCACTGACAAGATGGATCCCCAGTTTGGCTTGTTCAAATACGTTGCCAACAAATACGAGGCTAAAAGTTCAAAGACCGTATACAGAAGAATCATTGGTAATAATGGATTTCCAAGTATGGATACAACTCCAGCCCCCTGTCCGGAGGAGGTTTTTGAGTGCACCGACTGTCATGTGTTTCAGACTAGAAAATATTTGTTTGCATTTGTTGCTTTCATGTCTTTTGTATTCATTGTCTCTGTTTTTATGATCGCATATTACTCCAAAAAGGACAAAAGGAGGTATAAGTAAAAAATTAAAAAATAACTTTTTATTGTAAAAACAGGTTAGATAAGGGAAGGGCCTTATCTATGGACTGGTGGAAGGCCATTTTACCTGATTTCCACCTAATGTCTGTGACATGACAGTTGGAAATCCTGTTGACAGTGCGCCCATTTCCAAAATGAAATGGTGGGTGCTAATTATTTTGCACAGATAAATACCTGTTTTATGAAAAGGGTGCTGAGAACGCAGAGCTGACTTGTAAAACTGTGAATTCATATATAAATAGTACTATGAAGATGATCATATATAGTAAGTATGTGCTTTGTATAGATCTATTTTTGAATACGCTTCCTCATGGAAACTTTATCAGATATGTTCTATAATTCTACCTTAGATTATTCAGACAAGGAGACTATTATATTTATTATCAGGCATTTTTATTATCTTTATGATAAGCTCATAGCATCTGGGATCAGAGGAATTATTTAGTCACGGATGCTGATATATTTGCTAGTCCTGGATAGACCTTCATTGTTTTCTTCTGCGAAGCTTTACCATTTGAGCTATTGCTCTGGAGTAGTGGTTCCTTTATGTAGGTCTATCTATCTGCTAATTAATAGAGTTTCCTTATGAAAATATGTTTTTTAAATCCTAGAGAATAAACCTTATAGAGTAAACTCCTAGAGAGGAAATTCTTAAAGAGTAAACTCTGCTGGGCAGCTGCTACAACCATAGCTAATCTGCAAGAAGCTGGGGTGGATGATCATTACAATACTTTAGTTATTAATGATGGGACTGAAAACCCTATAAAGAGTATTCTCCAAATCAAAATAAGGAAAAGGAAGAAGACTAAAAGCTATATATTATTGTAAGGATTAACATGTTCTAAATTAGATAAATAAACGGAATCAATGTGCGAAACTTATCAATATGATACTGTCAAGTGAACTTGAGTACACAGTGGTTGAGGGTTGCAGACTATCCCAAAGATTTCAATGGCTGGAAGCAGAATATAGAGGTACCTTAGGGAGATAGTTACTATGGCACCTGCAGTAGCCCTAGCTTCACAAAGCCACTATTGCAGCTTACCCCTAACAGTAATATCTGACAACAGCAACTCCAAATACTTTGCCTTGACTACTCCTAAATACAGTCCTTAAAGATAAGCGTTAATCTCCTACGTGCTTTGCCAGATATCGGGGAGGTAAGGCAATGTTATCACAGGTTAATGTTAAAAACGGCAGTGGTGGGAGGAAGCTAAAGTCGGTGGTGAAGAAGTAGGTGCTCTTCTCTCCCAGCAATACACATTCCATGTCATCCCTCCCAGTACCCCCACTCACTTTCCCATCGTTTGAGGTACATGCCCTACGACTTTTCTGGTTCTCCTCCTACCTACCTGACCATTCATTCAGTGTCTCCTTTGCTGGCTCTACCTCCCCTCCTCTTCCCCTCTTTCCCTTGCTGTTGGGCTTCCCCCAGGACTTGGTCCTTGACCTTCTCCATCTACACAGCACCTAATATACAAACCATCAGGAGTTTTGGCTTTCAGTACCATCTCTATGCTGACGACACCCAGTTATACACCTCTTCCCATGACATCTCTGCAACATTCCTCCAGAACGCCACCACTGTCTGTCTGCTGTCTCTAACACTATGTCCTCTCTCTTCCTAAAACTTCCTAAAACTGAACCTCTGAAAAACTGACCTACTGGTGTTTCTGCCTCCTACTAACTGACCTCATCCTGACATATCCATCTCAGTGTGTGGCACTATAACTCCCAGCATGCTCGCTGCCTTGCGGTTATATTCGACATCGATCTCTCCTTTACCTCTTATATCTAATCTTTAGGCTGAACGTGCTGCACCTCAAGAACATCATAAGAATCCTCCCTTTCCTCACCGTTAACACGCTAAAAACGCTCACTGTTGCCCTCATCCATCCTGCCTCGATTATTGCAACTCGCTGCTGATCGGTCTCCCTCGTGCCGGACTCTCCCGTCTCCAATCCATCCTGAATGCGGCAGCCAGGCTCATCTTCCTGTCCAGCCGCTACTCGGACGCCTCTGCCCTGTGCCAGTCACTGCACTGGCTGCCCAGAAAATACAGAATTTAATTAAAACTCACCACCTTCATCCATAAAGCCCTCCACAGCGCCGCGCCGCCCTACATTGCCTCCCTCATCTCAATACACCACCCAGCCAGTGCCCTCCGTTCTGCTAACGAAATCAGATTAAATGCCTCTTTAACCCGAACCTCTCATTTTCGTCTCCAAGACTTCTCCAGAGCAGCACCAGTCCTCTGGAATGCACTACGGAAAACTACCCGGGCAGTCCCTGACTTGGCTCTAAAAACGCACCTCTTCAGGGAGGCATACCGCAGCCAAGATACAATGATTTTGACAGGGGGTTGACGCACTTGTTACTGATTGGCTGTCCTGCATTCTCCCTGTCCTCTCCCTCACAGGTCCTGTAGCCACCGCCGTCCGCCATGGAGGAAGGCTGAGAGGCGGCTCTCGGTACTGATGAGTGATTGTGGTGGTCAGCGGACGAGGTAGTGGAGGAAGGGGAGAGCGGTCGGGCTGTACTCTGCAGTGCTGCTGTGTGAGGGAGTGGTGACCGGCAGCCCTGCGAACATCACAGAGCTGTGCTGAGGGCCGCAGCAGTGACCGCTCCTCACTTCAGATGCACGGAATGGTGAGCGCTGCAGAGCGGCCATGTATAATTACATTTGCAGTTGCTCTCTCCCGCGGCTCCCCTACAGTCACAGCGTGGAAGGGTCCGCAGTGGAGGTGACAGCCGCCCAGCAACTAAATCAGTAATGGTGAAAAAGGGGCGCCAGGGACAGTGAAAGCGTGGCTGCTTGGACGGCTGCTACACTCAGCGCAGGAAAAAACACCAGGACCTGAGAACCTGAGAAAGGAGACAATGGCCTGCAGCCAATCAGGAACAGGGGGCGTCAAACTCCTTGTATCTTGGCTTAGCCAGGACTTCCGATGGCGCCAAGATACACTCATACCGTCATATTGAATCAGCCACTATAGCGCTCAACCTGACCATTGTCTATGTGTATAGCATCCCTCACTCTCCACCTCGCCATACCGTGTACATCTCCAGCCCTTTACCTTCTGTATCATCACATTATTTGTAGTATGCCTTGGGGTTATATTTGACCCCAATCTCTCCTTTACCCCTATATCCAATCTCTCACCTGAACGTTGGAGCAGGACCCTCACCCCTACTATGACCATCAACTGATTACTACATGTAACTGTGGTTTTGTTTTTATTCCCCCTGTTTGGTAAATGCTGTGGAATATGTTGGTGCTATATAAATAAAGATTATTATTATTAATAAACACGATTGGCAGTGAGGATGGGAGGGGCGGCGCTGAACCCACAAGGATTGGAGTGGTATGATTACTACTTTTAACCTTTTCCTGCTCTCTGTACATTTTCCTCATACAACTTGGAGAACACCTTTAAATTTGGTCATACACATCAGATGAAAATCAGCCGAATAGCGGGATTAACTGAAAATGTAGTAAAACGAATTCTTACCCTTTGAAATATATATTATTTATGTATAATGAATTAATTTATGCCAGATCAGGTCTCTACATAATATATGTGCATGCACTTTATATAGAAGCATAAAATCACCATGAATATGTATAAGAATATGTTTAAATGTATTATTGGGCTGTATAAAATGTGATTTCAGGGCAAATTGTCTTATAGTTAAAAGGTTATGATTTATGCTCATGAAAAATCTTGTATCGTATACATCTTTAATGGTTACAATAAAAAATAGATTTTTTATATTTACATCTTATAATTTAGCATGCGATCTCTCTTCTTTGTATCACATTTTGTAAAGAGTTTGTTTTCTTAAGGATCGTTTAGCATTTTTACATTAGTGAACTTTACCTTTTAGGGTTTAATGTCGCCATCTAGTGGGTAAATCTGAAAAGGCATGCAGATGAGTATCTTCTTGGCAAAAGGATATAATATACAGTATCTGAAATGAACACATGCAGTGTAGAAAACAATTGATAAAAAAATGACTCAAATCAGAGAAGACATAACCTGTGAGTCACTAGATATATGTTGCCTTCACAGGGTTGACCTTAGGTCAGATGATGCCCGATGCAAAATTTCCTTGTGGCGCCTCCTCCCATTGTAATAAAAATAAAAGCTAAGCAAAGTGCTGATTAAAAGCTCCACTGAAAAGGTCTTAAATTCAACTTTAGCAGCCAGTGCCAGGCAGCTGCTGTCAAGGCGAATACAATCATGGGATACACAAATAGAGGCATAGGCAGACCACACATGGAATATCTGCAGTATTTACAGTACAAGCTATAAGGAAGAGATTTACATTTTTTGTCCACATGGAGGAGAAAAATTCAGTACAGAATGTGGTGTGGATTTTCTTTCGTGCGGATCTGCAGTAGACTTCACCCCTTCAATTAAAAAGGTGAAATCTGCTGCAGATCTACATCAAAATCCGCAGCAGAAAGTATGTTGTGGGTTTTGGTGCGAATATGCAGGCTTCTCTCAGATTTTTGAACACACGACTTGTGCCACAGCTAAAACCACCAAGTAGTCCTAGCCTAAAGGTTATACAGTTCTAGACCAAGACAAATATTAGACTCTAGGCTCACAATCATTGAGAACTGATGCTGGCCAACTGACCAACTACTGCTGCTGGAGTCTGGTGGATCACTGCCTTTAGCCCAGCCATCTCCCCTGCTGCCATTTGACTGATAATGCTGATTCAGTGAGTGTAGCATGTGGGGTGACATCATAGGGTCACAATAGGAGCCTCAAAGGCCAGACCTGGCGATCAACAGCAATACTCCTACTCAGGGGCGTACCTAAAGGCTCAGGGGCCCGGGTGCAAAAGTTCAGCTCGGGGCCCCCCCTTGGACCTCCACCCACACTCCCCCATACCCATACCTAGATCGCGCTGCATACATGATCTGCCCCTTGGCGTAATCTTTCCAAACATTACGCATTTCCTGAACATAATAATAATAATAATAATAATCTTTATTTGTATAGCGCCAACATATTCCGCAGCGCTTAACATGAACATTTGTTTGTAGCCCCGCAGGCCACTCTCACTCACACACCTCTTTTTACCGCTATTAGCACAGCGCCCTGAGTGCCGTACTAACCGCGGTACAACACTCCCAGAGATTTTATTGAGGTTACTCAAAATTGTGCTGGAACGCCGTGTACCTAACGCTGTTATTTTCAAGAGCTGTCTGTTCTATTTTTGCATTTTTGTGGTTTTTAACACATCTCATCACCCATCACAATGATGGGGTGCATTAAAAAGCGCTGTCACACCTGTGTTCAAAAAAGCTGCTTGAAATTCCGGTAAAAATGCCGCGATTTCAAGCTGCGTTTTCTGAACACGTGTGGGAGCGGCCTCAGGGGGGTCATGTTTTTGTTGCACTTTAGAACCACAATTAAGACACATAAAAAACTTGCATGCAGTATTTAAAGACCGCGTACGGTATTAGGGTGACTGCCCACTACAGTTTTTTTTCACGGCGACATTTGCAGCGGTTTTTTTTTCTGTAGGGGTCTATGTTAAAATCACGATCTCGCAAAATCGCGATTTTGCGGTAAATTGCGATTTTGCGCGATCACTATTTTAACATTACAAGTCCCATAGACCCCTACAGAAAAAAAAAAACGCTGCAAATTTTGCTGTGAAAAAAAACTGTAGTGGGCAGTCACCCTAAAGGAGCTGCAGACACTATTAATAGAGATAGATCGATAGATAGATAGATAGATAGATAGATAGATAGATAGATAGATAGATAGATAGATAGATAGATAGATAGATAGATAGATAGGAAGGATATAGATAGCTACATAGATATGAGAGAGAGAGAGAGAGAGATGAGAGAGAGAGAGAGAGAGATGAGAGAGATATGAGAGAGAGAGAGAGAGAGAGAGATGAGAGAGATATGAGAGAGAGAGAGAGAGAGAGAGATATGAGAGAGACATAGATAGATATGAGAGAGAGAGAGATAGATAGATATGAGAAAGAGAGATAGATAGATATGAGAGATAGATAGATATGAGAGAGATATGAGAGAGAGAGAGATAGATATGAGAGAGAGAGAGATAGATATGAGAGAGAGATAGATAGATATGAGAGAGAGATAGATATGAGAGAGAGATAGATAGATAGATATGAGAGATAGATAGATAGATATGAGAGATAGATAGATAGATAGATAGATATGAGAGAGAGAGAGAGAGATAGAGATATGAGAGATAGATAGATAGGAAGGATATAGATAGCTACATAGATATGAGAGAGAGAGAGAGAGAGAGAGAGAGATGAGAGAGATATGAGAGAGACAGAGAGAAAGAGAGATATGAGAGAGACATAGATATGAGAGAGAGAGATAGATAGATATGAGAGATAGATATGAGAGAGAGAGAGATAGATAGATATGAGAGATAGATAGATATGAGAGAGAGAGATATGAGAGAGAGAGAGAGATAGATAGATAGATAGATAGATAGATAGATAGATATGAGATATAGATAGATAGATAGATAGATATGAGAGATAGATAGATAGATATGAGAGATAGATAGATAGATATGAGAGATAGATAGATATGAGAGATATGAGAGAGAGAGAGATATGAGAGATAGATAGATAGATAGATAGGATATAGATAGATAGATTGATATGAGATAGATAGGAGATAGATAGATAGGATATAGATATGAGATAGATAGACATGAGATAGATAGATAGATAGATAGATAGATAGATATGAGATAGATGATAGATAGATATGAGATAGATAGAAAGATAGATATGAGATAGATAGATAGGAGATAGATGAGATAGATAGATAGATAGATAGATAGATAGATAGATAGGAGATAGATAGGAGATAGATAGGAGATAGATAGATAGATAGATAGGAGATAGATATGAGATGGAGATTGATAGATAGATAGGAGATAGATAGATAGCTAGATATGAGATAGATAGATAGATAGATATGAGATAGATGATAGATATGAGATAGGTAGATAGATATGAGATAGATAGATAGATAGATAGATAGATAGATAGATAGATATGAGATAGATAGATAGATAGATAGATATGAGATAGATAGATAGGAGATAGATATGAGATAGATAGATAAATAGATAGATAGATAGGGGATAGATAGATAGATCGATAGATAGATAGATATGGATAGATAGATAGGAGATAGATAGATAGCTAGATAGATAGGAGATAGATAGATATGAGAGAGATAGCAGATAGATAGATATGAGATAGATAGATATTTGAGTATAAAAGTAAAAATAAAAACTATCCCGCGCCTTGGCAGAAAACCAATCTTTTTTTTATTCTTGTTAAAACAACGCGTTTCGACACGATATGTGTCTTTTTCAAGTTCAAGATGAACTTGATGAACTTGATGCCAAGGCGCGGGATAGTTTTTATTTTTACTTTTATACTCAATTATCCAGCGCGACCGTGCTTACAAACACGGTGAAAGGATATCCCTGGACGCCGCTCCAAAAAGAAACATGGAGAAGCAAGAAACCTGCTGAAGGCTAACGTGGACAACAGGTGCAGAGGGGTTAATTCCTTCACCACCGGATTAACCCTTCTGGCACCGGGTAAGCCCACCTCTCATTTAGCTATAAAAGCATTTGTAAACTGCAAGTGAGGCGCATTTTAAAGTACATTTTCTATGATAGATAGATATGAGATAGATAGATAGATGATAGATAGATATGAGATAGATATATAGATATGAGATAGATATATAGATATGAGATAGATAGATAGATGATAGATATGAGATAGATAGATAGATAGATAAATAGGATATAGATAGATACATAGATATGAGAGAGAGAGAGAGAGATATGAGAGAGAGAGAGATATGAGAGAGAGATAGATAGATATGAGAGAGAGAGATATGAGAGAGAGAGAGATAGATAGATATGAGAGATAGATAGATATGAGAGATAGAGATAGATATGAAAGAGAGAGAGGATAGATATGAGAGATAGATAGATAGATACATAGATATGAGAGATAGATAGATAGATAGATAGATAAATAGATAGATAGATATGAGAGATATGAGAGAGAGAGAGAGAGAGAGAGAGAGATATGAGAGATAGATAGATATGAGATAGATAGATATGAGATAGATAAATATGAGATAGATAGATGATAGATAGATATGAGATAGATATATAGATATGAGATAGATAGATAGATAGATAGATATGAGATAGATAGATGATAGATATGAGATAGATAGATAGATAGGATATAGATAGATACATAGATATGAGAGAGAGAGATATGAGAGAGAGAGATGAGAGAGAGATAGATAGATATGAGAGAGAGAGAGAGATATGAGAGAGAGATAGATATGAGAGAGAGATAGATAGATATGAGAGAGATAGATATGAGAGAGATAGATATGAGAGAGAGAGAGATAGATATAAAAGAGAGAAAAGATAGATATGAGAGATAGATAGATATGAGAGAGATATAGATATGAGAGATAGATATGAGAGATAGATAGATAGATAGATAGATAGATAGATAGGAGATAGATAGATATGAGATAGATAAATAGATAGATAGGAGATAGATAGATAGGATATAGATATGAGATAGATAGATAGGAGATAGATAGATAGATAGATAGATAGATAGATAGATAGGAGATAGATAAGAGATAGATAGATAGATATGAGATAGATAGATAGATATGAGATAAATAGATAGATAGATAGATAGATATGAGATAGATGATAGATAGATATGAGATAGATGATAGATAGATATGAGATAGATAGATGGATGGATAGATATGAGATAGATAGATAGATTGATATGAGATCGATGATAGATAGATAGATATGAGATAGATAGATGATAGATAGATAGATATGAGATAGATAGATGGATAGATATGAGATGGATAGATAGATATGAGATAGATAGATAGATAGATAGATAGATAGATAGATAGATAGATAGATAGGAGATAGATATGAGATAGATAGGAGATAGATAGATAGTAGATAGATAGATGGATAGATTGGAGATAGATAGATGATAGATAGATTGATGATAGATAGATAGATAGATGATTGATAGATATGATATAGATAGATAGATAGATATGAGATAGATAGATAGATATGAGATAGATAGATAGATAGATGATAGATAGATATAAGATAGATAGATAGATGGATAGATATGAGATAGATAGATAGATAGGATATAGATAGATACATAGATATGAGAGAGAGAAAGAGAGATATGAGAGAGAGATAGATAGATAGATATGAGAGAGAGAGATATGAGAGAGAGATAGATATGAGAGAGATAGATAGATATGAGAGATAGATATGAGAGAGAGATAGATATGAGAGAGATAGATAGATAGATAGATATGAGAGATATGAGAGAGATATAGATATGAGAGATAGATAGATAGGTGATAGATAGATAGATATGAGATAGATAAATAGATAGATAGGAGATAGATAGATAGATAGATAGATAGGAGATAGATAGATAGGATGAATAGATAGGAGATAGATATGAGATAGATATGAGATAGATAGATAGATAGATATGAGATAGATGATAGATAGATATGAGATAGATAGATGATAGATAGATATGAGATAGATAGATAGATGGATAGATATGAGATAGATAGATATGAGAGAGATAGATAGATAGATAGGAGATAGATATGAGATAGATAGATAGGAGATAGATAGATAGGAGATAGATAGATATGCTATAGATAGATATGAGATAGATAGATAGATAGATAGATATGAGATAGATAGATAGATAGATATGAGATAGATAGATGATAGATAGATAGATATGAGATAGATAGATGGATAGATAGATATGAGATAGATAGATAAATAGATATGAGATAGATAGATAGATAGATATGAGATAGATAGATAGGAGATAGATAGATAGATAGATAGATAGATAGATAGGAGATAGATAGATAGGAGATAGATATGAGAGATATAGCAGATAGATAGATATGAGATAGATAGATAGATATGAGATAGATAGATAGATAGATAGATAGATGGATAGATATGAGATAGATAGATAGATATGAGATAGATATGAGATAGATAGATAGATATGAGATAGATAGATAGGAGATAGATAGATAGTAGATAGATAGATGGATAGATAGATAGGAGATAGATAGATGATAGATAGATCGATGATAGATAGATGATTGATAGATATGATATAGATAGATAGATAGATAGATATGAGATAGATAGATAGATATGAGATAGATAGATAGATAGATGATAGATAGATATGAGATAGCTAGATAGATGGATAGATATGAGATAGATAGATAGATAGATATGAGATAGATAGATAGATATGAGATAGATAGATAGATGATAGATATGAGATAGATAGATAGATAGATATGAGATAGATAGATAGATAGATAGATATGAGATAGATAGATAGATAGATAGATAGATATGAGATAGATAGATGATAGATATGAGATAGATAGATAGATAGATAGATAGATAGATAGGATATAGATAGATACATAGATATGAGAGAGAGAGAGATGAGTGAGAGATATGAGAGAGAGAAAGAGAGATATGAGAGAGAGATAGATAGATAGATAGATATGAGAGAGAGAGAGAGAGATAGATATGAGAGAGATAGATAGATATGAGAGATAGATAGATATGAGAGAGAGAGATAGATATGAGAGAGAGATAGATAGATATGAAAGAGAGAGAAGATAGATATGAGAGATAGATAGATATGAGAGATAGATAGATAGATATGAGAGATAGATAGATAGATAGATATGAGAGAGATATAGATATGAGAGATAGATAGATAGGAGATAGATATGAGATAGATAAATAGATAGATAGGAGATAGATAGATAGGAGATAGATAGATAGATAGATAGATAGATAGGATATAGATATGAGATAGATATGAGATAGATAGATAGATAGATAGATAGGAGATAGATAGATAGATAGGATAGATAGATAGGAGATAGATATGAGATAGATAGATATGAGATAGATAGATAGATAGATAGATAGATAGATAGATAGATATGAGATAGATAGATAGATAGATAGATAGATGATAGATAGATAGATAGATATGAGATAGATGATAGATAGATATGAGATAGATAGATAGATAGATAGATGATAGATAGATAGATATGAGATAGATAGATAGATGGATAGATATGAGATAGATAGATAGATATGAGAGAGATAGATAGATAGATAGATAGATAGATAGATAGATAGATAGATAGGAGATAGATATGAGATAGATAGATAGATAGATAGATAGGAGATAGATAGATAGGAGATAGATAGATAGATAGATAGATAGGAGATAGATAGATGATAGATAGATGGATGATAGATAGATATGATATAGATAGATATGAGATAGATAGATAGACAGATAGATATGAGATAGATAGATAGATAGATGATAGATAGATAGATATGAGATAGATAGATGGATAGATATGAGATAGATAGATAGATAGATATGAGATAGATAGATATGAGATAGATAGATATGAGATAGACAGATAGATAGATAGATATGAGATAGATATGAGATAGATAGATATGAGATAGATAGATAGATAGGAGATAGATAGATAGATAGATTGGAGATAGATAGATAGATAGATATGAGAGATATAGCAGATAGATATGAGATAGATAGATATGAGATAGATAGATAGATAGATGATAGATAGATAGATGATAGATATGATATAGATAGATAGATATGAGATAGATAGATAGATAGATATGAGATAGATAGATAGACAGATAGATAGATATGAGATAGATAGATAGATAGATAGATAGATAGATAGATAGATAGATAGATAGATAGATAGATAGAGGAGGGAGACAGGCAGATAGATACACACACATATATACACTTACCCCAGGGCTCGGTCCTCTTCTCCTCCATGTGACAGCAGCAGCAGCAAAGGTAAACTTAGAGGCTTCCGTGCAACAGGAAGCAGGGGGGCAGCACATGATCACTGTGCTCTGCCGTCCCATGTGACTTCCTCCCTCCTCCCCTGCCGGCCCATGTGAGTACCTCCCTGCTTTTCCTCTCAGGCTGGCCGTTTAGGCTGCCGCATCATGCGGGGGAAAGAACGGCCAGCCATTAATGCACTGAATGTGCATGTGAGTATGGCGGAGGGCGGCCCCGGGGCCCCCTGAGCGCAGGGGCCGGGTCGCCATGGCGACCCCAGCACCCCCTGACGCTACGCCTATGCTCCTACTGCATTATTATTCTTATAAGTTTGCAGTTTGGGCAGACTGGATCAGCTGACGACTTTCCTTAGCATACCAGTTAGTGAAGAAAGGCTATTGGCTAGCCTCACTTTAACTATTGTACAGCAGTCTGTGAGATTGATAGCTGCGACAATTGTGTTTATTCACCACTCCTTGTTATAAGTCCAGTCTTGTCCAGTTTATCTTGTCAATGTGTATTGCTCCTGAGTTTTCCAGTTTATGTCCATGTTTCCTAATTACATATATTATGGGGTCGACGCTCATTTATGTTATGAGCTTGGTTCTGCTGCAATATTCATATCATGAGCTTGGTTCTGCGGCTGTATTTATGGAAAGTTTTCAGATGCTTTCACTTTTTAAGAATTCGTTACAATATTGTGGCCTAGTGCAAATGCAAATGGAAAAAAATCATGTTTTTCCCCATCATTCTGCACTCAATACCCCAAAATGATAAAGTGAAAACCAAAACTAATTGTACATCAATTATTCGAAATCGATGTACATTTTTTTTTTCAAAATGAAAAACTAATATTTTGCATTGACATAAGTATTCAGAGCCTTTGGTGAAACACTCGAAATTTAGCTCTCCCATTTCTTTTGATTATCCTTGAGATGTTTCTATACCTTGATTGGAGTCACCTGCGGTAAATTCAGTTGATGGGACATCATTTTAAAATACACATCCCTGTCTATATAAGGTCGCTGCTCACAAGACATTTCAGAGCCCAAACCAAGCTACGAGGAAGAAAGAACTGCCTGCAAAGCTTAGAGACAGGATTGTGCGGAGGCACAGATCTGAAGAAGGCTTCAAACATTTCTGCTGCAATGAAAGTTCCCAAGAGCCCAGCGGCCTCCATAATTCTTAAATGGAAGAGGTTTGTAACAACCAGGACTCTTCCAGAGCTGGCCACCCCACCAAACTAAGTAACAGAGAGAAGCGCATGGTAAGAGAGGTGATGAAGAACCCAATGGTCACTCTGACGGAGCTCCAAAGATCCTGTGTGCAAATGGGAGAAACCTCCAGAAGGTCAACCATCACTACAGCTCTTCACCAATCTGGGCTTGAATTTTAGTGCTTTTATTGTTTGACTAGCGCAAACCCTCTTAGCCTTAATAAATTCATCAACAGATATGTTTTTTATTGCATGAGTGGGATGAGAACTTTTAGTATGTAGAATTATATTGCCAGCTAGAGGCTTCATGTACAATGAAGAGACAACTTTGCCCAAAAAGTAAATCTACTGTTAGTTGCACATCTAAAAAAAGAGATAGCAGATGTGTGGAAATAGCTTGTGAAAGGCAAATTTTCATCATTGGTGTTAATATAATAAAGCTATTGGCCATATTCACATCCAGATGAGGAGGAAGTCATCTATATAGTGACCATACCACTGGATAAAGTTATAAATGTCGTTGGGCACATATAGATTACACTCCTCCCACCAGGCCATATATAGGTTTGTCAAAGAAGGGGAAAACTCAGCCCCCATAGAACAACCAGATACTTGGAGATAAAATATATGATCAAGCATGAAAATTTAATTTTCAACAAAAAATCTAGAGCCAAAAGTATGAATTCTTATAAAACCACAGAATAATCACTGCAGTTGTGCAAATGAAATAAAACAGCAATAAGGGCCCAATTGTGATGGATGGAAGTATAAAGAAAACTATGTCACAAGATAGACAAGTATAGTTGGAAGACCAAGAGAAATGATCAAAAACTTTAAGTAATTGTTTTGTGTCTTTGATGTATCCCAGGACTCTGTGTACGTGAGGTTGAATATCAATAACCCATTCGTCAAACTTTTCCAGTAGGGAATTAACACCCAATGCAATTGGCCTAAAAGGGGGAGGAAAAATGTCCTTATGAGTTTTAGGAAACACATGAAAAACGAGTGCCATTGGATGTTGAACAAAAAGATACTCGTTGCTTTTAGTCAGTAATTCCTAGGGATAAACCCTTATCCAGTAATCTCTGTAGGGACACACACAATAGGAGTAGGATCCCCAGTCAACCTCTGGTAAATAGTGGAATCCTGCAACATGTTGTTAATTTTGCACTGGTACAAAGAAGAATCTAACACCACAATTGATCCTCCTTCATCAGCGGGATGGATGATAATATTGGCATTTGAGCATAATTGATGGAAAGCAGCTCATTCTCTAATAGATAAGTTAGAATGAATGATGCTGGAAGCATGATGTAATTCAATTACATCACATACAACTCGTTGCTGGAAAAAATCCATCCCAGGAGTACGAGCCTGTATAAGATGGAAAAATGAATTAGGAACGCAATATATATGAGACCAACAACATTTATTGCACTTTATCCAGTGGTATGGTCACTATATAGACAACTTTCTCGTCATCTGGAAGTCTGATGATTCTACATGCTAAAAGTTTTCATCACATTCATATAATAAAAACTTATCTGTTGGTGAATTTATTAGGACTAACAGGGCTTGCTCTAGTGGATCCCTGTAAAGTTTAATAAAGCACTAAAGTTTGAGCTAGACTTGAGCGATCTAGTTATTGCAGCCCTCCTCTCACTAGGAATAAAGGCCCATTTACACACAAAGACAATCTTTCAAATGATTGAAAGATTGACAGTTTTAGCGATCATTTTGCATAAAGTGCTAAAGGACACTAATGTCCATTAGCACTTTATAATCTTCATTTCAATGTAAATTAGCCTCCAGGAGCTGTTTGCAGAGCTCAGCAGGCGGTCTGAGCTCTGCACACAGCGGCATTGTTCTGGCTGTTGGCTGAATACAATGTAATCTCTGACTCCCGAGCAGAACATAGTGTGCGGTCTGTGTTATCTACTCTCCGGCTGGATGATAGATGTTTAGCTCACCATAACCCCTTAATGACGTGGCCCATTTTCGTTTCTTTCTTACCCCTTTTTAAAAAATCATAACTTCTTTATTTATCCATCAACATAGCTGTAAGAGGGCTTGTTTTTTTCATGGGACGAATTGTATTTTTTAATGGTACTATTTAAAGCGTTATATTCTCCTCAGACTGCATGTACCAATGTCCCTCTGCAGAATGTGCCACCCTTCCCACTCTCTTACCTTTTACCCTTAAAGGTAACGCCCCTTTTTATTCAAATTTATCCCTAGACTGGAGGTTGCAGCCCCTTCTTAGCCTAAAAGGTATCCCTGCAGTCCATGGCTGCTTTCTTATGTACTTTATAGCCTTCACAGGGGTCAGTTAGATTGTCCTCAGTATATACCATTGAGGTGAGGTAGATTGTCCTCAGTATATACACATAGAGGTGAGGTAAATTGTCCTCAGTATATACACATAGAGGTGAGGTAGAATCTTCTCAGTATATACACATAGAGGTCAGTTATATTCTCCTTAGTATATACACATAGAGGTCAGTTAAATTCTCCTCAGTATATACACATAGAGATGAGGTAGATTCTCCTCAGCATATACACATAGAGGTCAGTTATATTATCCTTAATATATACACATAGAGGTGAGGTAGATTCTCCTAAGTATATACACATAGAGGTGAGGTAGATTCTCCTAAGTATATACACATACAAGTGAGGTAGATTCTCCTCAGTATATACACATAGAGGTGAGGTGGATCCTCCTCAGTATATACAAATAGAGTTGAGGTAGATTCTAGTATACAAATCATTTCCCTAGGCTTTATGGTTTATGAGAAAAGAACTATGTCATGTATCCCACATTTTCGCACGGCTTTTCACACTTAGAATTGAGTATTGAAGTTGCGACCCCTTTACTTTTCCTATTCAGGATATAAAGAATGGTTGTGCCAAATTTCACATTTCTGCAATACAGATGTGAGTTATTAGCTACATTACATAGGGGGTCATTTAAGTTCATGCTTATAATTGTATTATCAAGTTGTGACCTCGTTAAATTTCCTACTTAGGCCCTAAAGAATGGTCGAGCCAAATTTCAAGCTTGTACGACACTGAGAAGTTAGAGAATTAGATGAGGTACATTACATAGGGGGGGTCACTACTTTTGCACTTAGAATTGAATAGAGATGAGCGAGCACCAAAATGCTCGGGTGCTCGTTACTCGGGACGAAATTTTCGCGATGCTCGAGGGTTTGTTTCGAGTAACGAACCCCATTGAAGTCAATGGGCGACCCGAGGATTTTTGTATATCGCCGATGCTCGCTAAGGTTTCCATTTGTGAAAATCTGGGCAATTCAAGAAAGTGATGGGAACGACACAGCAACGGATAGGGCAGGCGAGGGGCTACATGTTGGGCTGCATCTCAAGTTCCCAGGTCCCACTATTAGGCCACAATAGCGGCAAGAGTGGGCCCCCCCCCCTCCCAACAATTTTTACTTCTGAAAAGCCCTCATTAGCAATGCATACCTTAGCTAAGCACCACACTACCTCCAACAAAGCACAATCACTGCCTGCATGACACTCCGCTGCCACTTCTCCTGGGTTACATGCTGCCCAACCCCCCCCGCACGACCCAGTGTCCACAGCGCACACCAAAGTGTCCCTGCGCAGCCTTCAGCTGCCCTCATGCCACACTACCCTCATGTCTATTTATAAGTGCGACTGCCATGAGGAGGAACCGCAGGCACACACTGCAGAGGGTTGGCATGGCTAGGCAGCGACCCTCTTTAAAAGGGGCGGGGCGATAGCCCACAATGCTGTACAGAAGCAATGAGAAATATAATCCTGTGCCACCGCCATCAGGAGCTGCACACGTGGGCATAGCAATGGGGAACCTATGTGCCACACACTATTCATTCTGTCAAGGTGTCTGCATGCCCCAGTCAGACCGCGTTTTTTTATAAATAGTCACAGGCAGGTACAACTCCGCAATGGGAATTCCATGTGCACCCACAGCATGGGTGGCTCCCTGGAACCCACCGGCTGTACATACATGTATCCCATTGCAGTGCCCTGCAGAGCTAACGTCAGATTAAATGCAGGTGGGCTTCGGCCCACACTGCATGCCCCAACCTAACCGGGGTTTTTAATTCATAGACACAGGCAGGTACAACTCCCTATTGTGAAGTCCCTGTGGACCGACAGCATGGGTGGGTGCCAGGAAGCCACCGGCGGTACATAAATATATCCCACTGCATTGCGCATCACAGCTGAGGTAATGTCATGTTTAATGCAGGTGGGCTTCGGCCCACACTGCATGCCCCAGTCAGACTGGGGTTCTTTAGAAGTGGACACATGCAGTTACAACTCCGTGTGGACCGACAGCATGGGTGGCTTCCTGGAACCCACCGGCGGTACATAAATATATCCCATTGCATTGCCCATCACAGCTGAGGTAATGTCATGTTTAATGCAGGTGGCCTTCGGCCCACACTGCATGCCCCAGTCAGACTGGGGTTCTTTAGAAGTGGACACATGCAGTTACAACTCCGTGTGGACTGACAGCATGGGTGGGTGCCAGGAAGCCACCGGCGGTACATAAATATATCCCATTGCAGTGCCCAGCACAGCTGAGGTAATGTCCGATTAAATGCAGGTGGGCTTCGGCCCACACTGCATCCCCAGTCAGACTGGGGTTCTTTAGAAGTGGACACATGCAGTTACAACTCCGTGTGGACCGACAGCATGGGTGGCTCCCTCGAACCCATCGGCGGTACATAAATATATCCCATTGCAGTGCCCAGCACAGCTGATGTAACGTCAGCTTTAATGCAGGTGGGCAAAAAATTTATTGGATTACACTGTAGGCGAGGGCCCCCAAAAATTGGTGTACCAACAGTACTAATGTACGTCAGAAAAATTGTCCATGCCCAACCAAGAGGGCAGGTGAAACCCATTAATCGCTTTGGTTAATGTGGCTTAATTTGTAGCTAGGCCTGGAGGCAGCCCAGTTAAAATAAAAATTGGTTCAGGTGCAAGTTTCAACGCTTTAATGAGCATTGAAACGTATAAAAATTGTTTACAAAAATTATATGACTAAGCCTTGTGGGCCTAAGAAAAATTGCCCGTTCGGCGTGATTACATGAGGTTTCAGGAGGAGGAGCAGGAGGAGGAGGAGGAGGAATATTATACACAGATTGATGAAGCTAAAAGGTCCACGTTTTTGATGGTGATAGAGAACAATGCTTCCATCCGCGGGTGCAGCCTACGTATTGTTTAGGTATCGCTGCTGTCCGCTGGTGGAGAAGAGAAGTCTGGGGAAATCCAGGCTTTGTTCATCTTGATGAGTGTAAGCCTGTCGGCACTGTCGGTTGACAGGCGGGTATGCTTATCTGTGATGATTCCCCCAGCCACACTAAACACACTCTCTGACAAGACGCTAGCTGCAGGACAAGCAAGCACCTCCAGGGCATACAGCGCGAGTTCAGGCCACGTGTCCAGCTTCGACACCCAGTAGTTGTAGGGGGCAGAGGCGTCACGGAGGACGGTCGTGCGATCGGCTACGTACTCCCTCACCATCCTTTTACAGTGCTCCCGCCGACTCAGCCTTGACTGGGGAGCGGTGACACAGTCTTGCTGGGGAGCCAGAAAGCTGTCAAAGGCCTTAGAGAGTGTTCCCCTGCCTGTGCTGTACATGCTGCCTGATCTCCGTGCCTCCCCTGCTACCTGGCCCTTGGAACTGCGCCTTCGGCCACTAGCGCTGTCGGATGGGAATTTTACCATCAGTTCGTCCGCCAGGGTCCTGTGGTATAGCATCACTCTCGAACCCCTTTCCTCTTTGGGTATGAGAGTGGAAAGGTTCTCCTTATACCGTGGGTCGAGCAGTGTGTACACCCAGTAATCCGTAGTGGCCAGAATGCGTGTAATGCGAGGGTCACGAGAAAGGCATCCTAACATGAAGTCAGCCATGTGTGCCAGGGTACCTGTACGCAACACATGGCTGTCCTCACTAGGAAGATCACTTTCAGGATCCTCCTCCTCCTCAGGCCATACACGCTGAAAGGATGACAGGCAAGCAGCATGGGTACCCTCAGCAGTGGGCCAAGCTGTCTCTTCCCCCTCCTCCTCATCCTCCTCATGCTCTTCCTCCTCAATGCGCTGAGATATAGACAGGAGGGTGCTCTGACTATCCAGCGACATACTGTCTTCCCCCGCCTCTGTTTCCGAGCGCAAAGCGTCTGCCTTTATGCTTTGCAGGGAACTTCTCAAGAGGCATAGCAGAGGAATGGTGACGCTAATGATTGCAGCATCGCCGCTCACCATCTGGGTAGACTCCTCAAAGTTTCCAAGGACCTGGCAGATGTCTGCCAACCAGGCCCACTCTTCTGTAAAGAATTGAGGAGGCTGACTCCCACTGCGCCGCCCATGTTGGGGTTGGTATTCCACTATAGCTCTACGCTGCTCATAGAGCCTGGCCAACATGTGGAGCGTAGAGTTCCACCGTGTGGGCACGTCGCACAGCAGTCGGTGCACTGGCAGATGAAACCGATGTTGCAGGGTGCGCAGGGTGGCAGCGTCCGTGTGGGACTTGCGGAAATGTGCGCAGAGCCGGCGCACCTTTCCGAGCAGGTCTGACAAGCGTGGGTAGCTTTTCAGAAAGCGCTGAACCACCAAATTAAAGACGTGGGCCAGGCATGGCACGTGCGTGAGGCTGCCGAGCTACAGAGCCGCCACCAGGTTACGGCCGTTGTCACACACGACCATGCCTGGTTGGAGGCTCAGCGGCGCAAGCCAGCGGTCGGGTCTGCTCTGTCAGACCCTGCAGCAGTTCGTGGGCCGTGTGCCTCTTCTCTCCTAAGCTGAGTAGTTTCAGCACGGCCTGCTGACGCTTGCCCACCGCTGTGCTGCCGTGCCGCGCGACACCGACTGCTGGCGACGTGCTGCTGCTGACACATCTTGATTGCGAGACAGAGGTTGCGTAGGAGGAGGAGGGTGGTTTAGTGGAGGAAGCATACACTGCCGCAGATACCACCACCGAGCTGGGGCCCGCAATTCTGGGGGTGGGTAGGACGTGAGCGGTCCCAGGCTCTGACTCTGTCCCAGCCTCCACTAAATTCACCCAATGTGCCGTCAGGGAGATATAGTGGCCCTGCCCGCCTGTGCTTGTCCACGTGTCCGTTGTTAAGTGGACCTTGGCAGTAACCCCGTTGGTGAGGGCGCGTACAATGTTGCGGGAGACGTGGTCGTGCAGGGCTGGGACGGCACATCGGGAAAAGTAGTGGCGACTGGGAACTGAGTAGTGCGGGGCCGCCGCCGCCGCCATCATACCTTTGAAAGCCTCCGTTTCCACAACCCTATACGGCAGCATCTCCAGGCTGATAAATTTGGCTATGTGCACGTTTAACGCTTGAGCGTGCGGGTGCGTGGCGGTGTACTTGCGCTTGCGCTCCAACACTTGTGCTAGCGACGGCTGGACGGTGCGCTGAGAGACATTGGTGGATGGGGCCGAGGACAGCGGAGGTGAGGGTGTGGGTGCAGGCCAGGAGACGGTAGTGCCTGTGTCCTGAGAGGGGGGTTGGATCTCAGTGGCAGGTTGGGGCACAGGGGGAGAGGCAGCGGTGCAAACCGGAGGCAGTGAACGGCCTTCGTCCCACCTTGTGGGGTGCTTGGCCATCATATGTCTGCGCATGCTGGTGGTGGTGGCTCCCCGGCTGATCTTGGCGTGACAAAGGTTGCACACCACTGTTCGTCGGTCGTCTGCACTCTCAGTGAAAAACTGCCAGACCTTTGAGCACCTCGGCCTCTGCAGGGTGGCATGGCGCGAGGGGGCGCTTTGGGAAACAGTTGGTGGATTATTCGGTCTGGCCCTGCCTCTACCCCTGGCCACCGCACTGCCTCTTCCAACCTGCCCTGCTGCTGCACTTGCCTCCCCCTCTGAAGACCTGTCCTCAGTAGGCGTAGCAAAGCAGGTGGGGTCAGTCACCTCATCGTCCTGCTGCTCTTCCTCCGAATCCTCTGTGCGCTCCTCCCTCGGACTTACTCCAATTACTACTACCTGAGTGATAGACAACTGTGTCTCATCGTCATCGTCCTCCTCGCCCACTAAAAGCTCTTGAGACAGTTGCCGGAAGTCCTCAGCCTCATCCCCCGGACCCCGGGAACTTTCCAAAGGTTGGGCATCGGTCACGACAAACTCCTCCAGTAGGAGAGGATTCGGAACTATTGCTGCCCATTCTGGGCAGGGGCCCGAGAACCGTTCCTGGGAGTCTGCCTGCTCCTCAGAATGTGTCATTGTAATGGAGTGAGGAGGCTGGGAGGAAGGAGGAGCAGCAGCCAGAGGATTCAGAGTTGCAGCAGTGGACGGCGCAGAATTCTGGGTGGTCGATAGATTGCTGGATGCACTTTCTGCCATCCACGACAGGACCTGCTCACACTGCTCATTTTCTAATAAAGGTCTACCGCGTGGACCCATTAATTGTGAGATGAATGTGGGGACGCCAGAAACGTGCCTCTCTCCTAATCCCGCAGCAGTCGGCTGCGATACACCTGGATCAGGAGCTCGGCCTGTGCCCACACCCTGACTTGGGCCTCCGCGTCCTCGCCCGCGTCCACGTGCTCTAGGCCTACCCCTACCCCTCAGCATGCTGTATTACCAGTAGTGCAGAAACAGAACGCTGTAATTAAATGTGCCGCTTATTGGCCTGTGGTTGGAGGCTGACTTCGCTTACGGAACGCACAGCAGAGGCAGGAAAGAATTTTGCGCAAGCCTGCTGTAACACTTAGCTGGCTGCGTATGAATTAGGACAACTACCCCCAGCAGAGACGCAGTACAGTCAGGACGGTCACAGGCAGCCGAAATAGATTTTTTTTCCCAAATTTTTTTGGAAAAGCCCACTGCCTATATAGACTGGATATGTCTTTCACTGTCCCTGCCTCACCACCACTACTGGCTATGTCAAATTACTGCAGGACGCAATGCTCTGGACGCAATGCTCTGCACGGCCGATATACAAAAAAATAAATAAAAAATGTGCAACACTGCAAAAAGCAGCCTCAACAGTACTGCACACAGTCAGATGTGGCCCTAAGAAGGACTGTTGGGGTTCTTGAAGCCTAAAATCAATCCTAACACTCTCCCTATAGCAGCTCTGGCATCAGCAGCACTTTCCCTGATCTCTGTCAGAATGCATCTGTGGCGAGCAGCGGGAGGGGCCGATTTATATACTCGGGTGACACCTGATCTCGCCAGCCACTCACTGCAGGGGGGTGGTATAGGGCTTGAATGTCGCAGGGGGAAGTTGTAATGCCTTCCCTGTCTTTCTATTGGCCAGAAAAGCGCGCTAACGTCTCAGAGATGAAAGTGAAAGTAACTCGAACATCGCGTGGTACTCGTCACGAGTAACGAGCATCTCGAACACGCTAATACTCGAACGAGTATCAAGCTCGGACGAGTACGTTCGCTCATCTCTAGAATTGAATAATCAAGTTGTGACCCCTAAACTTTTTTTTTTAGGACATAAAGAATGGTTGTGCCAAATTTCACTCTTGTCCAGTACAGATGTGTATTATTAGGTACATTAAATGGGTTGTCATGTACTTTGGCGATAGAATTGAATAATCATGCTGCGACCCCTTTACTTCTCCTATTTACGACCTAAAGAATGGTCATGCAAGTTTGTATGAACTCTAGTTATGATCCTTTAGGATTTTTGTTAACAACTTACTTCATAAGATTGTTTGCATGGATTGCTCTGCTTGCAGAACCTGATATGGATTTGCAGTCCCCTCCATGATTTCTGTATAGCTCACAGTTGTGTATAACTTAAGATCTGGCTTCCATTTGATGTATGCTGTGATCAAGAGATTCACACTTCAATCGAGTTAGATGTTTTTTTATAGGCTATGTACCCCATTGTTTTTAACATGGTTCAATAAATGTTTACTACTTGAAGCTGAAGACGTCCTTCTGCTTTGTGCTTAGGGTCACTGTCTTGGAAAATGAACCTTCTGAACAGTCTGAGGTCTCTTGTGCTCGGGATCAGGTTTTCATTAAGAAGATCTCTGTACTTTGATCTATTTAGTTTTCCATTAACCTTGACTAGTCTCCCTGTCCCAGTCACTGAAAAGCACCCCTCACAGCAGGATACTGCTGCCACCACCATGCTTCACTGTAAGGATGGTATTGGGCAGGTGATGATCATCCCCCAGACATAATGCTTAGAATCGAGGCCAAAAAGTCCTTTATTGCTTTTACTGGCTTTTACTGAGAAGAGGCTTCCTCCTGGCCACTCTACCATAAAGCCCAGTGATGGTTGACCTTCTGGCATGAGGTTGGTTCTGGTGCTGTATTTATGCTATGAGCTTGGTTCTGCAGCTGTACTTGTATTTATTCTGTTGCTTTATTCATGTTATGTGCTTGTTTTAGGTGCCGATTTATGTACTGAGCTTAGTTCTAGGGCTGTATTTATGGTATAAACTTGTTTCTGGTGATTTGTTTATGTTATGGAAGGCAAAGTTAAACAGGTTAGGGATAGGTCACTACTAGAGATGAGTGAACGTATTCGTTTAGGGCGTTTTTGCACTCGAGCACCGCTTTTTCCGAGTAACCGACTACTCGGGCGAAAAGATTCGGGGGGCGCCGGGGGTGAGCGGGGGGTTGCAGAGGGGAGTGGGGGGGGGGGGGGGGGGGAGAGAGAGAGCTCCCCCCTGTTCCCCACTGCTACCCCTGGCTCCACCACACCGCCCCCCGAATCTTTTCGTCTGAGCAGTCAGTTACTCAGAAAAAGTGGTGCTCGAGTACAAAAATGCCCTAAACGAGTAAGTTCGCTCATCTCTAGTCACTACTCATGGGTCAAGGCTGTCTACTTGCTCCCCAAGGTAACATTTAAGTAATCTAAAGTAAATAATAAAAAATATCTTTTTGATGAAAAGTATATATATATTGATTTTATATAGCTTGATTTAATTCAAATACTTTGAACTGTCCAATAGTCAGCACAGTTCAAAGCATTTAAAGGATAACATCAAGTTTACCCTGTGGACACCACACACACATATATATATATACATATATATATATACATATATATATATATATATATATATATATATATATATATATATATATATATATATATATAGTGTCCACAGTCATACCTCTACTTTCGTCACCTTCTTCTTTCGCCGGTTCCCAGTTTCGACGATTCTTCAGTGCAGAATTGCGCCTCTACTTACATTGCCTGCTTCTAGTTTTGCCGATGGCCGCCGGCCCGCGTGACCTTGCTGTCCAATCACAGCCATTCATAGATTGCTCCAATCACAGCCATACATGGATGAATGGCTGTGATTGGAGCATCCAGCACTGGCTGTGATTGGCTGAGTGGGCTTAGCGACTTAGCCAATCAGAGCAATCTCTTGCTTGGAGGCGGGACATTCAATCCCGTCAATAGCAACAGATGCTTTGCCGGCTTGCCAAGCGCCCAGCAGCTGGCCAGAAGCTCAGAAAGCAGTGGTGGGGACCCAAACAGCACCTGAAAGGTGAGTATTGATTTTTTTCCCCCAGCTAGTGTAGCAAGGGCGCTTAGCGCTGCCAAAAACGCGGTACCAAGTTGAAACCGCTACCCATTCATTTTAATGGGCGACGCAGGGCTGAAAACGCTTATGTGAACAGCCTTATTGAAATGAATGGGAGCATTGTACAGCGTTTAGCGCTGAGCTTAAAGAGCAGCACCAAACGCTGTACAAAAATGTGGTTTAGTGTGTTTTCTGGAATGTCTAGAACGAATTAATTGAATTTACATTGATTCCTTTGGAAATAATTGCCTTGAGTTTCATTGGTTTCAAGTTTAGCCGATTGCTTTTGGACGGATTACCTACGAAACTAGAGGTTTGACTGTGTGTATATATATATATATATATATATATATATATATATTCAGGCATGTTAGCTTTTCAACACAATTGTATTGTACAAAGTTCACAAAATGCTAATAAGACAGCATCTTAACTGTTAACTGTTGGTGTTTAACTCAGACCTTGACCTGACCACAGACCTCACAGACCTAGGTAAGTGCACATTTTTATCAAAGTGTGAGAGAACATGGATTAACGACAAGGCTACCTTCTCAGATGGGATCCTACTCTGATTCACTCAGAGGGGCTTTCCGGGACTAAACTATTGATGCATAAGTCATCAATAGTTTATCCATGCTTGTGATCCCTGCCGATCAGCTGATTGATGAAGCAGTAGTGCTCTTTTCAGGCCAGTGACAACACATTCAGAGGAACTCTGTTCCATTCAAGTGAATGGGATGGAGCTACGATATCAGGCACAGCTGCTATACAATGTACCGAGCTGTGCCTGGTATGGACTGAAGTGACAGCAGCGTTCGCCTGAAGATAGGGTATGACTTCGGCTCTGGTTGACTCCATGGGCAACAGGACCTGGTTGTAAATGCCACTTGTGCACCGTCTTTTGCTATTACCTTGCTATACAAAGCCTCCAAATAAATCTTCTGTAGTCCCTGCACTACTAGGAAGAGGAACACAAGTACCTACAAAATATACATCATCATTTATCTATTTGTTAATATTGAAGGTGGCAGCTTTATATAATCCAGCGTCTCAGTTTAGTAGTCCTTTTAGAGAATAGCGATCTTCCAACAGTTATGACAAAAATAATACATAGTACAAATATAGCTGGAATAGATTCTCATGAATCCTATTTTTATCTGTGGGTCCAAAGGCCTCATTTGGAACATCAGCATCAGGGGGATAGCTGAAGCCGAAAGATTCTCTGCAGGAGGTGAGGTCACATGGTGTACATGCTGCCTGTATAGTATGTACTACAGCTACAATGTCTCATTTGCACATGTATTGATGAGTGGGTTTTTTATAATACCTTTGGGCTGACTTGGGTTTCAGCTGATATGTCATAATTGAACAATAACATTAGTGAACAAAAAAAAAATCATGGTGCCTGGAATTTTAGACATTATTCTGGGTATTTTTGTGCCGCTGATCCTGAAAATACCATCAATTTTGTTCTAGGGGCTCTAGTTTTTAAGATATTCCTGATGTCATTATCCATCTTGTTATATTTACTTTATTTTCCCGCCAGCATTTGCTTACTATTAGTACATATTGCCACCACTGCACATCACACTTGGGTTGATGATACAATGTGTAAAGACATTAAAGAGAAATGGAACAGGTTTTGGCTGCAAATGTAGAAAAATTCCTGCGATGAGCATGGAGAAGCTGAAAGCAGGTAAATTCGATGGATCACAAATCTGGAAACCAGAGGCATAACCTGAAGCTCCTGGGCCTCAAAGCAAAATCTGTAACGGGGCCCCCAACTATAATGCTTTATTCATAGTACTGGGCTCTCTATATGGAGAAGAGAGGCCTTATGGGCCCCCTAAGGGTCCTGGGCCCGGGTGCAACCGCATCCCCTGCATCCTCTATAGTTACGCCCCTGCCAAGAACTCATGAAAGACCAGCATTTCCAGCATTCCATACGAAGGGATACGTGGAAGAACAGGACTGCGGACGATGGGATACGTGGAAAAACAGGACTGCGGACGATGAAATACGTGGAAGAACAGGACTGGTGAAACATCTAGCGTGAATGTCCAGTAATATCTCATCGCAGGAAATCACAGAAATGTATTTACATCAACATCTCAACGAAGAAACTGTTTTATTCGTATTCAAAGCTTCTTGGGATTTATCTTTGTATCTTTATTTTTTGATTTACATGTATAGTACATTATGTATACATTTATATGGACATATGTCATATCTTGATAAGCAGACCTGATAGAGAAAAACTAATGTCATTTTCAGAATCTATGACCCCAAAAAGTTCTAACTTCTCAGTCACCAAAAATTGTGTTCCCCAGTGTAATGTATTATCACAATAATCCACCATAAAGAGGATATATCCTCAGCTACACATGTATATAGGCACCATGTTCTGCCATATTTGATGACATCACCACCTTTTATCTTGAATCTATAGGCTGATGCTATTGCTGTTACTGTCAAAGCACTGCATCTCACCTAGGTATTAAAATGGCCCTAAATTTGTGTCAGAACATGTAAGATCCATGGCAATAATGCAGCTCGGTACATTAAACTTGGCAAGGCTCTCCCTGTAGCATTGGCCTAAGCGTTACTGGAACTATTTAGAATTTGGGGTTATGCAATGAAAGTCTGATAGGTGTGGGGGAACCCACACCTATCTCAGGTTCTAGACCCCACATCCCGTGACCTGGCTAAATTCGATGGCTGGTCTTGATTTTTGTAAACAGCTGAGCTATCCTCACTATGCTTTTTCTGCAACTCCCATTGATGTCTGTAAAAATTATGCAAACAGTGTAAGCAAAGTCCTGGTGCCATCTGAAATCAGCAGAGCTTTGCAGTGGAGAAACACTGCCGTGTACTATCATACAAATTTATATATATTTAGTTAATATACTTTTTTTTTTATTCAACTCACTACAGTTTTTAGCATTTTGGATACAAGAACTCATGTAAAGCTGACTGTGGTGTTTCGACCACCCGAAGTGAGATTGCACACAAACAGTGATGTGACTACTTTGTAGGCCGGCCATGCAGTCACTAAGGGTCCCGTGGTGCTGGGAGCTCCACCCATGCTTCTAGGACTCTCTTCCCTCCCCTCTGGTGTCTGACATAGCGCATCACTGTTTGGTGGAGCAGCAGTCAGGAAATTTGAACATTCATCTTCTTTGAGAGAACCCGCCAGATGTTTGCAGGATGAATGGAGGGAAATTCCCCGCTGAAGTGTATCAGATGTTAGTAGAAAGTATGTCACAGAAAATATCCAATCTCATTAGGGCCAAAGGAGCCCCACTAAGTATTAGCATATGTTAATAAATATTACTTTTCATTCTTGCTCAGGTGTTTAATTACTTTTGGTAGAAGCACAGCCCGCTCAGCTGTTTTCATAACTCTAGACCAATCCTGCCACCGTCTTTAGCCTGGATCAGGAGAAATGGGGGGACCAGAACAAGAGATAGGTGCGAGTTACTGAGGTGGGACCCACATCTATCAGACATTCATGGAAAATTCCTGTCTCAGATAGGAATACCCATTAGGGTTAACCTTAAGCTGTTGCTGCAATTATATATACTGTATATGAAAGGTCCTCTTTAGAGCGCTGGTGGACAAATAACACGATATACGCTGAGATGACATTTTAAACATGAAGTCAATTCTTTATTCTCTTATTTACAAAGTACCTCTTCTCCATAAGATCCAGACAGTGCAGTGCATTACAGATGAGGACAACTAATGTAATGTGTCCGTATTATTGCTGCGTATAGTAAACCACAACTTCCATTGCCAGATATAATAATACTTGTGGTCAGTTCTACAAGCATTTATACATGTGTATATACAAGGTGCGCAGAGTGAAATAAAATGTATGAAATACGAAACAAAAAGCTTCCACAGAAAGCATTAACTTATATACTTACTTTTACATACACTGTATACACCTATAGTCCTGGTAAAATATCTCATAGATATATATATATATATAGATTACATATTTACATGATCTTTATACAATTAAATTAAAAAGGAGCGTTATCACTAATCTCTCCATAACGTCCAGGGGTCCCCTACATGCTCGGTGCTGCCTCTTGGTAGAGTCGTCGTGGTTTCTCATAATGCATTTCCCATTATCCTATTAAAGTCTTTGTGTATCATATTCTTCAGATTTTCGTCTCTGGTCCTTCTGCTGCAAGAGGCTGAAATGAATTCCGGATTCGCGAAGCTTCAACAGCACGAAGGTGTCCAAAGCATTTGTTGTACCAGTCTAGGCAATGGCCCCTGAGGTTAAAAAAAAGACGAAAATAGTAAGAATCCATCATGCCAATAAGATGCAAGCATGTTAATAAAAACATTCATCTGGTTGGATAAACATAGCTCCAATGGACATATATGATCATACAGGTAGAGCCTGAATTAGGTGACATGTAAGCCCCCTTACATTAGATTTATTAAATATAGCATGGAAAAAAAAGTTGAAAAAAAACTAAAAAAACATTTTAAGGTTTAAAAAGGCTTGCGCGCCCAACAACTGTTCCTCCGACTACACCATTAACATGAATGCCTGATGAGTTTGTCAGAATTTGCCCAAAGTCATAGACTGGTAGAGTTGGAAGGGACCTCCAGGGTCATCGGGTCCAACCTCCTGCTCAATGCAGGATTCAAAGTGTACGGCCAGTTTAAAGTAGTATTGAATGGACCTGCTGTACATGGGGTATTTACTGTAGAGCTAATTTTCAAGTATGTTATATGGCTGATTGTACTAGTGTCAGTGCATTTTCTTAGACTACACAGTTCCAGTAAAGTAACTTACTTTTGGTCAGTTCTGCAAATATAGGTCAGCCGGGATTTTCCAGAACCACAGGGCTCAATCAAATATCGCATTTCCAGAACTGCTGTTCTCACTCCGCCTATTAATGGGGCATCCTCATGCTCCACAGAGGTTGCCACCAAACTGCACATTCCCTTTGGCAAATCAGTTCTCCATGTCCTAAAAGTGAATATAAAGATTAATGAGAAAGTGACACAAACTTAAGGTTGCTAGTACATGCAACATTTGACGGCTGCAAAACAAAGGTGAAGGCATGCTGATTGTGGCCGGCACCTACAATCGTCATGGCAAAGCATATGAGTCTTAAGTGCCGGCCACAATCAGCGGAGCTCCTCGGGCCCTTAGGCATTTTGGATAAAAAATCTCATGTCATCAAATGCTGATTGTAAGCAGCCTGATTATTCTTCCATGGACCTTACGTAGAGACAGTTTATGTGGCTGCCATGGGGACCACAAAGAGAAGGAGCTCAGTCCTGGTTGTTCTTATCCCCTTTTGCTATTGGGTGTTAGGAATCTGTTTAGTACTACCATCTGCATTGCAAGCAATGGAAAGGGTGTAGAGATAGAAACAAACACTAGGCCCTTCTGTCCTATAACTAGCCCCATAATGGAGGACCCATTTCATTCTATACTATAGGACTCCCTCTCTTCTATGTACACCACTACCCTGTTCCAACATTCAGGCAAGTGATGAGGTAAGTGTGAAAAATACATTGACATCTACAAAGAATGCAGATGACTTACATACTCAAGGAAAACATTCTGTGTGAAATACGCCTCAACATCACATTGAAATATATGACATAAATGCAGCTTAACATACCTCAACACCACAAAATCTTTGGAAGGATGGGGAGCCATACTGTCCACTACATACTGGTAAACTTCAGTTTGATTATCAATAGTTTCTATTACTTTGGCCTGCGCAAAGTCCTCATCCCATAGATGGCGCTCTCGTAATAGGCGATTGAGTACAACTGATGGGGGAGCCTCTACTTCCACAGAGGCTTTCCAGAGTCTCAGTGGATTTCCATCTCCCACCTGAATAAGGATTTAAAAAATCCAGTTAATAGATGTAAAATTAGGTAAATCCACCCGTTCAATAGACAGAGATACATAGGGAGTAGTTTGACATATTAAAGTTTTGGGGTATTTGAAGACTAGTTACCTTTTTGTAAGCCAGGTCTGCGTTCTCTGTACTGGAGAGAGACACCCATCCCTTAAATTTATCCTTTGATTCTTTCTGAAGGTTCTGGATGACAGTGTCAAAGTACGTGGTGACACTACCCGCATCGTCCTCCATCTGTTTTATCAGTTCGTCCATAGTAGCAACATGGATATCAGCTTCCACATATGAATTTCGAGACTGGGCTACGATTTCCTCGGGAATCTGAAAATAAGAATCTATGATCAGCGAGTGATTGATAATTAGAAGAATAATAAACCATAATACGTCACATACAAGGGAACCACTTCTGCTATCTCTAACTCTAATATTTCTTTGCTCTTCCTAAATTTATCCTTATTCTAAAATGACGTAAATCCCTGCTTTCCAATGTTTTCACCTTTGAACTGTTACTGGCAACGTTACATTCCCAAGGCCTAGTATATACGCCACAAGTATCCTGTACACAAGACTGAATAAGAGCTCTGGGAGGAGATTTATGGATGATGAAGACAAAGAAAACAATGACATTCATTGACACAAAATATACCATTTACCATATGTACACTAGGGAAAAATCCACCCCCCCCACCCCAGTACAGTCACATGTAATGAATTCGCATTGTACATATTCTTTCTCTCTCTCTATGTAGATTACCAAATAACACATGAATATATGATCTTTAAAGGTGTTCTCCAGTTTAGAAAACCCATTTTCATATAGCCTATTAGGTAATTCTGAGTTAATTAAAAGAGAGGGTTCCCTGTCCAGGATGCTCAACTCTTTGGCAGGGAGGCTCTGCAGGATCTGGTCTGCCCTACATTACACAGTTAACCCATTGATTCGAATGGCTAGCGTTTAATCTATGCTTTATCGGTGGGCCTAGATGGCTTCTCCAGAACTATGCCTGGTTTTAGTGGGTGGCAAACTGGTCAACTGCCCATGGTTCCTTTTTTTTAGAGGCCTACTAAGAAGTGGACCTCCCATAGGAACCAGAGAATGAAGCATCTAATCCTACACTTTACCACTGATCTCTTCATTAGCCACCAGGAACATAGTAACATAATGTGTAAGGCTGAAAAAAGACATGTCCATCCAACTCAGCCAATACCTGCCAGTGTCGATTTAGAGGAAGGCAAAAAACCTCAGTGAGGTAGAAGCCTTTGTATCTTCTACTTCACTATTTAGACATATTATGGTTTTGTTATTTTTTGGGACAGTGATTAAAGTAATGAATGGCATTGTATAGAAGCATTATTTTTTACTACTACTATTAACACTGAACATCTATAATTTAAACATTTTTATACAGTAAATGACACTCACCTCAAACAGCTTGTTGCACTCCATAATCATGTGGGTCAGACCTTGTGTAGCTGCCAGGTTCTCATTTAAGTCTTTCTGATCTGGCTTTCCAGTTGCATACTTCTTCTGAATGGCTCTGAAAATAGATTGTTGTCATTAGAAACATAGCATTTAGATCATATTGGGGCAGATTTACTATGGCATTTGCACAAATATGCAGCGGGGCAGATTTGTAATGCGTTTTAAATACTTTTTTTGCACCTTAGTAGTCACTTTTCAAAAGTGTCTACAAAAAGGGGAGTAGCTGAGCGGAGTCTTATAGTGTACCAAATTTATTATTGGAATACACTAGAATTTTGGTATATCGTAAGCCAGCCATAAAGAGTAGAAAAGTGTCTAACATGTCAATCAAGATGCCCCAAATCATGCCACTGTGCGCTGCCATGGTCAAAATTTGTCTATCTTTAAGGCACGGGAAAGGCTGTGGAGCCATATTTACACAGGCACTAATAATGTGTATCTAGATTGCCAAAGCTGTCACATGCTGTGAGGCCTAAGTTGAAGGTTCCAAGCCTCAATGCAAAATTTCACCTACCGTCTGCCATTTATAATACTGAAGTTTTGTGTATGTGGGATAATGGCCTTTAGGCCACCTATGGCACCAGGGAGTGGGTGTGAGTTCTACTTCTTCATTCCTTGCATCTATGCCCCTGTGCTGAACGCTTCTTTATTGTTTGGATAGATATGACACATTTAGGGGCCCCAAAATTAATAGGTGCCTTTGTGTCCCTCACCCCAGCAAGTCATTGGGTGGGACAGGGAGGCAGGGCCATTGGGTCATGAGCCCCAGAGTGACCATGTAGTCTACCACCATTGGTGGCACACAACTGGGTACATTGGTTCACTATTATTTGGTATAAGCACAACGATTCTGTTTGCAGCATGGCAACCACATCCAAAGCCCAACCAAATTAAATAGGCACATAGTCTGGAATAGTACATAAACATGGCTAAGGAACACTGCCTGAAACACATAGTAGAAAAGGCCTATGTCCAGCACAGTGGTAGTAAAAAACAAGAATGTCTGTTCTACCCTCAACTAGCCAGAAAATTGACAATCAATTTTCTGGCATTTAGTAGTATTGTCAAGACTTTGGAATGGTGTCCAAATAAGTGCAGGATAAGTCACATACAGTATAATCTTCATGGACAGGCAAGGACAATTTAAGATATACTGCAGATACATTTTGTATCTTAAATTTCCAAGCAGAAAGGTAGCCTTAGATTATAAGATATCTCAAAGATGGACACTTTTCTGTGAAACATATTTCAGTAATTATTGAAGAAAAGCTTCATAGTTATAAATTCTTACCTAGGGGAATTGTCTTTCTTCAATAAATTGAGGTGGAAAAGCGAAGGCGCCAAACACACAGCCAGATTCATTGGGGTCATCTGATTCTCTTCTACTGAGGTGACATCATTGAGAAAGCACAAGAGCGTTTGCAAAACTTCACGGTTCTCATCTGACATTAACATGATGGCCGACTGCACTGCCTGGAGCCTCTGGTCTTTGGGAACATCTAAGGAGATTGAAATGACATAAGATATCATTAATAGGTTCTTACAGTAATAGTCCAAACCGTTTTGTCGGGCGCCATGCAGATGAGAAGACAAAGTCCTGACCATACACAGATATTATTTAGCAACCCATAACAAGTTAATGTTTTCTAAAATGTATCTTCCAGTAATGAAATGTTTATGGGGACAAAGCAACTGCCCTAAGATGTGTCATGTCAGGAAAAGAGGTTAGACTTAGGTTGTACAGATTAGGATAAACATGGGCCTCCATCTAGCAGCATGTTGGACCTTCTTTGGCCTTCAGAACCACAGCACTTCATTCTACCATCTATGCACAGGTATCAGAGGACCCAAGGTGCACCAAGAAAACATTCCTACACCATTACTCTATCTCCTCCGGCCTGAACTATTGATAGCCGACAGTAGGGGTTCATCGATTCATGCTGCTTGTGCCAAATTCTGACCTCCCATCAGCATGGTGCAACAGAAATCTGAATTCATCTGACCAAGCCATGTTCTTTGGTGATCCAATTTGTCTGCTCTTTTGCCCGCAGGAGTCTTGCCTTTTAGTTTCTCTCAGCAATGGCACTTGAACTGGTCATCTGCTGTTATAGCCCATCTGTGCTAAGGGAAGACGGGTTGTGCATTTGGATATGTTAGTTGGAGCACCAGCATTGTTTGCTTGGCTGTGCACAGCCTATTTGTTGGAACGATTCTTGACCCCTGCGTCTGACCCGTTTCCTCAACAAGGTGCTTACATTCCCAGGATCCCCTTTCGCTGGATATTTTTCCTTGATCACACCATTCTAAATATACTCTTGACACCGTTGCATTAAAAAAACTTCACAGGGCTGTCAGGTTTTGAAGTACTAGGCCTGGCTATTCTAGCACCGAAGTTGCTCACATCTCTTGATTTTCCCATCTTAATGTGGATTCACACTGAAGCTGATCCACAGCGAACTTGCTCACTTGATTTTATGCTGCAGTCCGGGGTCACATGTCTAATTTTCATACGAGAAAACGTCAATCGTAAAAGGGCCGGTGTCTCTAATAAGGTGGCCATTCAGCGTATAACTCTTTCCATTTTCCTTCAGAACATAAAAGTATTGGCCCCCCACTATGATGACAGCACTTGTACACATAATGCATCAAAACTCTAAAAGAGGCACTTCTGAGTCTTAAAATAGATGCTAAATGAAGATTATTTTTAGATGAGTCTGAGATGTTATTCTGCGTAGACGTGCAGTGATGGCTCCCATAAATCCTGACAATCATCTGAATAATAGGAGCTATTTATGTACTTTTATGTGACGGTTTTATATCCACATGCTTTTATATCCATGTAAATATGGGGTTGTGTCTTTGCTCCAGACTCAAGCAGTGAATGAGTTTAGCTGGTGTAACGTGTCTAGGGTTACACGGAGACTCAGTTTGCGCAACAGACAATTTCGGATAAGTTGAACGGCCAAAAAGATGTGCGCACCTTGTCTGTGACTTGCTATTTTAAATACGCAGTTTGGCTATAAAAGACAGCCAGAATAAAACAGGTCACAGGCAAGTCGAATGCGCTACGTATCACGGGGTCTATGCTGGAAATGTTGTGTGCGACTTGTAACCAAAAATCCAACAGTTTTGTCATTGGTTGCAAAGTGACTCTGTTAACTGCTCTTAGATGGGATGCTACAATGGAACGTAATGACCCCAACGTCACGTGACCCGAGTCTCTTTTCATTACATGAACTGGTGATCTGTCCTTTTATTCTGCTTGTGTACCGCCATATTCCCTCTATCTCATACACAAGCATACAGAGGTGCCATTGGAGGAGGGTGTATGTATGAAGGTATGTAAAAACGCCTGAAGATCCTAGAGGTTGGAATCCCAGAGACCATACATTTATCCTCTATCCGATGAACAAGGGATAAATGTTTTTTGGTGGATTAACTGTTTTAAAAGGGTTTTCTGGAATTTTTGATTTTCTAAAGCAGAACTACTTTTAACATGTATCACAAATTGCTACCTGGATTCCCCACGTATGTTGCTGCAGTCAACAATCTGCAAAAAGTGCTTATGTGACAGCAGCCTTCTGGTCTAGATACTGGGTCACAGGGTATACAAGTATAAAGTCTTCTGCCAGCTTCTCAAGTCATGTGTGTACTTACACTGGTAAATATGCAGGAAGGTCTCCCCAAGTTTACTGGTGAGCAGGGGCTCTGGAAGGTCCCTGAAGAACTGCTTCATCATGTCCGCCACATCGTATGCGCACTGGCCTTCGTAGTTTACATTCTCGGGGCTGCTCTCATTCATCTGGCGCAGGGCCTGGATTCGAGACTTAACACCAGACTTTCTAAACAAGCCAACCTGCAGAAAAAGTAAATGTTTTCCATGACTGTTTCACAGTTGATCATTTATCTTCTGTACACTGGATTGGAAAATACATGTTGGCTGACAGATTCTCATTTTCTGTATAAAGAGTTCATCTACTATGAAGGTTTTACCATGAAACCTAAAGGATTCTTACTAATGTACAAATCACAACTATATCTGTTCAATCACTATCAGCTTTCTTGCCATTTCCTTAAATAGTGCATTGAGATCTATGCATGGCTTGAATAAGTTTTCATCTCTCTCAACACTAAATGCCTCATGCACACAGCCATAATATGCATCTGTGTTGTCCAGATCCATGGTATGGGCTCATAGCCTTATATAGGCCCATACTGTTTGAGATAAAAATGGAGGTTTTTCTCTAACATACTACAGAAGAAATAAATTAAGATGCTCGACTGTATGCATTATTAAGAAAGTACAACACGGAGACACCATACGGAGATACACCGGGTGTCTACTGGTTCGCAGGAGCTCCATATGTAATTGAACAGCTTTTGTGCACACTGAAATGTCTTGTGTATGGACCCTTAAGCTCATTTTACATTGGCAGATTTTCTGGCAGTAATAAGTGCCAACTGATATTTTTGAAGGTTGATTGGCACTTGTTCAATTACATTTTACATGGGCTGATGATTGGAAACAAATGGCCAACTGAATATTCATTCATCCAATCATTGCCCTGTGTGAAGGTGCCAATCACTCAAGAAATGAGCAAGTGTGGCACCAAAACATCCTTGGTTGCCAACAGCACATTGTCCTGTGTAAATCAGTGATGTACTGCTGAACATAAAGGAACTGTATTTGCCTGAACGACTGAACTACTGATCAGCATACATCTCTGTCTATATTTGGTAATGCAGGCACTGCTCTCATTGAATTCAGTGGGAGCTGTGCCTTTAATACCAACCTGGGCTGTCTGCTTCTGGCTATCCACTGATCGGTGGGGATCCCGAGAGGCAGACCCCCCCCACTAATCAACTATTCATGACCTATCCTGAGGATTGGTCATGAATAATAAAGTCCTGAATAATCTCCTTAAGTGACTGCAGTGCAGTATAATGATGTTCAATCTTTTATCACATCTGGTGGTAATTGCTTAATATTAACATGGAATCTTGAATTAGATCTTTGTGCGGATCTGCAAAATGCACCCCTTCAAGGTTGAAATCTAATGTGGATCTGCATTAAAGACCGTGTGAAAATCCGCAACAAATAATGCAGATCTTGGCACAGTTTTTCGTGTGGATCCACATCAAAATCTGCCGCGAAAAATATGCTGTGGATATGCACAAAAATTTGCTATGTGTGAACATACCCTTTAGGCCACTTGCACACGGGCGGATTTGCATTGCGGAATCTGGAGTGGGCGTCTGCCTCCAGATCCTGTAGCAAATGCCGCCCATTGCATGCTATAGAAAAACGCGATTTCCTCTACACGAGCAGAAATCGATTGCGATTTTCAGCTCGCAGAGGAAAAATTGCAGCCTGCTGCGATTCTGTGCAGCTACCGTGCGGATGGCGTCCATTAAAGTCAGTGGAAGCCATCAGCCCTACAACCCTTCCGCAATCATCAATGCAGAAAGGTCGCAGGATCCACGTCATCACCTAGCGACGACACAATCTGTTCTGTGCATGTGCGCCGGCCGGCACATCCGCAGCAATGATCAGAAGACGGTGGACAGATAAGATACGCTGGGGCCACCGGCTGGGCACAGGGTTGGATTCCGCTGCGGGATCCCATATGCGGAATCCGACCCAGCCGTGTGCAGGTGGCCTTAGGTTTCTTAAAGAAATACTCCAGTCACTGCATATTTATAGGATGGCAGTGATGATAGGGAATGATACCTTCAGATAAAACATTTCTATATGCTTTTCTAAAGCCTGGTTTAGACTTTTGAGCGATAATCGTTGTGTGACTTTACAGCCCAAGGTGATCGCTCAAACGTTGAGCGATCACCTTGCGCTCTGAGTGGGGGAATGCAGAAGACAAGCGAGGCCGCTTGTCTTCTGCATCCAGTTGTTTTCTGCTCGGAGCGCCCGGCTGTTATACAGCTGAGTGCTCCGAGCGGGGTATGCAGAAGAGAAGCAGGGCTGCTAGTCTTCTGCATCCAGTTGTTCTCTGCTCGGAGCACCCGGCTGTTATACAGCCGAGCAATCCGAGCGGGGTATGCAGAACACAGCTGGACCACTGTGATCTTCATACCCTGGCTGTTCACGGAGTGCTTAGCTAGTATACAGCTGTGCGCTCAGTGTAGAGAATGAAGAACACAGCTGGACTGGTGTGTTCTTCATACCCTGCCTGTATTCAGGGAGCGGGATACAGCTGAACCAATAGTATCGGCTGTATCCCGCTGTGAACTGATAAAGCTGATCGTTGTCTTTCAGCATGCTGAAAGACAACGATCAGCGACTGCTTAACGAAAACTGCACAATGTCAGTGCAGTTAGACACAACGATTATCACTCAAAAGATGGCTTTTGAGCAATAATTGTTGTGTCTAAATGGGCCTTTAGTCTTTCCTACCCTGATTGGAGATTATGTGGAGCCTGGCTGTAAAGGCAAAAGTTATAGACATTCTGCACATTGTAGGTAACAATTAGAGATGAGCGAGTATACTCGGTAAAGGCAATTGCTTGAGCGAGCATTGCTTTTATCGAGTACCTGCCCGCTCGAGATGAAAGGTTCGGGTACCGGCGCGGGGAGCGGTGAGTAGCGGCTGTCAGCAGGAGGGAGCGGGGGGGAGAGAGGGAGAGAGAGATCTTCCCTCCGTTTCGCTCCGCCCTCCCCCGCAGCTCCCTGCCCACCGCCGGCACCCGAACCTTTCATCTCGAGTGGGCAGGTACTCGCTAAAGGCAATGCTCGCTCGAGCAATTGCCTTTAGCGAGTATACTCGCTCATCTCTAGTAACAATCATAGATTGCTACAATGTAGCAACCTTATTGTAACAACTAATTCAGTGAATGTAAAGCTAATACAATGTTTGTATAAAAACGCACTATTGGGTGAATTTTCTATTTCTGACTGGGGTTTTCCTTTAAGATCCTTTCTCATGAACACAATTTCATGCTTCAAAGCACACAAGGTTATTTGTAGACCAAATTCTTCTATTCACTTCATACAACAATAAGATATTTTTATGTTCCAGAAATGATGTTTTAGATTTCTTCACAGATAAACGCGTTGGCCATTTCATACATATGAATGCTTCAGTGTCTGAAGGCACTCCGAGAGACAGCAGTTAGAATGCAACTTCTTTTCTGTTCTCATTGAGACGTCTCTGAGGAATTCTATGCTCTCTCCCAAGACCTCAGATCTAAAATTACATTGTGTGGGAGGACAGCGAACCAAGAAATCCTTGTTGTAATTGTCCTGAGATCGACACAATCTGCATTATGTTTAGACAACAGAAAAGCCAGCAGTCTCCATGTCAACTCTAGTTACTGGGACAAAGATATTTTGATCTAAGGGAAAACATACTACTTATCGAACCATCCTTCACATCAACAGTCCTTCTCCATTAGTTACCTGGAAATATACAGGAACATATGGGAGAATATTCTTTACTCTAGTCTATGGCGGAGTCTAGTAATTATGTGTTTTCCATTTGTAAGCAGACGTCTGGTTTCTCATACAGAAAAACAAGACATTCCCCAGTTTGTTTAAGGAATGGAAAACCACTGTAAATTCGTGTTTTTTCATTGTTTACGTTGGAGATGTTTTACAATTACATTTCCTTAGCAATGGGATTTCAATATAAATACTATGTATTGTGCTATATATGGTCTATAGCTGATAATTTCATAAAATGTTGTAAAGTGACCCAAGGTAACCAACTGCCCCACATCACGAATGGTTGCAGGACTGGCAGATGTTCTGCTGCTAGATGATTTGACATCTGTCAGTATATGGCTGCCTTTAGGCTATTCTTATCTTTCCTGTGCCAATATTCTATACTTGGGGTAACTTTACACGGCACAACTATCGTACAAATAGTTGCTTCATAGAGCTAATGTAAGCTACAGTTGCTCCGTGTAAACATGGCCATCAACTGGGTAACGAGTAAGAACTCGATTATTTATCATCTGGTGTAAACAGGTGATCTTTGTCTTTTAATGACTAACCAACAACACATCAGGGAGATGTGCGCTTGTTTGGCGTGCGCCCTCCAGCAAATGCTGATTGGCTCCCACCTTTAACATTTTGACGTCCCGTTGGTTCCTGAAAATACATACAAGTAATCCTTGACTGAATAGTTCCCCCAATGATCTTCAAAATAAGGATGCATTCATATGGTGGAATAAATCAAGTAAGTTTTGTGCTTCGTGTGACACACAAAACGCGTACGAAAATACAACCCATTATGTGCAATGGGTGTATTTACATAAGCAATTTTTCTCTTGCATCAATGCTGTGAGATAGAAAAATCGCAGCATGTTTTCAACTGATTTATCCTTTAGTTCTTGGGAGGTAAGTCGCTGCTAGAGGAATCTGATCTCCCCTCTTTATATTCCGAACACATGCACAGGTCGGGCCAAGTGCGCATGTGTAAGGGGGTGTCAGGCGAGATAGCTGTTGGCCAAAGGAGCATTCAGCAGACAGCCATCTAATGTGTATAGGCAGTCTTGCCTTTACATGTTACAATATTTATGCATATTTTTCGTCCTGGCGATTGCTTGCCTTTCATTCTCACATGCTATTGCATCACAAGTAATTACTGTTTAAACTAGTGGATATACTGCTGTCAGCAAAAAGATGTACTCAACCATAAACCAGCAAATTATTGCTTTTCATACCATCGCTTGACAATGACTGGGAACAATTGTTCGACTAAACAATCATTTGGGTATCTATCGCCCCATGTACAAGGCTCTTTAGGTGCTGTATTGTACTGCTTATCAACGCTAGTGTTGGTTTTGGTGCTTATAGGCTAACTTTACAGTTGTACATACTAGTAGGACACTAGACTTACCTGGTCAAGACAGTTGCTACGCAGGAATCGCAATGCCTGTTGAATGCTCTGTGGTATCGGCTGCCCAGTTCTCTGTACATGAACCATCAGAGGTACACCAAAAACATTCTTATCCTTATAATCAGGACCCTTCATTCTCTTCATGAATTTTGGTACAGACCTGAAATTGAGGTTGACCATACAATTATGTAAAACAGCTGCCTTCACAATAATAAATGAGAGTAGTCAATTAAACTTAGATATTCTATTTTAATCACTGTACTCACCATGTCCACCCATGTTTGTTTGACATGGAATATTTTTCCATGATGGCGGTCAACCGTAACAGGGAGAACTTTTGAAGAAGATTGAGCTGGCCTGCAGACTGGTTACTGATTTGAAGTGATGCCAGAGAGCCACTCAGCTGATGAGAGACCTGAAAACTGTGCCACCTCAAGTGTCTAGAGGAAGCAAATGTCAGTAAGATAAGTAACATATACAATAATATAAATTATATATCTCTAACATATCTATTAATATATGTGTAGAGGCAGATAAACATAACTGAAATAATAGTTGAGTCATCTCATCAACGAACAGTGTCAGATGGATCCGATGAGAATATTGTATGACTGACAACTATATGACATATCACATTATCAGAGGTTACTGTCAGAGTAAGTTAGTGGAACAGCCCAGAGCCTATGGCCTACTTACTCCGCAAGTGGAGAATACTCAAAAGGTCCCCCTACCCCATAGAAGGAAACTAGTACTATAAAATACACATAGTTGGAGCAAAGGTCACCCTAATTACTTCTAAGAGACTTTGTATTAAGAAATTTGTGGAAGGGGATTTTTAAAAAAATGATGTGGCTTTAGAGCAAAGCAGTAGATCTTACCTATTAGTTCTCGTAAGAGATGCTCCAACTCCCGAGTCTCTTCTTTCCCTTACTCCTGTTGCATCCGACTCATTAAGGGATGCTGCATCCCTTTCCAGATCACTCGGTGTTGTTCTTCCATCAGATATAGAATTTCCTTCGAAGTCTAAGGCTCCTGGATTTTGAGTACGGAACGTTGGGTTGGCAATTTGGAACAAAGATAAATTGTCATCTTGCAGTTCAGGCATAACATCTTTTGACCAATGGTCAACAGACTTCTGAAGTCCATTGATATGCTGCAATACATCATCTAAATGGGGGAAAAGGTCATCTTTTTCCAAGTCCATGAGATCCCCGGTGCTGGCGTACAAGTGGGATCCTGGAACATTATCATACACACTAAGCCGACTGCCTCTTGGGCATCTGGAAGATAAAGGTCTTGGTTCCTTGGCACAGAGTCCCTTTTGTCCACTATGTGATATGTTCGCACCTCTCCAGTTCACACCACTAAGATTATCAGTAGGTGAGAGGCTTTCAATAGATATTGCTTTGGGAAATGTTCCAGGTTTGTGATCCTTTGGAATATGTACAACCAGATCTTCTTGGGAATGGAATTCATTTTTAAGATGCTGGCTGGGTTTAGCCCGTATCCCAGTCATTGTGTAGAGGTCAATGTCCTCTAGGTACATGCCAGCACGTTTGTTTGATTCAGAAACCTCTGCATCTTTTAAAGTTGAAGTATTTTCATCAATTGTCATCATTTCTGATTTTGAGGAGTCCAAGTTTCCAGTTACCTTAAAGTCCATAATTGAGTCACCTACTGCTCCATTACCTATCTGAACCCAGGTCCTTGATTTTACAGATTCAGGCTCCAGCTGCAAAACAGGCTCACTAATGATTAAACCTCCAGTTTTAGGGGGTCCTCTCAGTTTCCCATGAGCGCCTTTGCCACGGAGTGTACCCATACATTTTAACAGCGTTTTTGCTTTTGTATGCGACGATTTTTCCGTCTTTGTATTCAGTTTACCGTCTACGATATCTTTTGACCAATACTGAGGTAAAAAGTTAAGAGAGTTGGAATCTGGCACGCACATTGTTTCATTACACTCAGACGTTTCACTGGAAGCACATCTGCCGTCACTCCCACCGCTACTACCACTATGGATAGAACATATCTCAGGCTCACTGAGATCTGTTAGCACACTTTCACTACTTGTTGTGTTTTTCATGTCCCCGGATGACCCAAGTCTTTCCGATCTCTCGAGCAGTGTATCAATGTCATCCACCCGAGACCATCGACGACTGAATCTTTGGAATGTCCATTTGTCACTGATTGCGCAAAGATCTTCTTCATCTGAATCTTCACTCTAAAAAACAGTACAGAAAATGTTACATCCTCATGTTCATTTTATTATACGGTATATATGTTTTTATGTTTAAAGTGACTCTCTAGTTTCAGTACAAAATTCTGCCATAGGACACGAGGGAAATGGGGGGAGTTGGGGTATATCTTCTCTGTCACTTCTCCTATCCACCAGTTTCAGGCCCTGTTCTGAGCCCTCCAAGATGGCCGCAGCAATTTTCTAACTACCTAATGCTGCTCTTTGATTGGCCAGTACTGATCAAATGAGCTATCCTGGCCAATCAGAAAGCAGGTATAGTATGTTGGTAATCTAACAATACCAATGCACTGTGTGGATTAGGCAGTCTGAAGATTGTGTCGACCATCCTGGACAGTTAAAAACAGGACTTGGAACAAGTGCCACAGAGAGATAGCAGAAAAACAACTGCAGGTAAACAGGTTGTATGGTACCCACCTCTCTGTTTGTTCCTGGGACAGAATTTTGTCTGAAAACTGGAGGGTTGTTTTAGTGTACCAAATGCCCTGATGATCTGGGGGCCAATAAGTGTTGTCAGATGGGGAAGCAGCTATATCCTTGGGGTGAAGCGCCCCGCAGCGTATGGGAGGAGAGGGAGTCTCTCTCCCCCCAGTGCCAGACACTGGCGGCAGTGCTGAAAATAGGCAGAGGATGCTTAGAAAGGTCTCCAAAACAGAGTCAGTGCAGGCTAAAAGTGAAACAAGTTGTCAGAAAGCTGTTGACAGAGCATAAGTGCACAAACGCCCCCAAGACTGCGCAAGGTTAAATGACTGGCCAGGGTGAAGGTAATGGACTCGTGCGGACTGAGTTATGGCTCCATAGATTAGATAGATGCAAGGCCTGGCGTGTTATAGTGTAATGTAGTGACATGTAAAATATGTTTACTGATGTGTGATGCATATAGTAACATTGTAAGGCCGCCTGCAGACGAGCGGGTCGGATCCGGCAGCGAGAATTCTTGCCGCGGGACCCGACCCGAGAGCCTGCAGGGACGAGCGCGTACTCACCCGCGCCTGGCGGCCCCGGCTCTTTCATGTTCCGGCTGCCGCGCAGCCGGCGGCCGGGTGAGTGCGTGCCCCACACAAAAATAGGACATGTCGCGGTTTGTTTGCCGTGCGAGATTTCGCGCGGCCAAACCGCGGCCGTCTGCATAGGAGTGCGTATTGTAATGCACTCCTATGCAAACTTTCAGTGGCGTAAATCCCGCGGGAAATCCCGCCGCGGGATTTCCGCCTGTGTGCAGGCGGCCTTATATAGCATGTTAGGCTACGTTCATACGGGGTAGATTTGCCACGTTTTTTCCGTACCGGTTTTGCGGCAGAAGAACCTCTTCTGCGGCAAAACCGCTTCAAAGGTTTTTTTTGGCCCGTATTGTATTTTTTTGTGTATTTTGGTCGCTTTTTTGGCTCGGAAAATCAGCAAGCGTTTTTTAAACTTTTTTACAGTGTATTTAATTGCGGATTTTGCTGCATCCACAGAGGCTACTGCCAAAAAAAGCGCTGCGGAAAATCCAAAAGAATTGACATGCTGCATATTCCAAAACCGCACCGCAGCTGCATTTCCGCACTGCGGCAGTGCGGAAAAAATCCGCCCTGTGAGGACAGCTTTCTGGCCAAACACATTTGTACTGCATTGCACTGCAAATACAGCGGTTTCGCCACAGTGCGGATATGCAACCGGAATCCACAGCAAATCCGCACCGTGGGAACCCAGCCCTAGGGTTTCTACCCACTAGCGTTTTTTTTTAACACTGCGATATCGCTGCATTTTTTCAATGGAACTTTTTTAATGTTAAAATCGCATCGCACAAAAATCGCATGTTTGTGCTTTTGCGATTTTTGTGCAATGCAATTTTAACATTAGAAAGTCCTATTGAAAGAAACGCAGCGATATCGCAGCGTTAAAAGAAACGCTAGTGGGTAAGAGCCCTTAGACTGAAAAAAAACATGCAGTGATATAGTTCAGCCTATTATGCCTCATCCCTCTTCCCCAATGTTAATCCAGAGGAGGGCATAAAAACTCCATTGAAGCAGAGGGGAAAAAAATTCCTTCCCGATTCCAATTTAGAATAATCTCTGGATCACCGACCCTTCTGAAGCAATCAATGACTATACCACATGTAATATTGCAATGCTGAAGAAAGGCCTCCAGGCCCCTCTTGTACTCTTTTAGTGAGTTCACCATGATCGCATCCTCAATTCCATAGTCTCACTGCTATTAGGGCTTCTACCCACTAGCGTTTTTTTTAATGCTGCGATATTGCTGGGGCTTTTTAATGTTAAAATCGCGAAAGCACAAACTTGCGATTTTTGTGTGATGCGATTTTAACATTACAAAGTCCCATTGAAAAAAACGCAGCGATATTGCAGCGTTAAAAAAAAACGCTAGTGGGAAGAAGCCCTTACAGTAAGGGCCCCTGGCAACGGATGATAGTGCACTGCATTACTCGCGGCGATAATCTGGCCGCAAGTAATGCAGTGCACGCTTTTCATAGCATTGCTATGGAAAGAGCAGCCCCCTATCCATGAGCGGAGAATCATAGCGATTCTCCGCTCACGGGACTCAAAACGCGGCATGCTGCTCTTTGCCGCAATTCTCCACAGTGAGCCTATCTGTGCTGCCTGCTCCCCCATACTATCATCTACCCCCACATCTACCCCAGCGAGTGCCAGCTGAGTGAGCAGTAAACTCCTTTCCATGTCGCGAATGGATCTCAGTGTTGCACGCTGCACATTTAGATCCAGGATCTGAGCTTCCAAATATGCAACACGCTCACATCTCGGCTATTCAAGGACTGCATACACGGCACAAGATGTACACTGGATGGCATTGTCAGTCATGGAGCACATGCTAATTAGGGACCATACAGATAGATTAGATGAAAGCAGCATATGCAACCATTCAAATAGATAAACAGTAATTAAATACAAGTGATTCTTTCAAAGTCCCTGAATCCAAAGTCACTAATCCCAAATCACACACTTCAGAAACACCACACTTGGAATACAGTACACCTAAGAAGACAGCAGGCACACTCACTCAGCTTCTACTTATGTTTGCTTGATATAGCACTTGACTGTAACGACTCATGCAAAAAGTTCATATAGAACGCAATTGCATGTGCAAATATGTCTTTCTTTCCGTAAAGACGCAGCACAAAAACAGCGCAAATATGCTTATGTGAATCCAGCCCGAAGGGGCCTTTAAGAAATTATTTTCTTACGCTTTGTGATCTTCTGACATCCTAAATACAAATTAATTTATACTATTATTGATTTTATAGTAGAATAGGAGAAAATATTGCCCCAAGCCTGTATTCATCCCGGGACATCTAGGGGCTCATAGTATAACAAGACATGCTCATGGTTCTAATTATAATGTAATTAACCAATTAACTTTGTTCTTCGGTTTACCCATTTCTACAATGAGTTATGGCCCTTGTTTACATGTCATCAGTAAACAGGCTGACCAAACATGTGTTAATGTGCCCTTAATCCCACTGGCCTACAATATTTTTCACAACAGGATTTGATTGTTTTAAAGGGCACGAACTGCTGGAGTGTCTACGAGGATGCAAATGATCTTCCCAGCTGAAAATCAGTTGTTGTAAAGATTCTTCACACCCATTTAGGTTCATGAATGTACAGCAGCAGGAGAAGCAGATTATTATTCTTGCAGATTATAATACCCTTTAATGGCTACAAAAATAAAATAAATTACGTTAACCCAAAAGGACCAAATGACCTATATATGTAGCACTTGGTCATGGGCTTTAATCCCATGCCATTGTAAATATACAGCACGGGTTTAAAGCTCATGCAATTTAGGAGGTGCAAGTCAGGTGCTTGGCTGTTAGGGACAGCCGATGATCCGGAGGAGAAGATGGAATCATTTATAACCACTTCTGCTTTTTCATTTTCAGCCTACATTGTAGTGAATAGAGAAAGCGCAGTGCTGTTTTGCATTTCAGTACATTTTCACTCTATTTTGTGCACCAAAGGTCCCCGTAGAATTCAATGAGGGGGCCGCAAATGTGCACGCAAGGAGATGCATGATATGCTGTAAAGAATACATCTGGAGCTAATTAGCCATTCCAAGCGGTGAGTCTCATTTGCCGCATGTAAATGAAAATGCATAGCAGGCAGAAAAAACACAGTAACAATGCAGATACATGCGCAAAAGAAGCATCGCTTAGGAGCAAGCAAATGTGCGTACGCTTGTCTGAATGAGCCCTTACACGTGGCGAAAATCCCACAGAAATCTTGTGGAATGTCCGCAGTGGGACCGCACGGAAATTCTGTGAGACTTCCGCAGCTGAAGTGCTTAGACATTTGGTGCGGATTTTGAAAGCGGCTTATTCCGCTGCGGCCATCTCTCCCCATAGAGAGAAGAGGGCCCGCAGCAGTAATGGCAATTTAATTGACATACCACGGCTTTAAATTCCGAGTGGCTTGGCTGCCTTGTGTTTTTGCAAATCTCGTCCACTTCGCTGCTTAGTCTCAGGTTTAAGGTTGCATGTAGAATTTGCTTGCGGAAAGTCTGCAAGGAAATTTCACCCCGTGTGAACCCAGTCTTATGCTGGGTTCATAGGGGATGGAAATCTTCTGGAATATCCGCAGTGGGACCGCATGGAAATTCTGCAAAACCTGCACCTGTATTCCACTGCAGAAATCTCTCCTCATAGAGAGAAGAGAGTCCTCAGCAGAAACGGCGCCAAAATTGACATGTCGCGGATTTGAATTTCACACTGCATGTCAGTTTCCACACGGCTTGTCCACAGTCTGACCGAGATTTTGCTGCTTAGTCTCATTTCTAAAAATGCAGGCGGAATTTCCGTGCAGAGGGTCCACACAGAAACTCCGCAGCTTTTCCGCTCCGCGTGAACTCAGCCTTACAGATGTGTTACAGATGACATTACAACTGTACGTCATCAGTATTTGATTTGTATTTGCCTCCGTATATTTCATTTTCTACTGGGCAAATACTGATTTATTTTCACCCAATAGAAAAGAATAGCAATTCGGAGACAAAAACGCAAAAAAATAGGTCCTGCTGCGTTTTTAAAAGACGGCTGCAAATATACGGCCATGTGACTAGATACATAGATTTACATTAGCTCCGTATTAGGGCTCCCACAACCTTGCGGTTTTTTAACGCGATTGTCAATGGGACTTTCTAATGTTAAAAACACAACTCACCAAAACGCAAGTTGCGTTGCGTTTTTAACATTAGAAAATCCCATTGACAATCGCGTTTAAAAAAACGCAGCATTAAAAAACCACAAGTGTTTTGGAGCCTTTAGGCTGGGTTCACACAGGGCGAAAAAGCTGTGGAAATTCCGTCCGGAATTTCGCCGCAGCAAATCCGCCTGTGGACACTAATCCCGGGATTAGCCAGCCATGTGTACAAGATTTCTAAGAAATCTCGTCCAAACGGGATTGCAAATCCGCCGCGGCAAAGCTGGCATGGATTCGCCGGCCGCAGCATGTTTTTTTAAAACTTCTTCCGTTGCGTCCGTGCTCTCCTCTAAGTGCTGCGGGTTTTGAAGCAGTGCTTCTACCGGTGGAAATCTCGCGGTTTTTCGCTGCGGCCAAACCACGAGATTTCCACCGGGAATCCTCCCCGTGTGAACCCAGCCTTACAATCCGCAAAACAAGGACCAAATACGGCGCTACAATACGCTCATCTGGAAGCGGCCTTAATGCTGGAAATTATGTATTTCAATGCCCAACTAATTGATTTAGTGACACTATTAAACCCGTTGCACGTGTCCTTTCCTGCCAGACACTGTCCTTTACTCTAAACATCATTCATGCTAATTAGGGACTCTTTTTATTGAATAACCCATTTAACTAAACGTGGTTAAGAGTAACGCAATAGACTGGAGACAGTAATGTCCTGCACTACTAATCTGGGAGGAAAAATGTTATGTGACCAATTTGTCGACAATGTTGTCTGAAAGGTCAAGAAAAATGTCTACAGCCTTCCACCCCCACAAACTATGTAGCTCATTTTGTGTCTGTTTACTACATTATCCGCCTGTGAATGGTAACTGTTGCTCCACCCTGTACATATGTATATGAGTTGACTCATAGGGTGTGGATATTGGCAAGCTAAAAACACATAGCTTCAGGCTATCAGTTCATCATGAGGGTGCTAAACAATAATTGGAAAGCCACAGGTTGTTGGACATCACTTTCAGAAATCCTATAGCATCTGGTATGTTACAATATAACGAGGCTACAAAGCTAATCTATTGGAAATATGGTGAGTGTTGGGAAATGGTGCATATTCTTGGACCCCATACAAGTACATATTCCAATGTACAGCAGAGGTAGTGTCATTATATATCAGCCATTTTTGAGTTTCCATCAGTGTTTGTTACATTGGGGCATCTTCCATTATAACGTAGAGGCCGTGGTTAAACTGCTTTCACATCTGCGTTGGGGATCCCATTCTCCTACTCCATTCCAGGAGCAGGAAAGGGGAATCCCCTGGCCGAACGGGACCCATTGCATAAAATTGCGTCTGTTGGGTTATTGCTCAACTGTCCGACATTTTACAGATCTGTATTTACCCAGTAGAAAATAAAACCAATGAAGGCAAATACAGATCAAACAATGATAAAATACCAATGACATATGTTTCTAATGTCATCTATAACACATCCGTATTACAGATATGAGGTAATACGCTCGTCTGAAACTGCCCTCTATACACACGCTATATCATCTTGATATCAAGCTCTGTTATTAAATATCCAGTGTCTTGTCCTTTAAGTAATCAATAACTATAGTTCTATGATAGGATAGTTTAGAAAGTTCTTGCAACAGAGAAGAGATCCCAACAGGTCAAGTTTTCAGGTATTCCTTAGAATTACATAGGTTAACTAATTAGTATCATTGCCTCAAAAATGGCCAAAAAAATTCTCAAAACCTGTTGGAGAAACATGAACTCTATAGTTGAGAAACACAGATCTACACAACCTTCTGCTATAAGAACAATGAGCAGAACATGGATGAAGAAGAACAATTGCGCTTACCTTCTTCCTTTGGAGGCTGACATCGAGTTTCATGGATGCACACTTGTTCAACGTGTTCAGCCGCCTGGAAGCAAAGACACAGCCTTGAATTATTAGATGGCTGACGGAAGACAAGGATCTCATATGTTTGCCAATTTTCCGGCGTTTCCAAGCCTGGCCTCCCATCTTCTGTACAGTTTTCACACAAGATCAAAATGCTTAAAGGATAAGTCCACGTTTCTCTAGTGTAACTTGGCGACAAGTCTTGCTGACATTTAGCCTGAAATCCTCAGCAAATGTTGATCTAGTAACTGTATCATCAGTTGGAGCCACTTCAACCTTTTCAGAATGCATTGTGTATTCTGAGCTAACCTATAAATTCAGTTAGGTGGGAGGGGCTTGGCAAGTAGTCCAATTACAGCCAGCAGAGGTCTTCTGACCCTCCTAGGCCCATTGCATGTTATGCAATGTGTTTACACAAATCAGCATGTACATTTGGAGTCTTAATTAGATCACAGTTTTCTAGAGAATTATTTGCATGAAGCTAAACCCGTCAACCTATTTCTTAATCTCAAGTAGTTATCTGCAGCTATTGAACCCATCCGTTTACAAATTCTTGCCAGATTGCTGCAGCATGCAAACCAATGCAGGGGATTAAGATTTCATTTACTGGGATGATTCTGGATTTAGCCTCAAATCTCTTCAGCTGCATAACTTTTTTTTTAGTATCTTTACTGTAAAGCTAGTGACATTTACTATATACTGTAACTGAGTTTAGGCAACACGGCTATAAAAGAGAGGGAATATATAAAATATTTCATAGGAGTTTATCAAATTATACATATATTACTATAGAATATCTTTAGCGTTCAGACTCTTGCATATGGAAGATCCATGTGTAGGAAGTTGCACACAGAGTTCCTGCAGTTCCATACTAGGCCTCCTTCACATGAGCGTATGCGTTTTTACGGTAGTCCACACTTGATTTTTCAAGTGAATGAAGAAAAGCCGCGATCGAATTCCGATCTTAATTAGCGTTTTCTCGTCCATTCACATGCCTGGGTGAAACGTATTAGCCAAAAAATATGCTGCACCCTGGAAATCCCTCGCTCAGCATAAAGCCTCGGAATGACTTCTAATGCCTATGTAGAGGCATCTGTAAGCTGTTCCCTGCATTGGACGGTAAGAAACCAATGCTTCGGATGGTCATGATTTTCGTCCGACGTATAAACTCGGCTAAAGAGCCATGGAGAAATGCTTGTGTGAATAAGGCCCTACAGAGATAGTCCATGGTGCTCTATATTGTGCAGAATAGATGTGTTGACCCTTACTAATTCGCAAATTTCATTAAGGAGTCAAATTTCTTCTGAAACAGTTTTGATACACGCTCACGTAGTAACGCAAATTTGTTTTTCTTTTCGGAGTTATTCATCTTGCGCCAGTCATCTTGGAAGATCTTGACCCAAGAGGATTAAAGAGGTTGGCCACCTCATATGTAGTCAGGTCAGGAGATTGGTTACGGGGGACATTTAGAACTTATAGTTTTCAGAATAACAACTATTTTGTACTTCTCTGAAGCCATGACCCCTCATCTTCTCCTCCGACCACTGCAGCTTCATCCTACAAATGGCTGCTAATGGAAGGGCATGTGACACAATCCCGAGTATCGGCTGCACCCGTATAGATGCACAACATCTGCGCCAGTTTCCTGCTCATCCAGGAAAGATATTGGAGCTGGTACAGTGTATGTGCTGCTGAGAGACGGGATTACGTCACATGCTTATCATCAGTGGCCATTTGCAGGATGGAATAGCGGCAGTCAGAGGAGAAGGTAAGCCTCCAGTATTGACTCTTCCGACCTGAGTATATTTAAGGTGGTTAAACAAGTCAACCACTTTATATATAGGCAAGTTAGGAGAATGGATACTAGAGACTCGCCATGCTGACCACTGCAGCTATGTCCTACAAATGGCCGCTGACGCAGGGTCATGTGACATGATGCCGTCTCTCTGCGGCTCCCATTCAAGTCTACTGTACCTGTGCCAATCTCTTTTCTGGACAAGTGGGAAACTGGCTGAGACACGGGGCATCGTAATGTGAGCTGCTGATAACGAGGATCGCGTCACATGCCCATCCATCAGCAGCCATTTGCAGGAAGGAACGGCAGCGGTCAGAGAAGAAGACAAGGAGGTGTGGTTTCAGAAAGGAAAACGCTGCTCTTCTTTCAAAGACTACATATTAGTAATGAGCCTTTTACACCGGGCGATTATCGTTCAGATTCCTGCCCTCCCATGGAGACGCGTGCAGCGACTGAATGACTGAATGAGAGTTGTTCAGTCGTTCAGTTTCCGCATGCAGAAAACTGAACAACGTGTCGTTCCGTGTAAACAGCAATCACTTCTGAATGACTGTCTGCTTCCTGTGAATGGAAGCGGGCAGGGGAAGAATGGTCCCCGGGCTGCTCCACCTCCATGCCGGCAGCTCTTTGAGCGATGCCAATGATACTCGCTCCTGTGTAACAGTACAGGAGCACGTATCACTGGGATGAGTGTCGAGCATCATTTGCCTGAGAGCTCATCCCGTGTAAAAGGGCCTTCAGTTGTAAATATCCTCAATACCCTCTATCTATCCTGATCTGACTAAATATAAGATGTCCAACCAATTTAACTTTGCCTTAGGTCAAGATAATTCAAGATGACTTGAGCAGGTTAAGAACTGAAAAAAAACAACAAAAACCAAATTAGCATTACTCTGTTGATATAGGTGGCCCACTCTTTTAACCCTTTCCAATCCCCTGTCTGACATCTAAAGACATTCTGATTGAAGGCTCTACAGCTCCGTTGTCGGAAGACGTCCGTCAGGGTATTCTTAATGTATATTACTGGCCGCTCTGTTGTCGGGGCCCTCTCCAGCATGTCTCATACTGCAGTACTGGCTCTAGCCAGAAGTTGGCACCATTGTATAATAGCAGAAAGAGAAAACCCCATAGGAAACCCTGAATCCAAAATTGGATTGCAAAGGGTTAAGGAAGGCCACCCCTGGATTATGAAATTATGCAGCATGCCACATTTTTTTATTTATATAGGAGGCCCCATTTTTACTATAGAACCCCATGGCTACTTGTTATGCCCCTCCCTATAGCAACAATAGGCGTCTAATATGACAAATTAAGTAGGTGCAATAATGAGCCTTTTGTCACCATACGTGCGATGTTCATACACAGTCAGAACCACTGCCTTATCAATGTGTAGATGGCCACCTTTATACAAAGGGACTCTCAGCAGTCAACTTCAGAACAGATTCCTAATTTTTTCAAGGCACCTAATTATATGGTAGAGGTATTTAATGTAATTAGGTCCAATTATCTTGGGTCATTAAAAACAATAAGCACAAGTAGTAAGTGTGAACTGTACAATGATATAGTCACAACAGAGTTGATTTAAGGGCCATTTACCCTGGACGATTATCGCTCAAAATTCATTCAAAACGAATGAAAATGAGCGAAAATTGTTCAGTGAAAATGCAAAAAAATTGTTAACTATTCATTCACTATTCGTCAGTCCGCATTAAAAACTATCGCTGGATCGCGGGCTTCTCTTCGCGTGTAAACCCTCCCTGCCCCGCTTCATATAGAATGTGAAATCGCTGAGCGAGAAGCTCGTGATCCAATGGTGATCACTTCACTAGTGCTAACGACCTTAGCGGTGATGTCAGTGCCCGTGCAGTCGTTTACCCGACTGTCGTCCCGTGTAAATGGGACGTAATGCAAGTTCGCACAGTAACATTTCTTTAATTTGGCATCTGATAGTCCGGATTTTATGGCAGTGGACACTACTTTTAGGGCCATAATGTCTTCACACAAGTAGTACTAGTAACGTTATCACACGCCTGCTGGGTAACATTGTGCATAGGCTCCAGATTATTATATTATTATTGGGTATCTTGGAAAATTGATATACATAACTGAAAATTGTCATTGTGGCACAGATATATATCTTTCAACAGATACCGCATGATAAGACTGGTTGTATCGAGTAATAACAGACAACGTGTGAAAGTGGAAAAGGAAGTTCATAACACTATTGCATCTTTGGCAACTTGAGTAGATATGAGTGTTTTACATAATTGTAAAGCCTCATTGAGGCTACATAGAGACATCAATACTTCTAAAGGTGGCCTTATCCAACAGATGTACCTCATAAAGATAAGCTAATGGTTCACACATACAATACAAGCATTATCACAGTTTCACTGGAACTCTGTATCAGCAATGCACTTTACCATTGAACTACTACGGAGACAAATCCCTTCTTCTCCACAATAGTATCCCAAACTACAAAGGATCTGGATTATTTCATCTGGATAATCAGGCTATCTATAGGTCCAAATCTGAATGCATTGATGTTTCTTATTGTGGATATTATTAACCCCTTAATGACATGGCCTATTTTGGGCTTAAGGACGCAATGATATTTGGCGGATTTTCTTCTCCATTTATCAAAAGTCATAGCTTTTTTTTTTCCATCGACATGGCCGTATAAGGGCTTGTTTTTTGCGTAGCGAACTGTCGTTTTTATCGGTGCCACTTTTGGGTACATAGACTATATTGTAAAACTTTTATTTTTTTTTAATGATAGCTGGGAGAGAAGACACATCAATTCTGCCATAGATTAAATTTTTTTTTTACAGCGTTAATCATGCAGCATAAATGACACAATCTATTTTTTCTGCGGGCCGGTCGGTTACAACGATACCAAAATTCTTACATTTTTTTTAGGTTTTTCCACTTTTCTGCAATATAAAACCCTTTTTTTTGGAAAAAATTTTTTTCTAAATTGCTGCATTCAAAGTCCTGTAACTTTTTTATTTTTTATGTACGGAGCTCTATGAGGGCTTATTATTTGCGAGATGAGCTGTAGTTTTTATTTGTACCATTTTGGGGTACATAGGGCCTTTTTGATCACTTTAATTGCGTTTTTAGGGAGGCAAAATGGCATTTTGCCTCAGTTTTTTAGCGTTTTTTAAACGCTTTTTACCGTGCACACTCAAAAGCATGCGCAGCTTATTGTATGTGTCGTTACGGAAGCGACAATACCAAATATGTGGGGTTTTAATTTTTTTTTTAACCTTTTTTATGGTAATATGAGAAAAAGCATAAAAAAAAGGTTTTTTGAACTTTTTTTGAACTTTTTTTAATTCATTTTTTAAATTTTTTTTTTCACACAACTTGTGTCCCCCTGGGGGACTTTGACTACAGTACTGCTGATCGCTGTGATAAGGCATGGCAGGGCTACTGCCCTGCCATGCCTTATCACTTATACAGCGATCATAGGCATTGGCAGTACAGGATGCCAGTGTTTGGTGTCCTGTTGCCATGGCGACAGGCCGTGCTCTCGCGATAACATCCCGAGAGGCGGCTGAAGACACAGAGGGAGCGCGCTCCCTCTGTGAACTCTTTCCCTGCCACGATCTACTTAGATCGCGGCAGGGAAGAGGTTAACAGCGGGGGCACATCTCTGATGCCCCCCACTGTTGCAGCGGGACGCCGGCTGTGACTGACAGTCGGCTACCGCTGCGGGATAGTGCGAGATCATATGTGCTCTCACGCTATCCCCAGGACGTAAGTTTACGCCCTGTTGCGGGAAGTACCCCACTTCCAGGACGTAAACTTACGCCCTGGAATGGGAAGGGGTTAATAAATAGCACCAAAATATTCAGCAGATCAGAGGATACATATTAAACTAATAAGTAATGTGAACAATAGGGGTGAGGATCTTTTTTGCAAGAGTTTACAATCTATGAAGATGAGACTTGTACAATAGGTACAAGTGCTTGTTTGGTACAATGGTTCAGCCATCTCTTACACAAAAAGTAGTCAAAATGACTGATCCAGCCCTATATCTCAATCCTGGTGTCCTATATTGAAATAATACTAGCGTATTAGAATAGAAAGTTGAAAATTGAAATCCATGATGTGGAGCCCCCAGTGGAACCTACCACCATGTAGCATATCCATGCCTTCCTATTTAAGTATGCTACTGTTATTTTAATATAGGACTCCAGTATTGAGATATAGCGCTGGATCAGGCTTTTTGACTACTTTTTGTATAAAGATGGCTGCACCATTGTACAGAAAAAGCACTTGTACCTCTTCTGTCACCTGTGTTTCCTCGTAGATTGTAAGCTCTTGCTAGCAGGACTCTCAGCCCTAATGTTCACATTGCTTATTAGTTTAGTATGTATCCTCTGATCTGTAAAGTATTGCGAGATATGCTGGTGCAAATTTTTCAATAGAAGTGTCAGCCAGAGTTTTTTCAGTTCCTCCGTAAAGAGAAAGGGCCCTTTTACACTGAATGCTTATCGTTCAGATTCTCGCTGGATCACAGGAATCTGAATGATAATCATTCAGTGTAAATGCTAACATGATTTGAATGATAATTCATTTGTTGTTTGGATTGTGCAAGCATAAAAATCAAATGACGTTCAGTAAATAGGCAGTCGGCGGTCATCTGCCTGTTTACTGTGAATGGAGATAGTGTAGATTTCTGTGTTGGCGCCTATCTCGTACCACTAACATCACTATAATATCAGTGTAAGCATGCATGCCATGCGTATGGCTGCCACGCGTATTTGAGCTGGATGAAGTATGGGCTGGATAAAGTATGATCCAGTTTGACCATGGGAGTTCGACAGGGTAGGAGACTCTGCCTAAATACTTTACACTTCAAAGCTATCGCTAATGCTGTCACTTCTGTTCTCATTCTTGCTCTCAGTTTCAGAACTTCTTTCAAGTGCCAACCGTTGGGGCACACTATTCACATTAGCCCCTCTCTCCTGCCCTCACCTATGCACAGCTCGCATGCACTCTTTACCTTCTTGCTAAGCCTCAAACCCCCTAATACCACTAACAAACATAACAGTCGACCTCATAAATCTCCTAATCATCTGCTAACCCTCACTATCCTGCTGTTACTAGCTGCTGGGGATATCTCTCCCAATCCTGGCCCACCCTCCACTGCTCCTAGCTATCACTCCCTACCTGTCTCACTAATAAAATCCCCAAGCCCAACTGCTAGCCCATGCATACCCTACCCTGACTCCTTTAAATGTGCACACTGGAACTGCCAGTCAGCATGTAATAAACTCCCCACCATCCACGACTTTTTTACTGCTGCTAAATCTTTAAATCTGCTAGCTCTCACAGAAACGTGGATACAGCAGTCTGACACGGCCTCCCTTGCTGCACTGTCTTACAATGGCCTGCAGTTCTCCCATACCCCGAGACCAGATGACAAGCGTGGCAGAGGAGTAGGTGCTCTTCTCTCCCCGAAATGTACCTACCAGGTCATCACCCCTCTACCCTCACTCACTTTTCCATCCTTTGAAGTACATATGCTACAGCTTTTCCATCCGCTGTCCATGTGAGTAGCAGTTATTTATTGCCCCCCAGGTGCTGCTCGCCTGTTTTTGGACCACTTTGCTGCCTGGCTCCCCTACTTCCTATCCTGTGAAATTCCAACCCTCATCTTAGGTGATTTTAACATCCCCACTAATGACCCCAACTCCCCATCTGCCTCTCAGCTTCTTTCGTTCACCTCCTCCCCTGGTCTCTCTCAACTCACAGCCTCTCCCACTCACAGGGATGGCAATACTCTTGATCTGGTCTTCCTCCGTCTCTGCTCTGCTTCCAACTTCACTAACTCCCCTCTCCCGCTCTCGGATCATAACCTCCTCTCTTTCTCAGTCACGCTCCCTAACATCTCTCCAGACCCACCTACCTACCGTACCTACAGGAACCTTAAGGCCGTTCACACCCAGGACTTTGCTGAATCCCTACAGTCCTCTCTGTCCCCTATCTCTCTCCTCTCCTGCCCCAACCTGGCTGCCGCTCACTACAACACCGCTCTCAAACATGCCCTGGATGAAGCGGCCCCCCCCAGGACCCGAGCCATCCGATGTAGAATGCGGTAACCCTGGCTCACGCCTCAAACGCGCTTCATCCGGCGGTGCTCTAGAAGTGCTGAACGGCTGTGGAGGAAATCACAAACGTCCGCAGACTTCCTCCACTACAAATTCATGCTCAGAACCTACAACCTCGCCCTCCACCACGCCAAAGAAGTCTACTTCACCTCTCTAGTCTCCTCACTATCGCACAACCCTAAACGGCGCTTTGATACTTTTCACTCCCTGCTCAGCCCTAAACCGCAGCCCCCGGTGACAGATCTCAGTACCAAAGAGCTGGCTGCTTACTTCAAAAAGAAATGACATCCGTCAGGAAATAACTTCCCAATCCCAGACTAGCCCTGACCCTAGTCTTGTCAGCACTGCATCTAACTCCTGCTCACTGTCTGTACTCAGACCAGCGACAGAGGAAGAAGTCACCAATTCGCTCTTCTCTGCTCGCCCCGCCACCTGCACTAGCGACCCCCTCCCCTCACACCTCCTCCGTTCCTTCTCCCCAGTGATCATCTCCCATCTCACCACTATATTCAACCTCTCTCTGACCTCTGGCATCTTTCCCTCTTCTTTCAAACACGCCATCATATCCCCACTGCTAAAGAAGCCGACTCTGGACGCGACTGATGCTGCCAAGTACCAACCCATCTCAAACCTCCCCTTCATCTCCAAACACCTGGTTTACTCCCGCCTTGTAAGCTACCTATCAGAGCACTCTCTCCTAGACCCCCTACAGTCTGGCTTCCGACCTCAACACTCGACAGAAACTGCCCTTACAAGGGTATCCAATGACCTACTGACAGCCAAATCGAGGGGCGATTACTCCTCGACCTCTCCGCAGCATTTGACACTGTTGACCACAAACTCCTCCTCAGTATGCTACGCTCCATTGGCCTAAAGGACACTGCTCTCTCCTGGTTCTCCTCCTACCTATCTAACCGCTTTTTCAGTGTCTCTTTTGCTGGCTCTACCTCCCCTCCTCTTCCTCTTGCTGTTGGAGTCCCCCAGGGCTCGGTCCTCGGCCCCCTTCTTTTCTCTATCTACACAGCCCCTATTGGACAAACCATCAGGAGATTTGGCCTCCAATACCACCTGTATGCTGACGACACCCAGCTATACACCTCTTCCCGTGACATCTCTGCACCTTTACTCCAAAACATCACCAACTGTCTGTCTGCTGTCTTTAACACCATGTCCTCTCTCTACCAAAAACTAAACCTCTCTAAAACTGACTTACTGGTATTTCCACCCTCCACTAACCGACCTCATCCTAACATCTCCATCTCAGTGTGTGGCGCCACCATAACTCCTAGACAACATGCCCGCTGCCTTGGGGTCATATTCGATTCTGATCTCTCTTTTACCCCCTACATCCAATCTCTGGCCCGAATATGTCAGCTGCACCTCAAGAACATCGCAAGAATCCGTTCTTTTCTCACTGTGGACACGTTAAAAACGCTTACTGTTGCCCTCATCCACTCCCGGCTCGATTATTGCAACTCATTGCTGATCGTCCTCCCCTGCACCAGACTCTACCCTCTCCAATTCATCCTAAATGTGGCAGCAAGGCTCATCTTCCTGTCCAGCTGCTACTCGGATGCCTCTGCCCTGTGCCAGTCACTGCACTGGCTGCCCGTTAAATACAGAATTCAATTCAAACTCGCTACCTTCATCCACAAAGCCCTCCACAGCGCAGCGCCCCCCTATATCGCCTCCCTCATCTCAATCCATCAACCAGCCTGGGCTCTCCGCTCTGCTAACGAAACCAGACTGAGCGCCCCTTTAATTCGAACTTCTCATTCCCGCCTCCAAGACTTCTCCAGAGCAGCACCGGTCCTCTGGAACGCACTACCAAAGGCTACCCGAGCAATCCAGGACTCGCAGAACTTCAGGCGTGCTCTAAAAACGCACCTCTTCAGGGAGGCATACTGCATTCCCTAAACAAACCCCTCTGTACTCCGCCTGATAACATGCTCCCTGACCTATTCACTGCAATCCCTGCTAGCCATTATAAACCGCTCCTGCAGTCATACCGATTCTGCCGTCACACGGCTAAATGTCTGACCATTGTCTATGTGCATAACATCGCTCACTCTCCACCTTGCCATACAGTGCACATCTCGAGCCCCTTTACCTTCTGTATTACCCCACTATTCGTAGTATGTAAGCTCGTTGGAGCAGGACCCTCACTCCTATTGTATCCATCAACTGATTACTACATGTAACCGTGGTTCTGTAATGTTTGTACTTTTGTCTTTCTGTATCCCCCTGTATATGTAAGCGCTGCGGAATATGTTGGCGCTATACAAATAAAGTTTATTATTATTATTATTATCTCCTACTTCTGCTATAATTTATGCCAGTTTCTGCCATAAGTTATACATAAATGTGGTGGTCTTGGGTAGCCATTACAGATGAGTGAATATACTCGTTTCGAGTAATTACTCGATCGAGCACCGCGATTTTCGAGTACTTCCGTACTCGGGTGAAAAGTTTCGGGGGGCGCCGGGGGGGGGGGGGGGGGCGTGGCGGAGCGGGGGGTAGCAGCGCGGAACAGAGGGGAGCCCTCTCTCTCTCTCCCTCCCCCCCACTCCCTGCTGCAACCCCCCACTCACCCACGGCGCCCCCCGAATCTTTTCGCCCGAGTACGGAAGTACTCGAAAGTCGCGGCGCTCGAGCGAAAAAGGGGCGTGGCCGAGTAGGTTCGCTCATCTCTAGTAGCCATGCCTCCTCTTGAAAACTTCACCCCCTTTACAAAAGTGTCGAGGGCAGCGCAGAAAAGTTGCAAAATTTCAGTGCAAGTGGGACTTTCCCTAAAATTTGCGACTTTTCTAAGACACATTTCGTCTGTCAAGGCTTTTGTAAATGTCCTCCATAGCCATGATATGATATGATAAACTATCTCCTGAAGATAGGTCATTAGTGGTGTTGCCTGTAAAACCCCTTTAATGGTCTTGTAGGCTTTGAGAGACAGAATAGCTTTGGATCCCGTGTAGTTGAACCTAGAGCTGTTGTCACCTCTTTCTCCCACACAGAATAGAATTATAATGGACAGCTCTTGGCCAGGTCATACACCCCTCCCCATCCTTCTCCAGGCTTGGAGATCTTTGCATCTGGAACATTGCTAGTTCTACTATGGCCCCGAGCTATGTTTCCTGCTAGTCAAATATTTCACAAAAGTGTATCATTCTGTTTAGACATATTGTCTTTCTCACATTTTCATCCCATATACTTTTGTCAATGTTCTGGTCTCCTGGGGTTTTCATTTACACATCATTAAGGATTCTGTAGAAGGGGTTAGGGTTTGGGTGTGACCACACTTTATACAAAGAAGGGCGGTAGATTATATGTTTATACTGATATTTTAGCCTAGTTTACTGTGCAGACAGTATAATGAATGAGAATGCAGGCGATGACTTGGGGAGCCCTACATGCAATTTATGTGTATTCTCGTAGACGGATTTTCTCATGAGTCGGTCAGTTTACATTGCTCATACGGTCAGTTTATACAGAGCTGTATACCTTTATAGTAAAAATAGAGCTTATGAACAGCAGCTAAAACTGTGTCATTCACTTCTGGTTTGTGTCTTCCACTCAAGGGAGGGAGATTTATCGTATGCAGTTTTTTGTTTTTGAAAAATTTGGCGCATGTTAGGCCACTTTCACACATACCGCTTTTCACCGCGATTAGCATGGCGTTCGGAACGAAGTACAACACTCCCATTGATTTTAAAGGGGCTTCTCGGATGTCACGATTTAAATGGCTATTTAGCCTAATGAGTTCCAAATGTGTTCTTTTTTCATAGAATTGCACAGTGATTCACACACCCCCTCGTGTGCTGCATGCACATTTGTGCACCACCCAAAGACTCTATTTTTTTGTACACGTGAGAAATGTGTGGGCAAAATTGGAAAATATGTACAAACCCATTGACATCAATGGGTTCTATTTCTGCTTATTATGTGCATAAATTTTACACGTGACAAATAAGCACGCAAATTTGCCCATGTAAAGGAGCCCTAGTAGTGGACATTTCTGTTGCAGTTTTTCCATTTGTACACAGCCTAACAGGATATTCTGAAGACTGACATGGCAAATGTCAGTAGTAAGATCCCCACCAATCAGACTTTTATCACCTCTCCTATGGATAGGTGATAAAAGTCAATCTTAGCAATAACCTTTCATGCACCTGTCAGGCAGGTAGATGTGATTCCACCTTGCCACACCCTGGTTTGACTTTTAGTTATCTGTGAGATACAGTCTCTGCTGTATGTCCCCCAAGCTGCTACTCGCACAGTAATGTGGCAGCTAATGCTGCACTGGACTGAGTCGCTGTACCTGAAAGTCTGAACAGGGGGCGTGGCAGGAATGAATTGAGGCTTGCAAGAGAGGCCAAAAGCAATAAAAAAGGATTTTGGGGGCATGTCAAAAGCAAAAGAAAAAGTCAAAGATGCTATTGGATGCTTACAGGATGAAAATGGTGAATTGGTTAAAAATTATGTTGAGAAGGCCAAACGTTTAATTTCCTATTTTGTAACTGCTTTCTCTCAGAAAGTAGATGGAACATCAACTGATGTTCCCTGTGCTATTGAGGGAATAAAAGAATGTAGGCTATCTATAAGCAGAGAGATGGTGAGGGAACACATAGCTAACTTAAATGAATTCAAGTCTCAAGGTTCAGATTAATTACATCCTTGGATACTAAAGGAAGTAGCGGAAGTAATTGCTGAAGGGAAGAAGGTGGATCCAGGAAACTACAGGCCTGTGAGCCTGACTTCTATATCAGGAAAGATCTTTGAATAAATTATTAAACAGCATGTATGCAAGTACTTGGATAAAAATGGAGTAATTAACCAGAGCCAGCATGGGTTTGTAACAAACAAGTCATGCCAGACAAATCTAATTTCTTTCTATGACAGAATCACCGACTGGGTTGATCAGGAATATGCGCTGGATATAGTATATCTTGACTTTAGTGAAGCATTTGACAAACTATCTTATACCATACTTATTGAAAAAATGACCAAATGTAGGATTGACAAGACAACTGTTAGGTGGATTCACAACTGGCTGAGTGGCATACTCAAAGAGTGGTCATAAATGGCTGCACATCCAAGTGGAAGAATGTATCAGGTGCGGTACCACAAGGCTCTGTCCTAGGCCCAGTGTTGTTCCACATTTTTATAAATGATCTGAAAGAGGGAATTGATGGGAAACTGGCGACACAAAGCTAGGAGGGATAGCTAACACTAGGGAAGAGAGGGAGAGTATTCAAAAAGATCTAGAAAAGTTTAAATAGTGGGCGGCAACTAACAGAATGGTATTTAATAAGGAAAAATACAAAGTCGTACATCTGGGCAAGAAAAATGAAAAACGCACTTACAAGAATGGGAGGAATTCGGCTAATCAGCAGTACATGTGAAAAAGACTTTGGTATACTAATAGATCATAGACTGAACAAGAGACAACAATGTGATGCAGCAGCCAAAAAGGCAAACACAATTCTGGGATGTATTAAGAGAAGAGTAGAGTCTACATCATGTGACGTAATTATCCCCCTCTATTCTTCCTTAGTCAGACCTTATCTGGAATACTGTGTCCAGTTCTGGGCACCCCACTTTAAAACAGACATCGACAAACTGGAGCAAGTTCAGAGAACAGTTACCAAGATAGTGAGCGGTCTGCAAATCATGTCCTATGAGGAACGATTAAAGGATCTGGGAATGTTTCGCTTGCAAAAAACAAGGCTGAGAGAAGACTTAATAGCTGTCTACAAATATCTGAAGGGCTGTCACAGTGCAGAGCGATCAGCCTTATTCTTATTTGCACAAGGAAAGACTAGAAGCAATGGGATGAAACTGAAAGGGAGGATACACAAATTAGATATTACAAAAAACTTTCTGGCAGTGAGAGTGATCAATGAGTGGAACAAGTTACCATGGGAGGTGGTGAGTTCTCCTTCAATGGAAGTGTTCAAACAGAGGGTGGACAGACTTCTTTCTGGGATGATTTAGTGAATCCTTCACTGAGCAGGGGGTTGGACCAGATGACCCTGGAGGCCCCTTCCAACTCTACCATTCTATGATTCTATTAAGACAGGCTATAGTTAGGGCTGGTAATGCAGGTGCCATAAGGAGGCCCAGGCTGAAGGTCAGGGCAGTTAGCAGACAATAATGAAGTGCAGAGTACAGAGCCGAGGTCAGGGAGCACAGAAGTTAGAAAAGTCAAAGTCAGGCAAGGGTCAGAATCAGAATAAACACAACCAGGCGCTTTGTCACAAATTGCAGTAGAAGACTAACTGCTCAGCTATCAACCCTTAGGAATGGATGCCTGAGAGCAGTTTGGAGGGCAACACATTATTGGAGCGTGCACTGGTCGGTTAGGCGTGGGGTCGAGAGTGCATGTGAACCCTATGGGCAGAAGGAGGGGGATGTACCGCTGGCCATCGATCAACTTTATTCCCTATGAAACATCAGTTTGCTCGTTCATCAGCTCATCAACAGAGTATTAAGATAGGTTGATGATCAGGCAAATAAATGTTTGGTTGATCATTCGTGTAAAAGAGCCCTAATCCATTTAAGGGCTGGAAGTTCTGCCTATGGACCAGAGCTTTAAGAAAATAAAGGACCTCCTCGCTCAACTGGCCTGAAGGTCCAACAGCAAACTACATCATTTGGAGATGACTTTGGAGCCCATCACTTGTTCTTTAGGTTTACTTCTTATGGAATGATTTCCAAATGACTTATTAGATCATAATGATGATATGTGCTGTGTGTACAATGATGACAAAGATAACAATGGTAATAAAAGTAGACATGTACATGTATAGAAGGTCAGTCCCCATAACCATTCTTCTGGAGGACCTAGGGAACCCCAGTCTGACACTGGGGAGGGGGCTCTGTCTGTCTGCCACCTGTGAGCCCTGCTATTCCTTTCACTATGGCTGACTGTTTTATACTAACAACCTGGGGTCTAATAAAGACCCCAAAGGCTGTCCAGTAATAATGTCTGTCAGATGCCTTTTATATACACAGGAAGTGATGTAATGTCATATAGAAATATCACATTACATAAGAGCTAAAAATGTTTCTTAGTACAATTCTTCAAAAATGTGTTTTTTAAATAATTTAATGAATTTAACATTAACCAAAAAATAACAGCTTAAAGCAAAAAAAACAAACAAAAAAGATTTACGTACTTTATCTTAAATAAATGATTTTAATTAATTAAAAGTGGGCTAATAGTAAAACAATGAACATATTTGGTATCTATTGTGCATTCCATAGAAGAGGTGATCTGTTTCCATGACAATGAGCAGTAAACAACCAGGAAACCGAGGAATCAATATCTGCAATATCTGGAGAATGGAGCATTTTGGAGATAAGCATCTTATGGGTAAGTACATTGTTTTGCGATTTTGAACACACTAAAACAGGATTCCTGAGATGGGAATACCCCTTTAAGGGTTTAAAAAATAAAATACACTCCCTTGTGTGATCCCCTGTTGGGCCAGCACTGATGCTTCAGTCGTTGCCGCCAAGTTTTGTTGACACAACTACAGTGGTGACTTGCCTCTGTATACACTTGACCTCTGCAGGCAATCACTGGCCTCATATTGGCTGCAGCATGTAGACAAAGCCTGTTGAAGAGCATCCTAATTACAGTGCTGGACCAGACGAGTAAGTATAACATATAACTTCTTGTCCCCCCAAAAGATGTTAATCAAATGTTATCCTACAGCTGGGACCCTCATTCATCAGTTGTCATGTGTGGGGGAATCAGGCGGTAAGTGTTAAATTCTCCTACAATGCCACCAAAAGGTATATGAAGCACTGCAGTACAGTTCTACATTGAAAAATCCTGCATTATAAACACCTACTCAGAAATAGGTTCGTCCATCTCTTTGGACAATCACAGCTTTCAGACAGGGGTATAGATTCTACAAGGTGGTGAACATCCTCCATACATAACTCAACCCATGCCCACAGTAGCACCTTCATCAGTTGGTGCACATTTTGCAGATAAGTGGTAGCAGACTCCACAGCCCTTTCCAGCATATCCTAAACATGTTCAATGGGGTTACAGTCTGGTAAATTTGGAAGCAAAGGCAGTGTGGAGAATTTATTGTCATGTTCCTCCAACCACTCCCTAGTGATCCAAGCCTGATGACACAAAGGATTGCCCTGTTGAAAGATGGCACTATGGTCAGGGAAGACTTCCTGAAGATATGGGTGAAGATGGTCAGCTAACAGGTCCCTGTAGTGTTCACCATTCAAAGACTGTGGTATAATGACCAATGGTCCTAGGCAATGTCAGGAAAATACTCCTCAGACCATGACACCAATACCACCAGCCTGTTGAGCTTCAATGGTGCACCCATGTGATATGGCTTCCTGCTGTTTACACCAGATGTGGACCGGGCCATCCATATTGTTCAGCAGGAAACTGGACTGGTCACTCCAGATAACCTTTGACCATGTGTCCAAGGTTCATTGACATCTGTCCTGGAACCATACAAGGCATTGTTAGCAATGATGCTGGGTCATCAGGGGCACCCTCGTTGGTCTTCAGGTATTGAACCCAGTGGACACAAGGTATGTTGCACAGTCATTGTGGAAATTTGTTTAACTTTCCCGCTGTTCACTGTAGTATATCATTGCGGAGATACGAGTTGTGCCACCCAATGTTCACCTCTCGGATCAACCACATATAGCCTGCTGCTGTGTGATTTTCTATTGTATGTCTGTCCGTGGTTCTCGGTATACTCTTGATACCGTGGTTCAGGAACAGCTAACAAGTGCCACTGTTTCAGAACTACTGGCACCATACCTCCAGGCACCAACAATCTGCCAATGGTTAAAGTCACTCAATTTATTTACCCATGACTACAAAATGCTACCTTCTACTGCACAAAGGAGAGGTCAGCACATTATCTGGAAGCAAATTGTGATGCAGCCATCACGTAGTACCATGTAATGGATCACAAGATGTCATGTACCAGCAGTTCCTAATGCAGTGATCGTTCAGTGTACATTGTTTGTAGTTGGTGCCTGTATTGTGTTGCATATGGTGCTTATTGTGCCAAAATGTCATACTGGTGTACTCATTAGAGGCATGCCAGTATTGGTAAATGCGGTATGTTTAAAGAGGTTGTTTGAACTTTTACTTTTGATGACCTATCCTCAGTGTGGAGAGTGCTAGTAGTAGATAGCACTGTCCATATTGCAACATCCCAATTGGTACTGCAGGCACACCTCCCAATGAACTCATCTGCTTTCAACGCTGTCCATATTTAGAACAGTGCTGGAAATCAGTTGATCAGCGAGGATCTTGAGTAGCGGACCCTCACCAATCAACCACTGATGACCTGCTCAGAGGATAGGTCATCAACAGTAAAAGTCCGGACAACTCCGTTAATGCCAGGAGTGGTGTGTATAGATATCAGAGGTGACTCGTTACTGTAACATTCTGGGGTCTTTATATGTGGGGCCCAATAGCAAAAATCAAACTAAATTAGGCCCCACATTGTGGTGCCAGCTTTTGCCACCCATGGGTCAGCTCCTTGCCCTCTTTTTTGCCAACAAAGCAGTTCCTCTATAGAGGGGTTCCTGCACAGACAATCTCCACTCAATAGCATAAGGTATGGGACCAACCACGATTCTATCCCCTCTCTCCAAAGACTTCATAGCAGCTGCATGATCAGCTTATAAGGTATGCCCATGGTCTTCGGTCAAAAAATGACCTTTGAGGGCAGCATCCACATTGAATCTGCATATTTGTTTGAATTTCACCAAATCAATACATCATGTGCAAATCTTAAAAACTTGGTGAATTGGTTTCCTCAATTCTAGATGCAACCATGTGCTAATGGACTCAATACTAAAAAACAATACTATCACTTTATGTCATTAAGTATGATATCACACGGAAAAGCTTTTTGACAGCTGGAGATTGCTCTCCCATTCAGCTCAATGAACCAGGCAGACATCAGATTTATGGTGCCAAAAGTAAATGACCCACTTATCCACATCAACACTGCAATGACTGGTAAGATATCACCAGACAGTACAGGCCAGAAAGGCATGATCCCTATCAACGTCTGGACAATGAATGACAAAGAAGTCTTGTGGATTGCTAATGTCCTAGTCAATGGCAATAGAAATGCTTATCCCATCACTTTACAACAGAGAATATGGTCACTTGCAGCCACCGCACAACCATTTATCTTGTGAATGTGTACACCTATCTATACATAAGCACAACATAATGCAGTTATACTGAGGTAACTGGATTCTGGAATCTGCAAACTGTATCATGATTGCTAATTAAGGCCTTACTTCATACAAGAGAAGCACTTATCCCTAAACTAGTAAGTGAGGTCAGACGCACAGGTATGAGCTACCAAAAAAAGGAATGGCACTTCCCTTAAAGATATCAGGAATATAAAGACATAACGTAGACGATCAGCACATATTCATGGGTGAAAATCACTCAATAGCGGGTCATGTGGCTCTGGTATGAAAAGTACTAATTATGGTGTTAGAAACCACTTCCACCTAAGAATCTCCTACATCAAATAATCTTCATGATAGGATTTGATCCTTGGTGTTAAAAAACAGTTGACTGTATACGGTCAAAATTACACCTCCTCGAAAGGAGTTGTTATCTGGCTTTTGCAAATTATGTCTAAAGGCATAACTATTGATAATGGTGACACCGGACTCTCCTCTAATATATATGGATGCCATTCAACTTCCCTCTGACAAATGATGTTGGGGGAAAGAACGATTGGAGGCATAGAATATTCAATGCTGGTCCTTTTACTTCTAAGGAAATAAACTGGCACCAGTGCTGTGTGGCAATGACTTACCTCCCTAAACACATGAATACTGAGCCAATTATTCGTCCGACAGCTTTTGAAGATGGATGGGCACCTTAAAGAAGTATTCCCATCTCATACTTTTATGGTATATCAAAAGGATATGCCACAGAAGTGTTGTACAATACAAGAAAGGTAAAAAAAGGAATTATAGAACTTCCTGACATGAGATCTACGTCACTCAATGCAGCCGGGTATCCAGCACCCGACTTGTGACCCTGCTGTTACGCACGTGACCATGCTTATCGCGCGTGGTCTTGCGGAATTGAAAAAACTACCTTGCTTCTAAACAGGACCTGGCTTGGCTTACTGAGGACAAACCTGGATATAGAGGAGTCCTACTTCCACATAGGACTCCTCTGCTAAGTAAGTTCCATTACCCTTAAGGGATCTTCATTTGACTTTTTAATTACCCAAATTGCAATAGTAGAGTGTTTTTTTTAACCTTTCTTGTATTTCTACCTGCGGGCTTTCCGCGAGACGCTCTCCCTATGGACTGGGAATTCCGTTATTTGGAATATATTCTTGAAGGCCACCTTGGACTGACTGTGTGGACGTCTGTCATCGGACGGGTGGTCCACACCAGGTAAGTCATCTTTTGTTTGCTGGAAACTTACCATCAATAATTTATATTGTCTATTTGATTGGAGCGCTTGACGCTGATTCTCTATTATAGAAGTGTTGTAGGCACAGGACACAACCTATGGGACCCGCACCTATCTTCTGCTCTGGCTCCAACTGCTTTCCAGCCAGGGAAGATCGAGATTATAGAAAGAGGTCAGTGGACTTTGCTTTGTTATTTCCATAATTCCCTTTGTGCTATGCTCTTTCTGTAACTTAAATTAATTTCTGTGGGAGTTACGAAAACAGCATAGCTCGGCAAGGTTTGGCTAATTTCATCAGCTTGACCACTAGCGGTCACTTTATATTCAGTGGTTTTCAGCCAAGATGGGAGCACTCCTTTAGGGCTGGATTTACACGTTTTTAATGCAACCCATTTTAGTGTTCATATTACAGTTGCAGATCCTTCCTCTTTTTCCAGAAACTGGGCCAGTCTTGTGTATAGGCTCAGCCCTATCTGTTTAAATAGGTTATCTCATTACTCATGATATTAAGTTATTACCAAATTATTAGTGTACAACCACTGGGATTCCCACCAATCCCAAGTAGTTGGGATAATGGAGCATTTGAACTCAACTGTCTCCAGCGATCCAATTTAAATGAATTGAGTGGTGTTGTGCATGAGCGACTGCCACTGCATTCATTTCAGGACGCTCCGCACAACTGTTCTTGGGGTCAATAGGGGTCCCAGTAGTTTGTCCCTGAAAATCAGTTAGTTATTCCCTAAGCTGTGGATAGGGGATAAATTATTAGTGTGGGACAAGGCCTTTAAATGGCAATGAGCTGCAATTTTAGGTATAACCCACGCACAAATGTAGCTGTTTCTAAGGTAAAAACAAGGCAGATCCAGTTTTGCTGCAATTCCGGCAATTAATGCAACAATCTGAAGAGATCATCTGTTTATGATGGATGCACAACCTTATCTAGTCCGAGAGCCACACTATTATACTGAACCACTACCAAGGGCTGCAATAAAATATTAGGTGGTAATACCATTTGAAATTTGCAACCAAATATGGCTGATAGTGTATGAGTCCTGAAATTGGAAACTACATCTATAGGAAGAATGTAGATGCCCTCCTCTCTACGATCAGCACTCTGGAGAGGAGGCCATGCATGTGGCTATGTGCCTCTCGCTCTATTATGGATCATGTGTTTTGTGGCAACATTCTAGCATTTCTCGAAACCCATAGACTACAATGGATAGAGCCACATGCATAGTCATCTAACTCTCATATAAGCCTTTCTGGACTGCTAAGTAGGGGTCCATAGGCCCCACTCTCCTGACATCAGGCAGAACCATTGATGGCAACACTGTGCACCATTAGTACCTGCCAGTCCCTGCTCCTGAGCTGTGTGTCAATTCTCTCAGCAAATAAGGAAGATGGAACAATTCCATCTTACCACAATATTTGCATATTACCCAGAGGAGCATTCATGGCCTTATAAGTCTCCTCAGTCAACTTCTAGGTGCTCTCCTCAAGGAGGGACAATACCCCTCCTGACTCACTTTTCTCTGACATAGAACTACATGTGGCAGCCACACACAGACAAGTGATTTTGTATCCAGATGTTCGAAAGTTGCACAGAATGGCATTGTAGGCCACATATGGCTACTGGGAATCTGCCAGCTGGTACATGGTGTCCAAACTGCCGGCATCATGCTATAGAGCAGGAGGAGTTGAGCAAATTGATATATATTTTTATGGGGAAAGATTGAGTAGAACTTGTATTCTATTCATTTATATCTTTGCACATTCTGAGCTGAACAGTCCAATGGACAGTCCTATCAGTAATTCACAGCCTTTTCCGTATATGCAGTCATACACAGATAGCTGCCAATCACTGATAGGACCGCCCATTGGACTGTTCAGCTCCTTCTGCTCTATAACATGACGCCTGCAATTTGGACAGCATGTTTGAGCTGGCAGATTCCCTTTAATAAAAGAGAAAAGAAATTACCTGCAAAGTGGTTCTACATGGTCTCTGTCAAGGAAATCATGATCACGTTTCACAGACGCAATATCAATTGGGAATTGAGAATCTGAAATGACAAATTGTATAGTGACGTCACATAATAAGCTGCCCGAAACATAACTGCAAGTGGTAGAAAAATGTAGCACTATGAGAAATGAAGACAATTTTATGTTGTGTAGATACTTATCAAGTATTATTATTATCTTCTAGGGTAGCATACATGCTAAATACAGAGGAGCCTAAGGGCCCTTTTACATTGAATGATTGTCATCGTATTTAAGCGAATTTGAACGAATCATTTAGTGTAAACACGGCCAACGATTAAATGACGAATGATAATTAGTTCACTTCTCCTTCGTTGTTCATTTTTAATCCACACATCGTTGTGTGTGAACAGCGATCGTTTAGTCCTTCATAATCACTGGTACAGTGAATGTGAATGACTGAACAATATGCAAATGCAATTGCAAATTATTTTCTGCCTGTATAAACGGACTGTACGAGCGAACTCTGTCATCATTGGCTCATTCGCTCATGCAATCGATTTATCACTCCATGTAAAACAAGTGAAGTATATCTAGAAGTGAGATATCCCCATATCGTGCATGACCTGTTGGGGAAATGAGAAAATCCCAAACAATTGAGTTCTTGCACATGCTAGCACTGAGCATACCTTCCACTACTTTCCCCAGGTTAGGTTATCAGATTGGTGGAGGTCCATCACTCAGGATCCCTGCCAAACAGCTGATTCTCTAGCCCGTTATCAATGCAATGGAGCCAGACGTCTGCATTCGTAGTCAGAGCCAAAGGTGTAAAAAAAGGCCTTCTATTACACTACTATCTGTGACAGCAAGGTGGAGGCGGAAGTGTGAAGGCCCATTTACATGTAACGATAATCACTCAAAATTCGTTCAAAAGAACGAATTTGAGTGATAATCGTTCAGTGTGAAAGCAAAAAAAAAATCACTCACTTGTCGTCCGCGGTTGTGTAAGTGGACTTTCCAATTGGCTTAAAAAACCTTGTTTGCTCGCTGGCTTCTCATCCTGTGTAAATGCTCCCCGCTCAGCACTTCCCATAGGAGGTGAAGCACTGAGCGAGAAGCGGACAGGGGGCCCGTGAGCCCGCGGCAAGTCTTTCAGTTCAAATGCTCTGCATGAGCGCTGGTGACCTTAGTAGTGATGTCAGCGCTCGTGCAGTTGTTTAAAAGACTGTCGGCCTGTAAAAAAGGAGTATAAGGTAACGTTCACACAATGGGATAGAATATTCTCAGGATAGTTCATCAATAGCTCATTGCTTGGGTTCTTCAGCCTTGGATTTTCACAAATCAGCTGATTGCTGTACAGTGGCTCAGTGTGGTAGGTACTGCAGGACATGAATGGGTCTCAGCCTGCAATACTACTAGGAGCCACAGCACAGGGCGGTCTGCTTCCGGCAATAAAGCAGCTCCATACATTAGAACATCGGATCCCAGGTGATGGATCTCCACACATCATCTACTGATGGCTTTTACTGAGGAATACTCAATCAGTCTTAAAAGTGGAACAACCCCTTCAAGATGCTCATACAGTATACAAAGCTCGGCCAAACTTACTGATTTTGGTGGAATTGGGGCCTTCTGACTCTTCTCCGAAGGCAAATATTGTGGCACAGAAGTGGATTTCAACATATCTACTTCTTCTCTCTCACATGACAGACGCATGCTTGGTTGAGTGGTTCATGCATGTTCAGCTACATAACAGGAATTTTATCTATACGGCCACCTTTATATCTATTATATTGCAGCCTGTTGGTTTATCTCCTGAGAAAGAATATGATGGTGAGGTCCAGTGTAATGCAGTGTAATGCAGTGTTTTCCCAGTGTTATTTTTTTAATTCAGTGTATGTTATTTTGTATTATGTCTCCTTAAAGAGACTATCAGCTACTTTGAGCCCAAGAAGCTAAGCTTATGGGCTCAAAGTAGCTGACCCACTGAGTCAATGGATGTAAGTTTTATACTTACCTTCCCCGCCCTTCCCTAGGTGTCATCTCTGAGCGGTACGTTACTTAGAATTGGAGGACAACTTAACACATCACTCAGTGCACTGCAGCAGCTGGTCGCAGCACAGACACCGAGGAAACGGTAATAGATTCCCTTTAAAATAGGTCGGAGGCAGTTGCATACATAGAACTAATGGGGCCCCATAACAAAAACTTAAATGGGCCCTGCAATATGGCATCCAGTTTTGACAACTAGGACGGCAGAACCTGGTATTTGTTTCTTGTTTTTTGCCCATTAAAGTGACCCTGCTGGGCCAATTCTCCACCTCTTTAAAGGAAGTTCTCACTAACCAGTAGAAAAAGTGTTGATGCAATCAGAGCCGAGGCCCCCCTCTTTCCAAGGGTCCCATTGCATTCGCATGGTCTGCCTCTATAATACATATGCCCCTGGTCGGAGGTCGAAATCTCAGAAACTGGACCAAGAAAATGAGCCATTGTTGTATTGATGGCGCAGTTTAGTGCTACGCAAGACAGGGCTAAGACATGGAAAGCCAGGCTCAAACCGATGCACCTAGAAGGGGCAGTGAAGGTGCACTGTCCCGAGTGCTATGATAAGAACCAATGAAGAGAAGGATCTGGGATATTTATGCAGTTTCGGAAAGTGAAATGGCATCTGTTCCCACCGGTTCTTGAAACCACCTGCTAACCAACATCTACATTGCTCTTGGTTGTTGATGATCTGCTACCATTTGAATAAGAGTTGAAACCAAGTGACAATCCTGTGACTAGGCGTGGTTTTAAAATCTTCCACTATCACAGTGCCATTGGGTCTAGACATCAGGGGACTCAGCACCAGGCAGGAGAGAACCCGATCCGGCATCTAAAGAGCCGGAGATTTGTGTAAACCCATCTAGCCAGATCCACAACAGCTTATTCCCGAATTCAGTATGGTAAGTGAAGGCCCCGAACCTGCTTCACTAGAGTTAGCATGATCAAACTGCTTTAAGGTACCTTTACATAGGACAACTGTCGAGTGTATAAGCGCAAGCACCCAATAGTTGTCCTAACTATGCTTCACACAGTAGCGATAGTCATTCAGTAAATGGAGGTGGAGCGCGCTGCAGATCTCTTCTGATTGTCTGCCTTCATTCACTGCAAACAGGTAGTTCTTCATAGATGGAACAACTGTTGACACTGAGCGAGAAGTCGCTTGCTAGTTGCTTCGTTTCAGTAGTGAGTACTCTACAATTTCTCGCTCAATCTAATCTTCGCTGGTGGTGGCTATGTGCACATGGTACGATTATCACGAAAAACGCTGTTTCCAGCGTTTGTTTGTGCGATAATCGCCCATGTAAAAGAACCTTTAGCTGACCAGCATCAACCTTATTGAATAAAACTCAATTAGCAACACAAAATTAAAACTGATTTGTAAGTTAATCAGACACGTTTGCAGTCTGCGGCCCTTCCCCTCATGCCGCTCATAGCCCAGAAGGTTTATCCTGCAGACACAGGTTGGGGCAGCTTAATTATTTTTGGTTATTATATAAATATTATTGCTGAGTGCACGCCGTTACTACTGTATCAAGGGCTGGGTGGTCCTGATGAATGGGATCCGCTGTTCTCAGGCTGCCTATGTTTTTAGTGGCTGGCATAATTATGGTTTAAAAGCTCATAAAAATCAGCTTTCCCGGGGTGTAAAGTGCAATGGAACAGAATGATGTCACAGATAAAAAGCACAGCAAATTCCATCAAAAGGCCCGGTGGTGTTACCTTCATAAAGCTGAGCATATTGAGGAAATCCAGCCGCCCGTAACCACTCGCATGCTTCTTTTGCTTCTAGTTCTGAAAAATAGAAAGAACATCAAGTAAATGTATCGCCTGGACGTTCATGCTTTATGGATTATAGAACTTCATAAATCATTTGTGATCATCACATTTAGGGAAGGCACTAGAATTATTGCTGTAAAAGGAAAATACGTCCCGCATTCCTAACAGAGATGCTGCAGTACGAGGACAGGTTAACACTACACCGCACTACTGAAAAAAGTTTTTGTATTTTTCTTTTCTTTACAACGGCTCCAAATACATTAGAAAGTGCTGAAATTTTGCAATTGAAAAATAAAACAAAAAGCCCCAAATATTTCAGCAGGAAAGTGTTTATAAAGGTTGTTCAAGAATTAAAAACACCCAGACAAATGAAAATAGTAAAAAATAGAAAAAACTATACTTCCCTGTTGAATGCCCCCTCCAGGTCCAGTGCTGCCTTTCTGGTCCCCTTTGCTCCGGCTCAGCAAGTTGCGATGCTGTCAACATGTCAACTTGGCTGTCCCTACTGCTTACTCTCAATATCAATCAAGTCCGACATCAGCCACTGAGAGTGAGCGGTGGGGACCACCAGCTTGACACACTGACCTAAGAAGAGCAATGGGGACAGAGCCAGCAGGGCCGCGGCTGCCGAGCCATGCAGTCAGCCCCGCTGATCTAATCCCATGACAGGTCCTTTTTAAGGCTCTGCCCACACGTATGTTAGTTATTTTCATGAGGTTTTAGCTGCTACTGTCAATCTGAATAGTGTAGCATGCTGCAGTATTGTACCCATAAATAAGCAAAAAAAACAAAATCCCCGATGAAGCCTAACTAACCTGTTGTAATTGAATGAAGAAAAAATGTATCACAGGGAAGTTTCATGCAAATTTTGCAATGGCTTTTGCTGCAGTTTGACCATGGATTACACCGCTATACACTGAAGGGGTGAAATCTGCAATAAATCTATGACATTACTGACATGCCGCAGGTTTGAAAATCCATAGCATGATCAATTTTCTGCTACATGTAGAAAGGGTTTTGAAAGCCCTGAAATGTGCCTAGGTATGGAACTTGCATTACAAATTCACAGCAAATCTGGAACGTCTGAACTCACCCTAAGGCCGTATTTACATGGGTGAGTGCAATATCGGGCCAAGAAACTTGGATCAATATTGTACTCTTTTTCCATGCATCGCATTGCTAAACATACAATTTTCGTAGTGTTTTTCTCTCGCGTGAAAATCAAGTTTCAAAAGTACATAAAGAAGAATAGCGTTACACTCTCATGAAACTGGTATTTACATGCTATTGTGATCGGATTTGCTTATGATCTCATAAGGAATAATGAACAATTCTTGAATAGAATTGCCCAAAAATTAGACATGCTGTGATTTTCCTATCTCACAGTATCGCCGCGAGGTAAAAAAAAAATCACCGTTTTAACTTAATGGGCCCTTTTCACGTGTGATGTCTGTGCATCTCGAAATGCATAGAAATCACACATAAAGAATCGCCCATGTAAATAAATTCAGCGAAACGTATTTTCACTATGAACCAGTCTTTTTTGTGTGCATATAAGCGCATTTTACTGTACTTTTGTGCTCACAGGGCATGTTCATTTGTGGGCGGCAGTCGAACATGACGCAATTTAAATGGCTATTTAGACTAATGATTTACTGATGTGTTCTTTTTCCCTTGTAATTACGCTGTTTTTCATGCATCTGCCTGCGTATTGCGCACTCCCATAGGCTTCTATTAGGACCTTTGGTGTGCAAATGTGCACAAAAGTAAAGCATGCTGTGTTTGCTTGCCCCCAAAAAATGATTGATAATGAACCGTTCGATTCTCTGCGTATGGCATGTGCAAATTTTGCTCATGCAAATACTCCCATATGAAGCGGCTCACAAAAAGAACACTGATGTAAAAGAAGCCCGATGAAGTATCAGACTGCATGGTGAGAACTAGGAATGTTCTCAGGTAAGTTAGACTCGCTGCGGGATTCCGGAACATGCCGACGTAACCTGCTGCTATTTACATTTCTGGGATCAGTTAAATCACCCTTAATACAGGATATTCTCCTGGCAAACAACACCTTTCCTCTAGTTCACAGTGGAAATCCGTAGTAAATTCTACCAGCAGCGAACCTTTCTACTAGCAGGAAAAGCACGTTAATTATGTCATACACATGCTCGGCATACAGCGCCATTTCATCACGCCTTTTAACGGAATGCATAATGCTTAATGCAGCTGCCATGGACTGGAGGGTGTGATTAGGCTAGGAAAGGGGTGGCAACTTGCAGAAAAGAGGTGGAGAGTAAGTAGTGTGAGGAGTGGAGATAGGGAGAGGGGAAGAGGAAGAGTTAGAGCCAGGAAGTTGAGCGGAAGTCACCCACCCACCCTCTCGAAAGAGGAGTGCAGGAAGATTCTTGTCGGAGTCGTGGAGCAGAGGATGCGGAGATTTTGGAAGTCGTCACAGCTGTAGGTGTAGGCAGAAATTTCTTTCTATGTCAGCAATTGTGGTAGGAGAAGGGTGGTTCATCAAGCCCTAGTTATATCGAGGCTTTCTGATACATTTCGGACTCAAGGAAAATCAGGGTTTTCAGGCATAGAAAGTGTTAAAGTTTTTATAGGACTTTAAAGTTGTTTGGAATTTAATAAAGCTGTGGCCTACCCTACTTAAAAAGGCAAATTCATGTGAAGTTTTCCATTTAGGATAGGAAGGGTTGAAAACAGAGTGAGTACCTCTAGTCTTAAATGACAGAGGCTCTGAATAGAACCTTCAGCACTGATGTGAACGAAACCTAAGGTCAGTTTCACATTAGCATATTACGGCCATATTTATGGGTCTGTATGACGGCCAAGTGTCCCAGCCAGACCCCAGGTTTAGTGACCCAAACTCAGAACATCATAGGGATCTAGGACGTTCTGAGAGCTGGTCACTAGACCAGCGGGTCGGACCGGGACACTTGGCCATAATACAGATGCATAAATGCAGCCACAATGTGTGCGGGGGACTGAATATTGTTTTTGGTACTTCATTTTGAAATTGTAGCATTTTGTGGGCTGAAATATATTCTGCAGAATGTAGCCTATACATTTCCAGCATTAGCATTCACTGCTAATAATAAGCCAAGATGAGCAATGATCATGAGGAACCAGTAACTGATGTCACATGTAGAGGGTCATAAACTTCTGACTCTTGTGCTATTGACATGTGGAGATCTATATATAGGAATTTACCCGTCCCTATTATCCTACTTCCATCCTGGACACAGATAGACTGTAATAGGTCTTTTCGTTGGTTCTAATTATTTCTTAAAGGGAATCAATCAGTTACTTTGAGCCTGTAAGCCAAGCTTATGGGCTCAAAGTAGCTGACATTTTGCATGAGAGTTTCATACTTACCTTTCCCCCTTTGCAGCGCTCCAACCAGCTGCTGAATGCATTGAGTGGCACGGTAAGTAGTCCGCTCAATGCATTAAGTGGTGTGTTTGAACACTGACAAGGAGGAATGGTGGGGAGGGGAAGTATAAAACTTACATGCCCGGACTCAACAAATCAGCTACTTCGAGCCCATAAATTTAGTTTATAGGGCTCAAAGTAGCTGACAGTCTCTTTAAACAAGCAAAAAGGAACAAGCCTTATAAACCAGTAGCTACCTATTATATGGCAATGGTTGCTATGGAAAGCACAATGCCAGCGTCCACGAGATTTAAATCGCGGCATACTGCGATTGCCACGATTCTCCACAGTGAGCCTATCAATCAGATAGGCTCATCTTGGAGACCTGTCAGCGCTCCCCCCTTCTCCCCCGTGTCGGAATATCGGTAGCAATATTCCGCCACGGCCGTGGACAGGGCCTAAGTCCTAGAAACCCCCTTTAAGTGTAAATTTAAAAAGTTTGCTACATTTATACATCAAATCTCATCCGCTAATGCTCACCTAACTGACCACTCCACTGTTAGAGCGTGATCCGTGGGTGATTAATCGCTTGCAGATCATTGCCCGTGGACAGGCAGCCTTAGGGTAGCATTACACAGGCCAATAGTCGCTCAAGTGATCACTTGAAAGAGCGTCTATAGATAATTGTTGTCCCATGGGATCCAACAGGGCAAGTGACCTAAAATGACTCAATTGTCACAGTTGCTTCATTTTTAGCTCACCTAAAAACCAAAATGACTGTCAGCCCGTGTAAACAGGTGGTCGTTCATCTAGAATGAGTGCCTATATACTCTGAATGAAGGGGGTCGGCCAGAAGAGATCTCCGGCATGCTCCGTCTCCATTCAATGAGCGATTATCACTCCTGTGTGAAAGCACAAGAGCAATAATCGTTGGGATAGCTGTTGGGCGCATAAAGCCACTCTTATATACAGATGTATTAAATGTTAAGTTGACATTTAACCCATTATAAGTTAACTGCAATGTACTACCATGCTGTAAATCGAGTTATCACAATATGCCAGTCATGTTAACGATTGTTGCATTTGTACTTATGGCCTATCTTTAGGAAAGGTCATCAATATCAGTTCAGTGGAGGTCCATCTCCCAGCTGTTTCAAGGGGTTACAGCACTCGAGAAAGCACTGCTGCCTCTTCCTCGGCTTGTGACATTATGATAATTGATCACATAGCTTTTCTATAGCTCAGTCCCATTCAAATAAATGGGATTGAGCTGCAGTACCAGACACCCCCCACCGATCTAGGATAGGACCTGAATACATAAATAAAGGAAATCCGCTTTAACAGAACAAAAGCCATCGAAAAAAGTCAAGTCAAAGTTTACAGCAACTGTACATGGGAGTGTAAGTGACCTCATGGCAATGCATAATTATCTTTGAAGATTATTCTTCGGCTATTTGGAGGCCAGTGAGGAAATCAGGAAATACAAGAAGCAGATGAAGAGTATGAATCTTACAGTAGGGTTCCTGCTAGATAAAAGAGTTGAGAGCCTTCTTCGAGGAAGGCCAAACTGGAGCTGAGATAAAAAATAACGGTAGTGTCAATGAGTTTGGTAGCCACTTGAGTCATGAAAAGAATATTATAAGGATGTTGTGTAAGTGGTAACAGCTGGACTTAGCGATGTTCTGGAAATGACGAATGAAAAAGACTGGTAGCCAATGGTTACACCAAGGTAGCAAGCATACGAGGTACAGTAGAAACAATCATAGTACCGCGTACACAAATCTTAAAGTTTTGTTCATGGATGTAATATAATTTAAAGTGTTAAATCTGAGGCAAATCTGCGTCACAATCTTTACCAAATGGTGGATTTTGGTATGTATCAAATTCTTTTACGTTCGAACGTACTCTTAGGGTGGTTTTGTATGGGACCAGTGTCGTTCGAATAATTGCTCGATAGAGCGAGTGTAAGTGACAGTTGTTCCATGGAAACACGACCACCAACCAGGTGACAAGAGAGAATTTGTCCACTAGTCACTTTGTTTCAGCTCCGTTATAGTCACTGGCCGATTAATTATCGTCTAATGTAAACAAGTAGTCATTGTCTTTCAACCACTAGCCATCAACTGTGCAGGGAGGTAAGCACCTGTGTGGCTTGCACCTCCTACTGAACGCTTTTTGGCTCTTTTAGAACATTGTGCCCTCTCACTTAATGCTCATTGGTTCCCAAAAACACATAAATACGTATGAGGGATCTTCGACTGAACAATCACTGCTGGTCTTTGAAAGAACACTTGCTGCAACGGTCTCTGGCTGCTTTTGGTCCACTGAGACTTGAAGACTGATTGCAGTCTTGACAACCAGAGAGCATTCATTGGGGACGGATCAAAATGTCAAAAATACGCCGGCCAAAGATCCTCATGCCCCCTTACTAGTCGACGAATTATATTTCGACTTGCATAAATGCTCCAAACAATTTGTTTAGCAATTAAGAAATTGAACAAGTGAACAATCGCTCTGTGTACACGCACACAAACAGTTGTTTTTATGTTCTAGCGACTATTTTGACCAACTATTTAGATGATAGCTGTTCTATATAAAGCCACCCTTAGGTGAGTGGATTAGCTTAAGGGCTCCTTCACAGGAGCGTAGGCAGAAATGCGCACACTTCAGCACAATGTATTTGCGCTATGAACGAGGTTGATGTGTGCGCGTATAGGCAGCTTGTAATGTACCTTTTGCGCATGCAATGCTTGTTCCCTTGCGTGCAGCATGTGAACATGTCCTGATTTAAAAGGCTTTTTAGTCTAATGAAGTCCAGATTTGTACTTTTTGCAGCAGAACTGCACAGTGTATCTGCAAGTGCATTGAGCACACATTTGCTCACTCCCCATAGACTTCTATGGGGAACTTTGCTGTGCAAATGCTCAAAAAAATAGAGCATGTACTATTCTTTTGCAAGAGAACTGTGAAAGAACTCATTGAAATTAATGGGTTCTTTTCTCTGCGGATTGTGCGTGCAAATACATTTGCATGAAGGAGCCCTCATAGTGAGGTCTTCCATGTCTATTGCAAGCTGTTGGGGGTAATATGTAGTATCCTGGAAGGTACTACAGCCTCCCTCCATACATGCTACTATGTCATGGGTTTAAGAAAGATCTCACGTTTTCCTTCCCCAGTATAAACAATGAATAAATGTTCATGGGAATGTAAAATGTCTCCAAAAAAACTATATTTCTACTTAGAGGTAATTTTTTTAAGAAGTACAGTAGGAGACGTGAACATAAGACACAGCACTATCTCTCCAGTATAAACATAGTTTTAACTGAGACCTTTGAGTTTTGACTAAACGCATTAACAATAGTTAGTGGAGCTAATCTGAGCGATCCTTTTTTGGCCCATTGTTTTTGCTGGAAAGACTCAGTGCCAGCTCATTAGTCTTTATTTACTTAGACAGCAGTTGAATGCCTTGGCCACTGTGACACTGTAACATGTGAGAGTACATACAGTTCTTGTTAACCAATATAGTACGCTGCAGATAGCTATAAAGAAAACACATCTGCACCCAAGGTAAGTATGCTGCGGTCAGTAGAAATGTCCCAGCTATCTGATGGACACTGATGGTTTATATTCTATATCAACTTACTATAAAGGTCAAAAGAATTTCTGGCAGGTTAAGAAGGCTGCTAGAGGTGGGGCAATAAAAGGTGCAGTCCGGCCACTATGCCTTAAGGGATTCTGCAACCTAAGATAAAAAGTTAGCAAAACTATAATAACTGTGAGTACAGCTCCCAACTTTCAAATGTGGAAAGAGGGAAAAAAACTGAAAATTTTTACACAGTTAAGCCACACTTCTAAGGCCGGCTGTCCGCGGGTGATACGGGAGCCGCCGCCAAATTTCCGCCAGTCAGCCCTATCTAATAGATAGGATGACCGCGGAGAATCGGGGCAATTCGCAGCATGCTGCGAATTGCCCGCCGCGAGCGGAGAATCACAATGATTCTCTGCTCGTAGACAGGTGCCAGCGCTTTCCATAGCGTGGACAGGGGGCCTAACTCTTCCTTAGGCTTTATTCACACGAGTGTATATCGGCCGCCGTTTTCATGGCCGGCCGAAATGCGCTACCATCTGATGCATTGGATTCCAATGCATCAGACCAGACAGGCCATTTTCTGCCATGTAAAAGCACCTGGCAAGCCAAGATAGCATATTTCAGCTGAGCGCTTTTACGCCGGCCAGGAAAGATAGTTCAGGAACTATCTTCCTGTCTGGAATACGTCAGACGCTGCATAGACTCCTATGAAAGCCTATGACAGCTCTCGGAGAAGAGAGATGGGAGGCAGTTTAGCAGCGTGACTGCTAAACTCCCTCCCCCTTCTCTCCTCCTCTCCGCCCCTTACCAGATGTTTGCATTGGGAGGTGGCGGGACGGGGCAGGAGCAGGTTGCTAAGCTCCCGCCCCATCCCGCACCCTCCCATTGCTGGCTACCGACAAGGGGCGGATAGGGGACAGGAGCTTAGCGCACTAAGGGGCGGAAAAGGGTAAGCTAAACTGTCTCTCCCCGCTCTATGGTGATCCAGGCTCGGCATATATCCACCGGGCCGTCTGAACGGGCGCACAAACGGTAGATTAATGTGCTCATTCACACGGGTTTACAGCGCCGGCAGGCGCACGTAAAAACGCCTACCCTCATGTGAAAGAGCCCTCTGGTCCGTTTAGACCTGCAATTTCTCGTTTGTTTCTTTATACAGACAGATACATCATTGGGTCCTTCAGAATCGTTTAGCCTCACATTCGCTGTATAAATGATTGAGAATGACTGAACGATCCGTATTTAAACCGAACGATTAATGAATGAGCCGATGATTTTTATGCCTGCATAAAATGAATGATGAGTGCAAAGCGAACGATTTATCATTCGGTGTTCGATCGTTGGCTGAGTTTATTTTGAATAATTATCGTTCATTTTCACTCGTTTAAACAATTTTTTTAATGATAAATGTTCATGAAAAGGGGCCTCAATCCCTGTCCATATATAAATAAATAAATCTTGTTATTTGTATAGTGCCAACTAATTCCGTAGCGCTTTCAGGCAATTTAATACCCCCACCAAGCTGGGTACTCATTTTACTGACCTCAGAAGGATAGAAGGCTGAGTCAACCTTGAGCCGGCTACCTAGTCTCCTTTGTGCCTCCTTTCAGTAAAATTGTCCTCTATTGTGTGGTGTCTTCCCCTCCTCCCCCTGGGTAGTCGGGTGGTGGTGTCTGGAGTTGAGATGAGGGGCATGTCAGTGCGGGGGGCACCTCTCCATACTGCTCTGGTGATGATGACTGTAAGTATGAAAATAACTGGTGGACCAGCGAGCTGACAGCTCAGTCCTCGACCATAATGTTCAACTATATTTACATCCTGAGGATGCAGCTGAAGTTAGGACATCTGATATTGTCTGGTGGGATCTAGAATGGTTGGGAAGCATGCTCTAAGGGCCTATGTGCAACACAAAGCTACGTGCATAGACCCAGCAACCCTTGTACTCAGGCACACAAAAGTATATCATAGGTCTAATGCAGGCTGTGAGTCCCATATTACAGACCAATGCAACAATGATCAATAACATGGTGCATGGACGAAGCCTCATGGATACTGTGCATTTGGTAAATAATGTCACCGAGGCTTGGTACCTCTGCAGCCCCTAGCACTATGCCCTTTATTTATATCCCACATCTAATTATTGATGATCTATCCTCAGTATAGGTCATCAATAGCAGATCAGTGGGGGTCCACCACCCAGGACTCTTGGCAATTCAGCAGTTTCCCTGGGCGGCTCTCACAGTGTTCATAGAGCCACTTTTGGCTGGAAGCGGATCACTACATACATTCGGCAGTGGGCTAAGTTGGTATTGCAGACTGAAACCAACCTGGGCTACTTATCAATGTGCAAGATTTTTTCTATTCACTAGCAGAAAGCAGGGTACTTGAGAATTGTGAAGCAGTAAGGCCACATGTGGGATCCTGTAGTGGAATTCGACCCTGTGCCCAGCTGGTGACTACTGAATACCTGTCCGCAGTCTTCTTTATCTGTACTGAGAATGTGCCGGACAGCAGACATGCCCAATACAGATTATGCCACGTCGTCGCTAGGCAATGACGCTGATCGCGAGACATTTCCGCAATGGAAGCCGTCCGCACGGAATCCACCTCAAAAGAGAGCATGCTGAGATTTATTCCCCGTGAACGGAAAATCGCTATTGATTTTTGCTTGTGGGTAGGAAAAACATTGTTTTACCATAGCATGCTACTAGCAGTATTTGCTGCGGAATCCAAATGCGGATGCCTGCTCTGGATTCCGCAATGCAAATCCGGCCATGTGCAGGCGGCCTAAAACACAAACTATCTTAGAAAGTCGGTGAGCTTGGTAACAATGAATGAGCTTTACTTACATAGATCTTTATAACCTCAATAGGCTGGAGTCAAACATGCAAGTTTGGAATAATCCAGCAGCAGCAGAAGTCCTTCCTTTATATTCCCCATATTCTTTGAATCCATGTCTGTTTTTAGGTAAAAAAACTGCATAACTGTAGTTATGAATACGGTACTACATATATGATTCCAGCCTATAACAGCAGTAGAGTACAACGGAGTCAGTTTGAGACATAACACCCACAATGATTTCTGTCAATCACGAGGAAGTCAAATGAAAGATATGACAAAATAGGATTGCAAAACTGTTTGATAGGAAATGACCACCCAAAATATAGTCTCATGTGTCTGTAGCTCATTCCAGATGTTCTGCAAAATAATTACTTTGGCATTTCTGTTTATAGGGTTGCACATATTAGTTTTAGTAAGTGCATTGAGTCATTCTGTTAGCAAAGCAGCAGCAAAGTTCCTAAATTCTGCCTTATGAAGTATAGACTTGTTTTGCTAATAACAAATAATAGAGGTGGACATATCCGTAATCTATATTACCAGATGAAATCCAGGAATGTGTTTATAATTTACAGCATGCCCTGTTCATCTCATTTTTTGACACTTTTTCACTAATAGTTGACTTCACTGCAAAAAATGGAAAACTAATGTAAAAGTTACCATATGATCTCCCTTGTAATATATAGTAGCACAACACAGCTTTTCATGGCTTTTGGACTGAGCTAGAATAGACCTGTCACGAAGGTCCAGGAGGTCTCCATGATATCTCTGTATGCCCCAAATTTACATATCAAGGAATGCAAAAGTTTTTTCAGTCAGAAGCTGGTCGAATCTGATAAACAAAATTGTTAAATGCTTTATGAGACTCCGTACATATGGAGGCATTCTCCAATAGCAGCCTTGCTTCAAGAGGAAAATGTCTCCATACAGAAGTCACATGGCTTCATATTAAGAACTCTATATAGAAACTTTTTTGGCTGAACTGTTCATAACTTTTTTCATGAAAAACACTTTCAACCAGGTACGTAACTATAGGGGATGCGGTTGCACCTGGCCCCAGGAGCCTTAGGGGGCCCATAAGGCCTCTCTTCTCCATATAGTACCGCATACCCTAAACAAACTCCTCTATACGCTGCCTGATAACATGCTCCCTGACCTATTGACTGCAATCCCTGCTAGCTGTCATAAACCGCTCCTGCAGTCATACCAATTCTGCCGTCACACGGCCAAACATCTGACCATTGTTTGTGTATAGAATCCCTCACTCTCCACCCCGCCATACCGTGCACATCTCCAGCCCTTTACCTTCTGTATCCCCCCATTACTTGTAGTATGTAAGCTCGTTGGAGCAGGACCCTTCCCTATTGTTTCCACCAACTGATTACGATTGTAACCGTGGTTCTGTAATTTTTTGTACTTTTGTCTTTCTGTATTCCCCCTGTCTATGTAAGCGCTGCGGAATATGTTGGCGCTATACAAATAAAGATTATTATTATTATTATATAGTAAGTGTCATGTCTGTGCGACACTTACTATATGGAGAAGGGTGACGCAGGGTGACGTTCACAATGTTCACAACCACTGCAGTTGAATATACCATGCACTGTAGAAGGAAGTCTGGCCCTAACCTAGTGGGGAGGGAGGGGTGAAGGGTCCTTGCCTAGAAGCGGAGTAATCACTGGGCGCTGACGGTCCGTAGAGAGACCCCTAGAGAGATGAACTGAACAGCAAAGCAAAACAGGAATGAAAATAGAAATACAACTGAAAAGTAAACTGCAGCAATTTATCTGGACGTAGCAGTATACCCAACACAGAGGAACTCCAAACTCCAATACTCCTCTATGGAGCTGAATAAGCAGCAATGAGCACAAGGAGGGTGAGAATATAAAGCTTCTCCAGACCTGAGGACTAGCACAGCAATTAGAGAAGCCCACCTCTAACCTTCTCCCAGACATGACTAATCCAGCATGCATCACGCAGCAAAGAGAGACAGCACCAGCAGTCTCTGCCCATGGAGCATTATCCCTTGCCCTGCATAACAAGGCGACAAGTCTTGGCCTGCGTCGAGGCCACCATGCCATGACGCTGTCGTGACCAACAAGCCGTGACAGTAAGCCCAGTACTATGAATAAAGCATTATAGTTGGGGGCCCTGTAACAGATTGTTCAATGGGGCCCAGAAGCTTCAAGTTATGCCTCTGTTTTCAACTGTATATAAAACTCAGAGATCATATCAGCAATGAGAAGATCATATGAAGAACAGGGCTGGAAATCCTTAAGCAAGCTGTGATACATAGATAAAGTAGATTCCTAAAGTCCCATTTACACGGGACGAGTGTTGGGCAAATGATGCTCGACACTCGTCCCTGCAAGTACCCGCTCATGGGCTTTTGCACAGGAAGTGAGTATCGTTGCTTCACAGCGAGATTTCTCTCCTCACGTTCCCTCTCCCCTCTCCATTGCCTTAACGTAGCGGGCGTTCAGTACTGAACGGCTGCTGTTTACACTAAACAATCATCATTCAGGATTTTAAGCTGCATAAAATCCTAGATGAAGAGTCTAAGGCCTCATGTCCACGGGGAAAATCAGATCCGCTGCAGATTCTACATGTAGAATCTGCAGCGGGTCCCTCCTGCCCCGCGAACATGAGCGCTAAAAATAAGAATTTAAAAGCATTTACCTATCCGTAGCGGTCGGCGAAGCTCTGCTCTTCCTCACGGCCGGATCTTCTTTTTCGGCCGGCGGATGGATTTCTTACGCCGGCGGCACATCGCCGGCACGTCGTCGACGTGCCGCGCGCATGCGCCGGGCACATCCGCCGAGCCGAAGCAAGGGAGATGCGGCCGTGAGGAAGAGAAGAGCTTCGCGGTCCGCTGCGGTGAGTAAATGCTTTAAATTGCTATTTTAGGTCTCCCGCGGATCCGGACGGCTTCCATAGGCTTCAATAGAAGCCCGCGGGAGCCGACCCCGCGGGAGACCCGCACGAAAATGGAGCATGGTCCAGATTTTTTCATGCTCCATTTTTTTTTTAATGCCTTTTATTGACGATCCGCGGGTATTTATCTACCCGCGGGTGGTCAATGCATCCCTATGGGGTGCGGATCCGCGCGCGGGAGATCCGCTGCGGATCCTAAATCATATTTTGCCCGTGGACATGAGCCCTAAAGCTACTCATTGTTTTCATCAAATAGAAAGTCTCAGCAAAGTTATTTCTTTATAAGGCCAAATGCCCATGGATGGATTATCACTGCAGAATTCGCGGTCAGACACCTGCAGCAAATTCCACAGCAATGTCGGTCCATAGACATGCTGTAGTAAACGATTCTCCCCTGCCCACAAGCGGAAATCAACTGCGATTTTCCGCTCGCAGGGGGAAAAAATCGCAGCATGTTCTGTTCTGTGTGGAAAATCGTGCGGATGGATTCCATTGCAGTTAATAGAAGCCACCTGTCCCATGATATTCTGTGCAGTGGGCACTGCGGAGTCCTGCGTTATGTATTGCACTGCACGTGCATCGGTTCACCAGGCGAGACACTCGTGGTGGATTTGGAGAAGTGAGTATAGGGTCTCTGGGAGGCGCAGGTTCTGATTCCTCTGCGATATTTTGCAGGCGGAATCTGACCTGGTTGTGGGCATGAGGCCTAAATTGAAGTTGGTGATGAGCAGTCCACCAACAGAAAACACCAGCAATCATCTAATATATCTAGGGGAAGCAGCGGCTAGCCATTCATCAGTATGAGAGCTGTGTTAGATTTAAGTATTCGTTACCTTTTCATTTTAGCTTATTTCCTGCTGTTATGCAAATGTTTTTATACTCCCAGACAACCCCATTAATGCCAGAAAGGATAGATAGTGGGCATGGATAAAAAAGAAACCATCCATGATGATGCAAAGGGGATATTCCCCATTTGGCATTATTCCTAATGGACTGGTAAACCATACAACTACTAGTAGAACACAACATGGTAAAGGCACAGAGGTCAGTTACTTTAGAAGTGTGAATGGCTTTTACACCCAGTATGACCTTCCTCATCATATTATGTTATCTAACACATATATTCTAGAATTTAATATAAAACAGATGCCTAAAATAAAAAGCAGTAAAACTGTAAGAGCAATATGTACTAAAAATTTATTCCGCCAGCTCTATTGGGTTTGGGGTTCAATGATGGTTGCTTTAATATTAACCTCCTGTTTAGATTTTGCCTACATTTTTGGCATCCTGATTGAATACTTTGGGTACATTTTGAAAGTTTAGTCTCATTTGATACAAAAGAAAATAGAGACATCCCATGGGCTGAGTGAATTGGCAGCAACTGAATGTTTGTATAGGTAGTGTAAATTACAGTATCAAGAGCATGAATATCCATACATTCTAGTAAAAGTTAACGGTATTTCCAATGTTTCGAAAAATCCACTGAGTAGGGGCAAGCATTACAAAAAGCCACATCCTTGCCTATTAAATCTCATGCTGAGTCCTGGCCTTAGGTTAGAAGGCACTCTGTGTGAAATGTTTTTGGCGTCCCCCCCCCTGTCATAAGAAAAAGACAATATATATAGTGCGCTGATAGGCTGTCTGCCTCTATTCTACTTGTGCAGAAAGTAGCAAGATAGCAGCATATCCACACTAGAAAGCTCAGTGAATGAATACTGTACCCGAACCAAGCTCATAACATAAATACAGTAGCAGAACCAAACTCATAATATAAATACAGCACCAGTACCAAGCTTAATACATAAATGCAGCACTCGAATCAAACTCATAAGATAAATACAGCACAAACCAAAATAAGTACATAGATACAATTCTAGAACCAAGCTAATAACATAAATACAGCCCCAGCACCAAGCTTATATCAAATACAATACCAGAACTAAGTGACTGTGTTGGGGGAACGTCAATGAGCTAATGGCTGCGCCTTGGAACATCAGAGAAGAGGAGGCAGAGCCAGGAGGAGGATGATTCATATAGATCTACAAGGCGCTGCTGCACAGAGAAAGCAGATTATCTGCCTAGGCAGCCCTAAGGGTAGAGAGTGCCCCCAGCCTACACTTGCCTGGTGCCGGTGCTCTGTGGAACTGCTCAGTTTGCATGTTGCTAAGGCCAGCCATGCCACTGTTGCTCCTGTACCATAGATCCTGTGATTCACAGCAGGTCCTGGTTTACTAGAACACAATGATTATACGCTGTATTCAGTCTTTGAACGTGGCAGTCAGTCATTGACCCCCAGGGAATGTACAAAGACAGCAGAGTGGTTCTGTGCAACTATATGTATATTCGTTTATTGTTTTTTTTTAGTAGCTTTTGATGTAACATCTCTATAATGGTCCTTTTACACAGGTAGACCATTGGGCGCAGAAGTGCTTGACATTCATCCCAGCAAGAATCACTATTGTACTTCCACACAGGATCACTCAGTATATAGTTATGGAGTGCGGCAGGGATCATTCCGGCCCACCTGCGTCCATTCACAATAAACAGGCAGTCGAAAGACTGCCTGTTCACACAGGTCAATGGTCATGTGATTTTTATGCCTGCATGTTCCCAATGACAAACAAATTATCGTTCGTCGTTCAGATCGTGCAGAGATTTACACTGAACAATCCAGCAAGAATCTGAACGATAATTGTCCAGCATGTTTTTGTGCATGCAATATGCAGAGAACAGAACCCATTGATTTCAATGGGTTCCTTACCCCTTCCCGATTTAGCACGGGCATTTTTTGCACGCGCAAAGAAAAGAAAATAGAACATGCTCTATCCTCCTGCATGTTTGAGAATCAATGGTCCCCATAAACCAGATCCCAATTCATTAAAAAACAACTAGCATATAAACCAGCCATGCGTCTGCAAAAAAGTACAGTACAAAGTACACATGCAAATCAACTTCATTCACTGCGCAAATACGTTGCCCTGAAACGTATGTATTCGCGTATATGCTCGTCTGAAGCTGCCCCAACCCCATTGACTGCCATGAGTCAGTGTGCACTCACACACGGACATGGAAATCACACAAGTGAATAAGCCCTTACAAGTAAAAAGTTTTTTAAAGTTTTTATTTCTACATTGTATGCATAACGGATGGTAATAGCATGAAAATCTAAACTGCTTTTGGCGTACGATGGAATATTTTGTTACTATAGTGAGTGAATGTACAGTACATTTTTGAAATACTGTACAATAAGACGCCTGCATTAATAAACATGGAGCCTGACAGTAAATGACAAGAGCTCTCCCTGGACTTCACTGACCTTGGCTTTACAACCCATACTAAATATTTCCACGGTATTAATCAGGCCTGAGTAGTTTCCAAGTGACATTCTCTGTGAACTTCAGGGCGCTCTTCCTGAAATAAATGTGTGTGTTGGAAAATATCTATCATGTCCATTTATCTAGTGTTCTTTACAGGGTGTACAGCTGAAAATAATTTAATGTCTGCAGCAGAAAACACGAGCACTTATTAGTTAGAAGAATGTTCTTTCCCCCATTACAAGTATGTTCAACCCTGCAGAATGTTAATGCTACACGAAGAGCCTTCCAGACACCTTTGGCACCACTTATCTCTACAGAAACAATAAAATGGGGACAGAATAAACAAACCTAACCTCTCTATTCTCCTGCTGCCAGCAGACTTTAACAGAATGTCTTCCATATATATGAGGTTGTTGGTGGATCTAGGTCCACAATCAAACATTTAAGTCAATGAGTAAATTAAAGGAGTTTTCCAGGAGCAAAACTATTGGTGACCTATTAGTGGGGGTCCGCTATTCAGGGCCCCACCGATCAACTACTGACACTCTCCTATAGACTGTCAGCTCTGTCCGTAACGCAGTGGCCCTGTTTGGTATTGCATCTTTCTCCAATTCACTGCAATAGGAGCTGCAATGCCAAGCTAGGCCACTGCACTATGGATGGCATTTTGACAGTTTCGGCTGTCCTTAGTAGGATGTCACCAGCTAAACAGTTGGGGTCTTTAGACGTGGACCCCATTTGATTTGCTATTGGTGAACTATCCTGAGCATAGGTCACCAATAGTTTTGCTCCTGGAAAACCCATTTAACACTACGTAGTCGTTTTACAAATCAGACACACAATTATATATTCACATAACTAAATTAAAGAGGTTTACCAAGAATATACATTAATAGCTTATAAGGCTTTAGGGCGTCTACCCACTTGCGTTGCCGATTTTCGCACGTGAAAAACGCGGCGTTTTCGCGTGTTTTTTGTGCGTTTTTCACGGCGTTTTTTGTGCGTTTTTTGCAGCCCTCCATTGACAATCATGGGTGCATTAAGAGAAAAATAAGGACACATATGCAACTGACAGTTCCTATGTGAAAAAAAACCACGAAACGGAAAAAAAAACCCAGATGGACAAGAACACATTCTATACTAATTGCTCTTGAGAAAAAACGCAAAACATCACAGGAAAAAAAATCGCAAGTGGGTAGGCACCCTTAATATGTGATTGGTGGGCGTCCCACTCTTGGAACCACCACCAATCAATAGAATAAAAAGGCACCAGCGCTCAATTCCCTATTTATCCGTGCACAGTTGCTCATCTTTATATGTGTCTGTACCTGTGCGCTTGGTATTGCAGCTCTGCTACATTCTGCGGCTTGCATATAGACTGCCTAATCACTGCCATCAATATGTATTCCTAGAAATCCCCATTAAGATGCCTTCACATGTAATGGATTTGCTGTGGATTTTCAGAAGTGGAAAAATCCACACCAAAATCTGCACCAAATCCACTATGTTTGAATTTACCCTTAAGACCTGCATTGGTACCCCAGACTATGTTAGCCTATCTGACACGGCATAGGATAGAGGAGGAGTTCCTGAAATCAGAGATATATTGATTTTGTTATGATGTGATTCAGTAGTTTCATGTAAAAAGCTATATAAATGCTGCCAGGATCACAGAGAAAACCTGTGAGATCAGCTTCTATTGCCCATATGCAGTAATTGACAGCTCTCCCTCTACACACATTTAGACAGGAAAAGCTGACAGATCCACTTTTACTTCCTTGAAGGGAATGCATTGTCAGAAAATGCTCTATTTAAACCAAATTTTATGATACATTTTTTTTGAATTTATGGAAATGTTCTTTTATAATTTTCCATGTCATCAAGTATATTTAAAGATAAATACTGAAGTCTTGCAGTTTTCACTCTGGGCACTAAATCTAATAATAGGTTGATAATTCCTGCTCTGTAGGGGATATTTTTCAGCAATCATTTTATTATTATCACAGGCAGGATTGCACTGACAGGTAACACATATATATAAATAACATAGGATCCACCATTCACAATAGGTGATGGTCACAGCCCACCTCCTGCCCCTTGCTGTACAACAACCTTTGCACTGATCATAGAGCATGCCCACAACACTGCTCCATAGAAATCAATAAGTATGTCATCTCCAAATACTGATTCGCTATAGTCCACATGGCTGCTACTAACTGAGGCAAGATGGCTGCCCTCATTATTATGTACGGAGCATGAAGTAAAACATTGACAGTCAGAAAATAAAAACAGAAAAGAGAATGTATGGCAGTATAATAAATGCATGTGATACATTCCCTTGAAGTCTACATCTGCGCCTGTGTGGTGCAGAGTGCTAAGGCAGCAGAAATGCAGTCCTAAGCGCTCGCTCACAACTTGAAGGTTGCAAGTTCAATCCCCACATGGTTCATGTAGCCGGCTCAAGGTCGACTCAGCCCTCCATCTTTCTGAGCTCAGTAAAATGAGTGCCCAGTTTGGTACTCTTGAAAGAACTGTGGAATAAGTTGGCGCTATACAAATAACAAGACTTTTCTTTTTTTTATTTATAGTCTAACCAATGTATAAAAAAGTGGGTACACATTAAACGTCTTTTACAATGCGCTTCCTCTGCATTTGCTTTTCGGGCGCATACTTTAAATGTGCTCATAGACTCTCATTACTCTCTGGCATCATCCAACAAATTCTAACATGAACGCCATTTCTATAGAAATGTTTATGTACTGCTTGAAGACAACCTACTGTACGCTCTAAACATCAAAAAGGTGTTAACCCTTTCCAATCCAATTTGTATCCTGGTTTTCCCAGGAGGCTTACTCTTTTTCTGCCGTTACACAACTGCGCTATATGCTGGCTAAAGCCAGTACTGCATGAGGTGACATGTTGGATAGGCTCCGACAGCAGAGAGGCTGGCAATATACAGTAAGAGAACCCCGACGGACGTCTTCCAACATTGGAGCTGTACAGCCTTAAATCATAATGTCTTCAGACGTCAGACAGTGGATTGGAAAGGGTTACATTACTTTAAATTGTGGTATGATAGCAAAGGGCATTCTTCCACCTTGTGTACTTTTATGTCAATATATCTTCTAATCAATCGGGCCAACTATTTGTGGGAAAGAAACAATGTAGTAGAAGCCCAGGGAGGGTCCAGTCTACTCTGGTAGATGGTTCTCAAGATCCTCGCAAGCAACTATTGTTGCTGGAGTACGCCACAGCCAGTCAGATCTATCCCCTGCAGTGGCCTTGTATTATGTGGTAGCCATTCAGACTAATGGCCGTCCATGGAACAAATGGATGGCCCAAGTCTGCCAGAGCAAAAGCTGCTGCTTGTTCGTGAATCTCCGTACCGATTCATTAAAGGGTGTCCTGAGTGGGAGACCTCCTCTTATAACATCCTTGTGCACACATAGGCCATATGTATAAGAGTTGTATAGGAGAACCACTTTAAATTTGTGTGATCACTATACACTGAATGGCCACTTAATTACAGACATCTGTCCTTTAATGATTGGAGCATTCTTGTATGGAGATCAGACATGTGACCCGAAGAAAGAAAACGAGTATGCAACCTAGAAAGAAAATGAGTATGTTTTCTATGAATCTGTTTCAGCTTGAATCCATGTTAGATGGAAAATCCAGCAATCTGAGCGACTTCCAACGAGGCCAGGGCCAGGATTTCATGCATTCCCCACTTTGTGGGGTTTTCTTGTGTATCGATGCGGAGAGTACAGTATGCCGACTCACCAAGAATAGTGTGATTGATGCAAAATGCACTAATACAACTGCAAAATGCCTTGTTCATGCATAAATATGTTGCACTGAGGCACATGCAAAAACGCATATGTCCATGTGAAACCACCCTTAGGGCTCAGTCACACGGGCGCCAATGCACGATAAGACGGCCGCACCGGGTGCGGATGTCTCTCTGCATGACCGGCTCCATTGCTGGCCATGTGTTCTATCTGTCAGCCTGTGCGGAGAGTCGTCCGCACCGGCAGAGCAGCGGTCTTATTCTGCAGAAACACTGGCGCATCGGCGCCTGTGTGATTGAGCCCTTAGAAGAATGTATATAGAGGGACGGCGCAGACTAGTGTGATGGGAAATGTTGTGAAATGTGCACAGTACTTTGAGGAAGATAATCTATGTAATTGTTTGCTTCCTCTTTTCTTGTGTTTGGGGAAGTTTCTCTGTGTCTAGATATGAACAGGATTAAAATAGTATTTTGTAGAAATAAACAAATTTTTATAAAACCTTCCCTGGTAACAGATTCCCTTTACATTGCCTTTGCATGGGCAGCTTAGGGTCCTTTTACATGGAGCAATTAATCGTTGGAATGAGCAAATGAGAGGTTTGCTTTCAGGCGATGTCCATTTACACGCAAAGATAATAGCTGACATTTTTTTCAGCATTTTCTCATTTAGTCCATGGTTGGTCTGCCAGGGGAGTCTGAAAAAGCCAGGGAAAGTGTGTGAGCATCTGAACGGTCGCTTTTTAGATGGAATGACTGATGAACGATGATTCGAGAAAACAGCGCTGCTATAGTGCTGAAAAGATCGCGTGAATGGGCTACTTCAAGCTCCATGAAGTAGCCCGTTCACACAATCCTAGGTTCGGGCTGTGTGCTTTCAAGGCTCCCATAGAAGCCTATGGAAAGCATGCAGCAAAGATAGGACATGTCCTATCTTTGCGCACACCTCAGAGTCGACATGCGAGTTTGCACTCGCATGTCCTTTCTTTGTGAGACGCGATGATTCAGCGGGTATAACAATCGTCCATTTGAACGCTCCCATAGGAACCTATAGCAGTGCTAAAATAGCGATCGTTTAAATGAGCCTAAGGTTGGGGTCACACAAGACGAAATTCTCATGGAATGGCCTTGCCGAAAAAACGCAAGATTTCGGCAGAAAAAGTGCAGCATCAAAATCCATGGCCTTTAGCCGCGGGTTTTGGAGCGGTTTTGCCGTTGGCATTTCGCTGCAGCTTTTTCTCCCCACAGAGAGGGGCCGCTGCAAAAACGAGAAAAGAATTGACATGCTGCGGAATAGAATTCCGCACTGCATGTCAGTTTTCGTGTGGCTTGGCCGCAGTGTGTGGACGAGATTTTTGCAAAATCTCGTCCACTTTGCTGGCTAATCCTGGGATTAGGAGCTGCGGGCAGAATTGCCGTGCGGACTTTCTTTTTTCTTTTTTGCAAAACGCACTTGCAGTTTTTGATGCAGTCTGAGCCAAAGCAAGAAGTGAATCCAGCAGGAAGGAAAAGTTCAAGTGCTTCCTTTATTGTTCTCATTCTTGTTTAATCCACTTCTGGCTTTGGCTCAAAAAAATGTATCAAAACCTGCGAGTTCGTTTTCGAAAAAATGCCATGTGTGAAGCCATCCTTAAGGTCCTGGCACGGTGTGCTATTACTTTCATGTGCTAGGGTATGTTTACACAGCACATTTTTACCGTGGCACCCGCCACTGAGTCTGTGCAGATTGCGCATCAAATTCCACAAAAAATCCACACCCCATTCAATTCAATGGGAATCGGCACTCTAGTCTATACGATGTGGATTTTTCCGTATGTGGATTTGAAGTGTCATGTCACTGTTTGATGCGAATTCTATCGGGAATTTCACACGCAGATTTACTCATTGAATAGGGCTAAATTCACGTGCGGATACACGGGAGGAGGTTTAGCCAAGGCCAGCGCTGTTAAAACATGTCAGCTGGTTCTATTGAGCCATTAGAAGTCATTTTGAGGATTTAACTCGACCGAAGGAATTCCAGGCTGCGGCGTATTTACGCTAGGCCCGGCTGTGTAAATGAACGAGTTGCAACTCAATTGCGGCTTTTTCGCGATCATGCACATCGCCCATGTGAAAGAGGCCTTAGACATTCAGGGTCCGGTAGGTTATGCTCCATTGGGAAGACACTGCATAACCGCATTTAATTCTGGAATTCTACTGTTAAGATCACTCCTATCATTACAATATCAGCGTAAACCAATAACGAAGAACAGCCCCTTTAGTATTTCGTTTTTACTGTCTGCGCCCAGCCAGTAGAGCAGTCATTTCTACAAACTAAACATACTTAACTCATTTGCCATCGTTTAGGACGTTAATTTCTCTTTCCTCTTGCGGTTATTACAAAGTGCAATGTTTATCCTTTCATTTCCAATTCTGCGTGTACTTGCTCCTTTCCCAGATCACAAGTAAATACAAGTAATCAGTAGGAATTTCAGTGAAATACATAAAGCAGTCATCCTTATGACTTTAGCAGAAGATAAACGATTCCAGACATTGGATACGATCCACTTTCCCACACAGGCTACAATGTTTTGTCATCCATATTGGGTAATAACACTGGGATTTTTCCCGTCAGTTAACAGCCAATTTTTTTTTCAGCTTCTGGCCTGTTCAAAGGCAGATAGACTAGAAGAACACAATTAGTCTTTATCTCCTATCATTTCGTAGAATAAATATTTAACTCAAGGCAGCGATGACTTCTAAGATTTTCCATTTCAGCCTGATCTTGAAAAGCTGTGCGGACTGACATGTAGGCGTTTCAAGGTGTCTCAAGACGAAACGTTGGACTTTTTAATGAGCCTTTCAATTTTTCTTTCTTCTAAATTACTTTACGTGTATGTCCACGATTATAGAAAGGTCATGTATAGGGAGTTCATGGTATTGTACGTCAGCTGGCACTGAAGGGCACGCCTGTTTAAATGTGAATGCCATATACTAAATATGGCACGTCCCGCCCTGATTGGCACCATTTCCATTTCTGCAAGAAGTCACAGCTGTGAGGTACGGAATCTAAGTGAAGAATGCGGAATAATTCAGCCAATCTAAAAGCACCCTAAAAAGGGGTATTCTTGGATTTTTTTCTATTTATGTCTAACAGGTCATATAAGATCGTCAGGGATTTTTCACTTGAATCTCCACCGATTGGCTGATTACAATGGCCGCTGTCACTGTGGTCAGCGCAGGAAGTAGGAGGCGCTGATCATAATGTAGTAGCCCATTGGGTACTACAGTTGTGGGTCCTATCGAATTCCATGAGAGCTGTGCCTGCAATATCAACCTAAGCCACTGCAGTATGGTCAGCACTCTCTGCCTCTTGAGCTGACCACAGCAATAGTGGCTACAGGAATCAGCTGATCATGTACTAATGACTGTTGGTTATCTATAGAATTTTTCTTTTTTAAGTCCTGGAATACCCCTTTAAACAGCTCTGTTCTCATCTGCATTCAGGTCTCCATTCTTCTGATTCGTCATAGGTAAGAAAAACCGGAAACCCTGTAGCAAAAGGATCTGTCCTATTACAAAACCCAACAGCACCAGATGGATTCCATTGACTATAATGGGTCCATCCAGCTTCCATTACGCTATCCGGGATTTCACCTGGGATTTTTTGTTGGCTCTGCACCGTAGCTCCAGAGATGACCAGAGCATTACAAATATAAGGAATCCGCCTATAAATCTGTCCCAGTATACTGTTAGGGTCTGATGACAAGTTAAGGTCAGGATGAGGATCTCATCCAGCAGCGTCTTGGATCCTCTTGTTTTCTTCTTCTGTATCTTGTTCCCAATAGCAAGCAGCAGAATTATGAATTCAGCTCTGGGCTATAGTAGAGTCTAATACTTAGAATCAATACCAGATTAGTCATGTGAAGTATTTACAAACTTATACAACTTTTTATGTAACTTAAATCTATATATAAAATGTGAAAGGTAGACGTACCATTTAACTGAAAATGGGTCATAAATTAAAGGGTCTTGCCTCCGCAGAGTGAATCTACTGAGATACTATAGTTGTTTGTCACTTCTCAGAAACAAGCTAATGCTTATAGAAAGCTACATTTCCTTAACAGTCTTATATTGAGAGACATAGCGAGTCATGTACAACAAATACATTGCAACACCACATTTGGTAAGAGCAAAACAGCGCAGAGCCGTCTCACAGCTGGGATTCTGCTATACGTTTTCTGTAACATAGTTAGAAAAGTTATGAAAAGTTTTCCTCTATAGAAACTTTTCATAACTATGTTCCAAACACTCAGGTCTTACCCCTTTCGTGCTACCAGCACCTTTTACATACACATGCATCCTGTTTTATCACTATTTCTACTGCAATGAAGCTACCCGAGACCAACATCCAGCAAGTGAGAAGTATAATCCCAGAAAATCAATACTATCATCATACATAATGATACATCAACACTGCAACATTAGAACTTCAGGTACAAATACAGCAAAACTAAGTTTGTCTATGTAGCAGAACCAAGTTTACCATTTGCCACAACTAATGGTCATATGCCACCGTATTATCTGTCATTGTCCAGCATACTGCAGGTAAACATAATGAGTTTAGACGCTCCGTAGTCTAATACATACATTTTCTACGTATATATACCCTATCCCTGTCATCTTTACAACCCCACATATCTCTCCCTGAGATCTCCTCTCAAAGACGGCTTTCAAGAATATTACAAAAGCAGAGCTCAGCGGCTTATTAAGACTTTACTGTCGTTAAACTATAAATCAACGTGATGACGCACAAAGGGAACAGTTCAATGACATAGTCAGCTCTGCTGCATCTGTAAATAATAAGATCCCGTTGTGTTGTTTCAGTTAGAACTTTTTTGCTGTAAACTTACATGAAAACAGCATGTTATGACATGCTGGGACTTATGGTCCTTCAGATAGCTTCCTGACAACATACTGCATTGATACCCCTCAACTACAACTCCTGTCATTTGATGGATAATAGGAGTTAGGACTATACCTGATTCTACCCACTGAATATATACACCGCCCCAGTAACAAGAGGGGACAATGAACAGTACCTTGGCAGCATACCCCTTCCTCATATCATTTTCCTGGGCTTTTCCTGTATTCGGCAGCTTCGTCTGCTCCCCTATAATCCAGGCACCCAGCTTGTATATATCCCAGTGATGCTGTGTACAGCTGTGCTCTACATTATTGCCTGCCCGACCAGCGCTCGAACTGTTTTCACAATCCCACAAGCCCTGCCCATCCTTACTGAGGAACTGGGGCTAAACAGCTGGAATTCCGTAAGTTCCTCCAAGCAGCTGCTTGTAGTAAGACACCAGTATGATGAAAGCATTTATCATTGTGAATGTGCAATTTCTCTTCCTTGGTAATTATTATCCATCATAAGTGTCTCTTAGAAAAGCAGAGAATACAAAGTGTATGAGATATTGCAACGTCTAATAGGCATGTACCGGTCTGCGTGACCTATGGAGAATGTGGACTTGGCTCGCTGATCATGTAAAGAACAGGCTACGGCGATTAAAACGTGCAATGGTGAAAATCACTCAGAGATATTATGTATAATATACATGGGATAATGGTAAATTGGTGGATTTAGGAGATTTATATAGACGTTTGCACTCATGGTACTGTAGCATTAACTAGCTCCTTGTCTTGATTCTGCGGTAAGTGATTGGTAATGGGGCTGACTGATTTAGAAAACCCATTTTCATATACTCTATTCTTGTTCAGGACCCACATCAACAAGCTAGAGCCAGGGCTAAAGAATCATAGTGGGCCACATAAGTCATTTATAAGCCCCACTGTGCCCCCTGGGCAATTAGTAAGCACCTATTGTGTCTCCATAGCACTTAGTTTAGGCCTCCACTATGGCCACTGAGCAATTAGTAAGTACCCACTGTGCTCCCTGAGCAATTAGTAAGGCTCTACTGTGGCACCTGAGCAATTCGTACCCACTGTGCCCCCTGAGCAAGTAGTAAGGCTCTACTGTGTCCCTTAAGCAATTTGTACCCACTGTGTCCCCTGAACAAGTAGTAAGGCTCTACTGTGTCCCCTGAGCTATTCGTATCCACTGTGCCCCTTAAACAATCAGTAGGCTCCATTGTCCCCCCTGAGCAATTGGTAAGGCCTGACTGTGCCCCTGCAATAAAATAACAAACACCCTCTCCTTGAACATGCTTCCACAATGTCCTCTATCTTTTGCCTTGACCTCTTTTGGCTAGGGTCCTGCACAAAAACATCACCACGCTGCTTGCATGACGGAGAAGGCGCCAAGTGATGGGACAGGAAGCATTTGGGTTCCTGCAGTGGCACTGTCAGATTCAAATGTATCTATGTCTTAAAGACAGGGATACAATCGATTTAAAAAAATGAAGACTGCATCAATCTCGCCCCTGAGTAGGCCCTCCCAGGCTCAATGGGTCCCAGAACCTGCCTGGGTTTGCTGGAGGCTGGAACAGAGAGGGTCTTCAAAGAGCATCTCTCTCTTTGGAGGACCTAGCACAACAGTGTATTACACAGATGACATGTTGATTTTGATGGGCGCCATGCAATGCTTCATATTCCCTGTGGAGGCAGTGCAGGAGTATTAAGCATATGCTGTTGGTGTTAACTGCATATCAGATATAATTGCTGGTGTTCCCCGCTAGGAAATACTCTATGATCAGCTTATGTTTGGATGACCCTTCTAATTGCAGTAAAAGGTGGGCAACCCTTTTAAGATGTATTTCCATCTTCTGACACATCAAAAACCGGCAAAAGATAACATTGTGGTGGTTGGTGGACAGGGAGCTGTGACAAAAAGCCTTGTAGTATCCTTAGAGATTTATTGGATATTTTGGGCAACTTATTTTGGGAAGAAACAAAAATTACAACTTTTTTCCCTGAGAATCAGCATGGCTCACCAATTCCCATGATATTCTCTAACAAGTCTTATCAATTAATGGTCCTTTTACACAGGCGGATTATCGGGACCGAGGGTTCCTCCGAATGTTCGTTTGCCCAGAATATGGGCTGATAGGCTCATTTATACAAGCATAAAAATGCCTGTTGCTTGGCTGAATGTATTCCCATGTAAGCAGGGAGACAGGCAGCCAATCAGTGACAGCTGTATGAGGAGCATCGATCATGTTAACGATCAGTCATCCCCATGGGGCAACTAATCTGCCTGTAAACATAGAGGGAACTAGAACCCTTTTATTTAACAATCGCCATAGATGTCTGAGGGCTTGTCTTTTTGTGGGACGAGTTGTATTTTTCAATAGTACTGTATAATGTACTGAAAAACTTTAAAAATATATAATATAATAAAAGTGGAGTGCAATGGAAAAAAAGATAAATTCCGCCATTTTAGGATGTGTACACACTGCA